>NC_089828.1:8275626-8600983 GCF_035046505.1 Tiliqua scincoides
ATCCAAATCCCCCCTGAAATTGCCATTAGCCATGGAGGGGAAAACTTACAGGCACAAATCGGTGCTCTTAAGCTGTCACCTTCACAGTTGATTGGACCTTCAAGTTAGGGACCTTCAAGTTAGGATGGGAGAAAGGGTGAGGAAAACAATCACTGTCCCACTAGCCAGGTCCCTGACCCAAACCTCTTTTCCTCCCTCCTGTCTTCCAAGCAGAAATAGATCTTGAGAGTGCAACAATGGAATGCCTCATCTAGTCTGGCATGCAGGCTGCGCACCTTCCAGACTGAAGATCCTTTCCCCAAGAGCATCCACAATGTCTTTCAGAGCAGCTTCGTCTGTGACGTTGAAGAAATGCTTGTCATCAGGGTCGCTGGCAATGTATTTGATCTCTTTCAGAAAGGCTTCTGGGTTGATTCCTCTCCTGTTGTAATAACCAAGAACCTGGATTGGAGAAGAGAAAGGCACAAACCTCAGCCTTTTGCCACCATCTGAAAGGCATCTGCCAAGGCAGGGATAGTTTCTCAAAGGCAAATAAGGTCCAGTTAGGCTGTGAAGATGAGAGAGGGTTGCTCTGGTGGCCGGTCTAGCACAAGAGCATTCACCTCAAGGGGCAGTAGATTCTCCAGGCCTCAGGCTTCCCAAGGTGCCTTTTACTAATGATTCCAAGGGTTGACCTGGGACCTTCTGCAGGCAAAGCACTGGATTATGAAGCCTGGTATGGCATATGCACATTCAGGAGCACAGTTGCAGAGTCATACCAGGGATGTACAAATGCAAAATGTTTACCCAGCATAGGTCTAAACTCCTTGGAAGGCATGAAAAAGGAATAGGTGGCAAGCTGTAGGCCCCTCTCTAAATCTGTGCATTCTGCTTGGCCTGCTGACTAGCGCCTGCTATCCAGGGGCAGTGTGACTGGGGATGCCACCCGGTGCTGCCTCCCCAGACCCGCTGGTGTCACCTCTGCCACAGTGTGCTAAAACAAAACCAAAAAGACCCCTTACCTTGCTCTGTCACAAGTGGTCACAGTCCAGGAAGTGTGACTCTTCCTGATTAATTGAAAGGGATCATGTTCCTTTGTATAGTCCCTTTTAAAGAAACCAGAAGCACAGCACTTCCTGGTTTGGAAAAACCACATAACAGGTTGTTATGGAAGCAGATCAATGCCGCTCACGCCTGTGGCAGGCTGGAGGTGGCAGTCGTGGCAGTGGTGTAGCTGGAGGGGGGTGGAGCGCTCAAGCTGGTAGGGAGCCTCAGCGAGGCGTGCAAGCAGCCCCTCCCTTCGGAGCCATTCCCGGCGGGGGGGCAAAACGGAGCTGCATGGCTCTGTTCCCCCCCGCCGGGAATGGCTCCGAAAGGAGGGGCCGCTTGCCCACCTCGCTAAGGTTCCCTACCAGCCTGAGCGCTCTGCCCCCCCAGCTATGCCACCGAGTCATGGTAGTGTAGGGCACTGTGAATCTGCTACTCCCTCACCTCCCCGCAGAGGCAAGCTGCATCAGGTGGCCTCATGGTTGGGCCAGCAATGAGGTGTACTCACTGCAATTGCTAGGAAACCACAAAGTGTGTGCTTTGCTGGAGCAGGCAAGCAAAACAGGGCCAGGAGAAGAGGGGTGAAGGTCTAATAGGCCCTGACTGTCATGGAGGCTCTTCTGGGTGGCTGGGTTTGCCTTTGATTGCTCTGCTGACATTGTTAGAAAACAATGGTTCCAGAGGTTCTGCAAGACATGGAGTTTCTGTAGTAGAGGGGTACAAAATGTTTGCTGAGAGTAGAAAGTTCAAAATCCTCTTCATTGGAGCAGTGATTTCCAAGCTTTTCCATCTCACAGCACACTGACAAGGTGCTAAAATTGTCAAGACACACCATCAGTTTATGGACAATTGACAAGGCACACTGCACTGCCAGCAGGCTCAATTCCCTGAATTCTCAATTCTCACTGCCAGCTATTCCCCAATGGCCTGTCTAAAAAATGACTCTTCCCCCAAACTCTTGTGGCACACCTCAGACCATATGGGACACACAAGCGTGTTGTGGCACACTGGATGAAAATCTCTGTCCTAGAACACTTGGTCAATAGAGAGTTGAAGTGGCCCAGTGATGGCGTTTCTACTGTACAAGCCCCAGGTTCAAGCCCAGGCTGGCAGTACCTCCAGAATTAATGCTGAAAAATACCATATGCCTGCAACCCTGAAGATCCTCTGTCAGTCCATGCAGACAATACTGAGACAGGCAGCCCAAGGGTTGGATTTGGGGTGCAGCTACTACATTACAGGACCCTGACTTTGCACTCATTGCAATTTGGAAGAAGTGTGTTGGGGGGGCCTGGGGGGGCCTGAGGATGGCACCCAGAAGTGACTTACAGCAACAGCGTATCTGGTGACATTATCCCTCTCGCTGCCTTCGATCACCTTCTCCAGATCTGGGCTGTCGTGGGACTCCCCATCCGTTATGACAATCATCACTTTCTTGGCACCCTTCCGCCCGCCCTTCTGAAATGCTTCAGAGCTGAAACACATAAGAACATAAGACATTTTTTAAAAATTACTCGTTTGGGCATACAGCAAGACATTTGTCTTTTTGACAAATAGGCCACAGTCAGTTAGGATGGGCTCTTATCATTCTTCCACTCTGATATTAAATACGGGAGCTCCCCAAGGCTGTGTGCTGAGCCCCTTCCTCTATTCCCTGTATACACTTGATTATACCCCATCACATAACACCAATGAAATTATAAAATCTGCAGACGATACTACAGTGGCGGGGCTTGTTAGCGGGAATGATGAGTCTGCTTATAGGAAGGAGGTACAGGTGTTGTTATTGTGGTGCAAAGAAAATAATCTCTCACTTAACATCAAAAAAACTAAAGAACTTATAATTGACTTCCGGAAAAAGAGGGATTTACACACACCATTATACATAAATGGTGAGGAGGTGGAGAGGGTTGCTAGTTTCAAATTTGTAGGTATTTACATCACAGAGGACCTCTCATGGACTATTAACACCAGCATGTTGATAAAAAAGGCACAAAATTGGTTATATTTTCTGAGGAAGCTTGGGAGGTTAAATTTGTCACAGCAGCTGCTTGTGTCTTACTATCATTGCACCATTGAGAGTGTCCTAACCTATGATATCTTGGTGTGGTACGGAAATTGCTCTGCAGGGGACAAAAAAGCTCTGCAGAGAATCATTAAGATCGCGCAGCACTTCATCAACCTTCATCTACCAGCTTTGGAGGACATCTATACATCTCGCTGTCTGCAGAAGTCACATAGTATTCTGAGACCCCTTCCATACAGCTCATAAGTTCTTTGAATTGTTGCCTTCGGGTGGACGATACAGAACTATGAGAGCAGCACCACATGACTCCTGAACAGTTTTTACCCCACAGCCATAATTACGTTGAATAAGGCGATATAGTTGTTACCATGCACTTGGGCATTATGGTCTGTTACACTGTTTTTATATTATGATGCATGTTGTATAGAATGTGTGGGTGAGTGTGTAGAGTGTGATTGTTGGAATTGTTGTATATATTTATGCTTGTATCTCAAAGGTGCATAAATTTCGTTGTGCTGTAGCACAATGACAATAAAGTTACTACTACCACGACTTGAGAGACAGGGTGGAGTTAACATGCCATTCCCAGAAGTGACCTTGCAGACGACTGACCAGTGCCATTTAGTGAGGAACTCCACCACATTGGCTTGAGGAGCCAGTCCTGTCACGTCCGTAGAGGGTTCTAAAACAACAGCAGAGTCTTCCTCTCATAAATGGACATGGAGATTGGAGAAATTGTCTTATATGCTTTTCTTTTTAAGTGGGAAAGAATGCTCTAGGGTTAAAGCATCCAAGAGCTGTGTTGCTCTGTGTCCTGGGTCACTTCCTTTTGTGTGAGGACTAACTGGGACAAAGGTGTCAAATGCTTCTTGCTGCATCCAGAGTCTGCAAAGCTGACCAAGGTCAGGAATGGCCCAACCAGGTCCACTGCCCAACACCACCCCCAACTGCCACTGCTGCCTCAGCCAGGACGTGAGTGTGCACCCCCCAAAAGCAACCCCATAGCTTCTCCCCATGCTTCATCCTTATACCCAGGTTTAAAGGGAAAGCATCCATTTAAACTTGAACAGCACACAAGGACAGGTCAAGGGAAGGAGACAGCAAAGTGCTCCTTCCTCATGCAGGGTCTACAGGCTGCAGGGACACCTTCTCTTTAAACCCCATGTGAGGATGGAGAGAAGCAGGAGGTGTGATCCCCGCTTGTTTTTAGCATGCAGGTTGTGGGGCAATGGGCTCATGTCCACGGTGGGCTGGAGGGAGGCAGCCACAGACTCGGGATGAATGGCGCCTCAAATCTGCCACCCCCGGCTGCCTCAACTCACTTCATGGCTGTGCCAGTCTGGATGGAAACAGTCGCCTCAGGCAGCAGCAGATTGGTAGGAGGTTACCCATCTCCCACTCCCTGGGTTGAGAAAGGAAGCCTCCCACGTGTGACCCTGCCTCTTCCATGCCACCCTCCTTTTGGTATAAGCAGGCACATCATCAGGTGATGAGGGCAGCATTTGGTAACATATGCTCTCAGATGCCAGGTGCTCCCGGGCAGGCCCAGCCTGCCTGTCCAATCACTTCCTGAAAAGCAGGTGTGTGTTGCCAGGTGGGGGTTAAAGGCATCAGCAGTGGAGTCTTGCTGCTGTCTTTAAAGAAGCATTCAGAGCCTCACAAGGAAGTCTACCAAGAGCAGACTTCCCCCCAGTGCTTAGGATGAAACCAGTCAGGTCGTGGACTTACAGGATCCCGGTATACCAGGGCCAATCACTTAATCCAACCAAGATGGTTTGTGCACACGTGAAAGGAAAACAGGCTTGGAATGAGCTCTACTGATGTGTTACGTGGTGACGAGCGCAGGGCTCTGCCGGAGGGCTTACCGAGCAAACTCTATCCCAAAGGCTGTCCGGGTTTCTGTGCCCCCTCTCTGCTCAATGTGACTGGCGGCTTCCACCACGTCCTTGACAGACCTGTAGTCGTTCAGGTGGAACTCATGCACGGCCCCCTCGCCGTACTGCACAACTCCAACCTAGGACAGAAAAGAAGCTTGTGGCTGTTGTAAACCAAGAGTTCGCTGTTGGAGAATCAGGTCTAGATTGCACGGCAAGCTGGACGTCAGCGTGAGCCAAAGCGGGACAAGAACATTAGGGGAGCCCTTCCTGGAACAGGCTGACGGGCATCATCCAGCCTCCTATTTCTCACAGTGACTCCAAAGGGAGCCACATGCTCCAAGGGGAAGTCCACAAGCAGAGAACGAGGGCAACAGCTCTCCCCTGCTGTTGCTACCCTGCAACTGGTATTCAGGGCAGGCTGTCCCTGTCTGTGGAGGTTCCACGTGACTGCCATTCAGAGACCCGTCCTTCATGACTGTGTTTATCTCTCCTTTAAAACCATCCGTATCTGTGTCCTTCACCACTCGTTTAGGAAGAAAATAACAGAAGTTATAATGAATGGCAATAGTGCATTGGGTAAAGAAGTGCTTCCTTTTGTCTGTTCCAGATCACTTGCTATCAGTTGCACTGGATGACCCTGGAGTTGCAGGAGTGAGAGAAGCAGCCTCTCTCTCTCTCTCTCTCTCTCTCTCTCTCTCTCTCAGCATCACATAATTTGATGATCTTTTATTATGTGCCCTTTTAGTTGCCTTTGCTGGGAAAAATGAAAGACCCCAAATGTTTAGCTTTAGCCCTTCCATGCAGGGAAGGTCCTGGTGTCCACCAAATGCTGGCACCCTCAGGACCTCAGATGCAGCCTTGGTAGCTGGTCAAGGTGCATGACCCAGGCAACAAATGCATTCACATCATTTCTGCCAGTTTGGCTTTTAAATCCAAAACAGTGCCGGTCTCTGACAGGCAAAAAGTACAAGGAAGCCTCCAAGGGAGACGCTTCCAGGCACACCAGCCAGCGAAAGCTGCAGAGCGAGGGACAGGATGTGCTCATGTGTTTTCTCACCTGAATTTGGCCGGGTCCAATGTAGAACTTCTTCAAGATATTTATCAGGAAATGCTGAACTTCCACCCAAGGGTAGATGCTGTTGGATCCGTCCAGCACAATAATTATGTCCATGTATGTCTGGCATCCTGTGACAGAAAGGTCAAGAGATCAGGAGTAGATCTTGGCTCTTGTGGGAAGCAGAGCAGGGTTGCCAGCATTTTCTACCATCAAATGGGCAAAAGCTGATTTCGAGGCCAGTTTTCTCCTCCCTTGAATCTGCCTTCCAAATTCTCCACCACACCTGAGTCCTGGTGTGCTTCACCTTTGTGGAAGTTCAGTAAGGACAAGGCTCTGCTGTCCCCTTCACTGGCTTCAAAGAATTTCTTCTGCCATGCCATGCAACTCTAGGAATGAGGGTTCTGGGAGAGAGGGGGGATAACAAATTCTCCACATCTCCTGAACCTACAATTCCCAGGACCAGGGCTGGCCTTAGAGGTATTGAGCCCTGCACCTGGAGCCAGGACCAGGCTTAAGACTGGTGGAGCCCAATGCAGGACGTACACGCGGGGCCCCCACTCGCCAGGCAGCCATCGCAAGTGCAGCCACAGCAAGTCAGACACTTGCGGTGCTGCATGCAAGGCATAGCGCCTGGAAATAGTTGGCAGTGTAGTTGGAAGGGGGGGGCACAAAAATGTTTTGCATTGGGTCCCACAGCTCCTATGGGCAACCCTGCCCAGGATCCCTGGGAGGATGCCATGACAATTATACCATGTTTGTTTGTAATATAGATACACAGCACTAAGCAATGGTATGTGTTAGCAGAGGTTTAAGGCCACCATGAAGCCTATCACTGGGCTGTAGCCCCAAATCAAGTGGTGACCAGGCAAGGAGTGTTTTCTGATCTCAGCCTCCAAATAAGAACATAACATAAGAACATAAGAACAGCCCCACTGGATCAGGCCATAGGCCCATCTAGTCCAGCTTCCTGTATCTCACAGCAGCCCACCAAATGCCCCAGGGAACACACCAGATAACAAGAGACCTCGTCCTTGTGCCCTCCCTTGCATCTGGCATTCTGACATAGCCCATTTCTAAAATCAGGAGGTTGCACATATGCATCTGAATGCCTGACTTCTTTACTGCAATAGTAGCTCCTTCTACAACTCTGGAGCATGACCGGGGAGAGGTCGCAGTTCACAGGTAGAGCATGTTTTGCATGCGGGTTTCATCCCTGGCGACATCCCCAGGTGGGGCTGGGAGAAGCCCTTCTCCGCCTGAGAGTGCCTGCCTGTCAGCATGGACAATCCTGTATGGGACCCAGGACATGCCCAGACAACATGCTCCTAGAGTCTGGGGTCCAACTGAGCACTTATGCAGTCTCTGTCCTGATCACAACTCCCAGGCCCCACCCCTTGCTGGGACATGGACAGCTTTAAAGGGGCAGTGCTTCTGTCCTGGAGCCAAGCACTCGGTTGCCTCTCCATTAGTTTCTGCGGGCGCATTGGCTGTATTGCTGAGGGAGCTCCCTAGAGCATGGAGCCCTTGAGAGCAAGGATGCCAGCTAAAGACCTGGGGTTCCTGACACCAGCTACAGACCTGGGGGTCCTGAATGGGGTGCTCATGCTCATTGCATTTCTGGGTAGGAGGTTTTCACTCGGTGCCACAGCCCAGGCCATCAGGACTCTGCCCTGATCCTCCTGGCTCAGCTGGGCCCTCATAGTTCATGCCAGCAACCAGGCCGCTGCTTGAAGCCAAGGGCGTGATGGCACAGTGTGCCCTTCTGCCCTAGCAAAGGACCTTCTGGATTCCAGCAAAGTCCGAAAGGGCCATCGTCACATGCAGCTGAGGAGGGCCACTTCCCAGGTCTCTGTGAGATACTGCATCCCATCCAATCTAAGGGAGGAGACATCTGAAGGGGATCTCTCTCCATGTGCAGATGTCGGACCCCCCCCCCCCCGAGAGCCTCATCAGAGTGCAAAAGGAAATGAAGCTGGTGCAGCTCAAATGGGTGCATTGAGAGGAAACCTGAGAGGCTCTGGGGACTGAGGGGGATCATCGGAAACCTTTCCTTGAGCCAAAAATTCCAGCCATTTGCTCTATTCCATTTTTCCTCCTGAACATAAACAGGAAGGCACAGATCAAAGACACCTTTAATTTGGCTTTATGTCTGGAAAGAAAAGGTGTCTTTGGCTCCACACTGCTGTCATTCCAGAAAGGCATGTTTTGAACAGCCGCCTGCACACTGGAAAGCTGCCCTTTGCAGTCCTGCCTCTTTTCCACTAGAGATTTTGGGCTTGTTTTCCTTAAGTGGGACTGAAGCGATTAGAAGCCCCAAATCCTCCCCAAGTCCCACATCATGCTTGGGGGGGGGGGAGGTTCCACACAGGCTGTTTCTCGTATGCTGGAGAGCTGGAGCCACAGTTTTGGAGAATCTGAAGTTGGAGTTCACCCTGGAGCACATTCCTGTGGTGTAGTAAGAACTTCCGCACTCATGAGACCAGAGAGGGCTGCAAGCCTGTGTGAAGAGGGAGGAGAGAAGGGGAGAGAGTGAAGGGTTTGTTCCAAGTACTACTGCAATGGTCGCTTGGGCAATTCTTCCTCAACACCCCCTTGGGACATTTTTCCCTTGTGCCTGTTGCCTTAAGGCTCCTGCAGCTATTTTGACTCAAAGAGATGGGGCCAGAGTGGTACGGAATGGAGCCCCAACAGAGGGAGGTGTCTGTGAGCGACCTGGAAAGTTTTCCGCATGTTGCTGCAAAACAAACTGTGCTAGAAGCTCTTCTTATGATAGGTTGAGCACAGACACCACTATGGGCACAGGGATAAGGCCACCTGCTGACTGTTGGCACAGATTTCCTTCTGCCCTCTGTCTGGAAGGAAGAGCCTGGAACCGGGACTATGTCATCGTGTGCAGGAGCCAGAAGACTCAGCAGAAGGGATGCCCCTGCAGATGGGCACTGTGCCACCAAGTCTACCTACAACTCCTTCTGCCTCCCTGTCTGGAAGGAAGAGCCTGGAACTTGGGCCATCAAACTCCCACCCCCCTACCCCCCCACACACACATTGGGGTTGCTCGTTTAAATGTTTAAAGAATATGTGGAAATGAAAAGGTGGGTACCATGATGCAGGTGAAAAACATGGAAAGCCTGAAGACCCCATCAGCCCAGCCAGTGTCAGCACATTGGCCTTTAAAGGGGACAGGAAGCAGGAAGAGAAGCATTCTTGTTCTTACCAGAAAACTGTTGTCTTTAGGGTTTGTGGTCAAGCTCAGGCCCAGACGCATATTATCCTTGCGTTCTGACACATTGGAAAGAGTGACTCTTCCTTGGGAAAAGAATGTCAGAGTCAGGCAGACTGCAGAGGCCAGGCCAGCCACGGCTGGGGCTGGATCCCCTCAGAAGGGATTCCTGCAGCCTCTCTTCTCACCTCAACCCTTTCCCTCTAGCAATTATAGTGGAAAGGGCCAGGGCTCAGCAGCAGAATCAGTCTGCTTGGTTTGCAGAAGGCTCCAGGTTCAGTCCCTGTCAGGATCTCCAGGCAGGGCAAGATCTCAGCTTAGGAGGAGGAGGGAAGGGGGTCCCTACTAGTCTGCGAAGCCACTACGGAACCAGAGAGATCCAGCCAGAGAGATCCAGCCAGGCAACCCAGTTCAGAATGACCCACTCAACACTTCTTCCCATTAGGATCATCGGTAATCCTTCCCATTCTGAAATTTAAGGGAATTATTAAATGCTGGTTATTCCTGCACTCGCCCATGCTGGCATTTTTCCATTTCCTGCTCAGCATGAGAACTGGCCAACTAGTTTCATCGTCCGTTTAAAAAAATGCTCCAGTGCTCCAGGGCCACAAGGGAAGACTTGGCAGACCAACTGGGGTTGTTCTTAGATCATTCTTATTTCAAAATTCTGACCATTTGGTGTTGGAGGAAAAGCTGACATGGAGGCCACTTGTTCAGTCACAATTAATCACCTACTCTTATCCTTTGGGGGGGGGGGGAATCGTTATAATGGATATCAGGACTTCCTCAGAAGCCCTATTCAGACATAACTTGGGATGGGAGGGGTGTGCAGGATCACATACCCCTGATCTCCATGTCTTTAGGATATAACTAAACATGTAGGAATGGAACACCCCTTCTAATTGGGTAAGAGGCACTTTTTCAAGTGGGTGCTCCTTTTTTTAGCAAGGGGAGAGTAACTGGCCCACCTCACCCCAGCAGCGTCTTTTCTAGTGGCTGTCTGCTGGTATTCATTTGCATCTTTTAGATTGTGAGCCCTTTTGGGACAGGGAGCCATTTGGTTGTTTGATTTTTCTCTGTGAACCGCTTTGTGAACTTTTAGTTGAAAAGTATATAAATACTGTTAATAACAACAACAACAACAACAACATGATGGATTACCAGTTGGAGGCACAGAATCAGCTATGTATACAATTGCATATGAGAGGTCTCTTTCAGGTGTTTTATGAATACATGGAAGTCAGCCACGTGGGTCACCACACCAGCCCAACAAGGCTAGAGTATTGGTTTACCTGGGCCAGGGATGGGCACTGGGCCTTCAGGATCTCAAGGTTGTCCTGCTACTTAAAAGCCCTTTAACTGGAGATACTGCAAAGGACTGAACCTGGCACCTCTGCATGGAAAGCAGGGGCTCTACCCCTGAGACTCAGCCCCTTCCCATAGGTGGGTCTTTCCTTGGCTACTACTTTCAGAGGCTGGCTTTAATAGCCCGCAACTGGCAACCTCCTCACAAGCACGGTACGGTTATGGACATCCAACACCCCAAGGACACTACTGGCAGCTGCGCCTTTGTGCAATACTCAGTCTTTTCATTGGGGTGCACAGAACTTGAAGGGCACTTTATCTCACAGCTGTACCTAGATTGAGCTTGGAACAGGTGCTATTGACTTCCTCATTCACCAAACACTTGTAGACATCTCCGGTTTTCTGTTGACCGCTGGTCTCATAAGGGGCTCCAACCACCAGCCTGGAAGGAATAAACATGTCAGACAGGTATTGATGTAATAACTCACAGTGCTTCACAACGTTAGAACCAGCCATAAAAACAATGCAACTGAAAACATTAAAAACATATATCACACAGAAATAAACAACAACCCACAGCAGGTATCCGGCACGAACACAACAGCCACCTGCATTTCCAAAGGGTACCTGAAACCAGAAGGTTTTACTAACCTTTGAAGAGCCAGCAGGGAGGAGGCAACATGACTTCCCCCTGAAACAAGTTCCAGAGCACTGGAGCCTGTACAGGAAAGGGCTGCCCCTAAAGTGATGGCTACTCTGGCCTCCTGATAAGAAGAGGCACACAGAAGAAGCCTCCTGCAAGCGCTTCGAGATGCTGTGGTTGGTGGGTGGGTGGGTGACTGGGGGCTCATGTGGGAACAGAACACATTTTGTCATAGAAACTGAGCTACTCCCTAGCAGAAAGATGCTGAGGAAATGCTGGCACAAGGTACTCTTCCTGATCCACTCCCACTCACAAACTAGTTGCCATAGAATTTCAGAGGAAGCAGGGCACGAGTGGTCCATCTGTTCAAAGAAAACATCTGTCGGACCCTCAAGAGAGGAATCTGGACTTCATCTGCAGGCTCCCATTAAAAGTGTGTGAGTGGGGGAAGGGGGGGTGTATTTAAGGAGACAGACATTTTCCTAGCAACAGGCACAACAATATAGTGGGCAAAGAAGTCAGAACATCACAAATGAGACTAGCATGAGATCCAAAATAGGTAGAGGCAAGAAAAGGTGAAAGGACAGATAATCTAGAATTTGCCAAGTGCTACGTTAAACGGGGGCAAGAGACTGCGTGAGAGAGGAAAATTTTGTATTTCACATAGACAGGACCCAATGGCGTAGCAAGTGGGGGGGAAGCAGCCCACCTCAGGTGCAAGACTGGAAACGGGTGTCGCGAAGTGTTGAGTATGCACACTCAGGAAGCTACTACAGTGCATGTGAGCTCATAGTGGTAGCTGCGTCAATTTTTAACCACCCTCCTCCTCTTCCTCTAGGAGATCTCAGAAGTGACATCATGACGTCATGATGTTGCTGCCCTGGGTACTGCACCCCTGGCGATGCTGCTGACAAGACCACAGGAACAACTCCGAAGAAGCAGAGCAGGAGCTGGTTCGCTGTTCTTGGTTGGTGCTTTCTGTACGAGGCCACTGCCTTATCAGGATGCCAAATAAGACCATCTAACCCAGTCTGGTCGCCTTCAGCTGGCAGAGGGCCACAAGAAGAGAAGCCAAATGTGGGCTTGGACACTGTGTGACGTCCCCTTGCCCCAAAGCCCCCAATACAGGTCCCCATGAGCCCTCCAACATGACCTTGGGTGGGAGCTGCTGACTGCAAAACTCACTGGATCAAAAACTGTGAGCGTGTACTCTGGGGCTTAGACGTCCTAGGCTAGGTGAGGTCTAGGTGAGGCTTCCTCAGAGGCCCCTGCTGATGAACCTTGCACAGTCTGGGACCAGGAGGGAGCCAGCCGCACCTGAGGGATAGCCCAAGACCACCACCAAGAAATGGCAAGATTAGAGGACTCCATCCTCACTCCATCACCCCCTGGACCTGAAGAACAGAAGAACAGTCCCACTGGATCAGGCCATAGGCCCATCTAGTCCAGCTTCCTGTATCTCACAGCGGCCCACCAAATGCCCCAGGGAGCATACCACATAACAAGAGACCTCATCCTGGTGCCCTCCCTTGCATCTGACATAGCCCATTTCTAAAATCAGGAGGTTGCACATACACATCATGGCTTGTAACCTGTAATGGATTTTTTCCTCCAGAAACTTGTCCAATTCCCTTTTAAAGGCATCCAGGCTAGATGCCGTCACCACATCCTGTGACAAGGAGTTCCACAGACCAACCACACGCTGAGTAAAGGAATATTTTCTTTTGTCTGTCCTAACCCTCCCAACACTCAATTTTAGTGGATGTCCCCTGGTTCTGGTGTTATGGTTCTGGCAGGAGGTCTGGTCTAGAGGGTAGAGCCTCCGTCTGCCTGAAGATAACATCCACAAGGTCGCCAGTTCGAGGCCACTGGCACTGTGCGACCTTGAAGCAGCTGACAGGCTGAAGCCGAGCTGTTCCATCTGCTCTGGGCGTGGGAGGATGGAGGCCAGAGTGTGAAGCCAGATCGGAATGAAACACCTGAATGTAGTGGTTCTTGAAAGAAAGAACCTTCTTTCAATTGTAAAAATCCCTATTTAATAAGGGATTTAAATAAAGCCTGCCTATGTAAACCGCCTTGAATAAACTCTTGAATAAAGATCAGAAAGGTGGTATATAAATACCTGTTGTTGTTGTTACTATTATTATTATTATTATTATTATTATTATTATGTGAGAGTGTAAAGAGCATCTCTCTATCCACTTTATCCTTCCCATGCATCATTTTGTATGTCTCAATCATGTCCCCCCTCAGGTGTCTCTTTTCTAGGTTGAAGAGGCCCAAATACCGCAGCCTTTCCTCAGAAGGAAGGTGCCCCAGCCCAGTAATCATCTTAGTCGCTCTCTTTTGCACCTTTTCCATTTCCACTATGTCCTTTTTGAGATGTGGCAACCAGAACTGGACGCAATACTCCAGACGTGGCCTTACCATAGATTTGTACAACGGCATTACAATATTAGCTATCTTATTCTCAATGCCTTTCCTAATTATCCCAAGCATGGAATTAGCCTTCTTACTGCCGCCGCACATTGGGTTGACACTTTCATCGACCTGTCCACCACCACCCCAAGATCTCTCTCCTGATCTGTCACAGACAGCTCAGAACCCATCAGCCTATATCTAAAGTTTTGATTTTTTGCCCCAATGTACATGACCTTACACTTACTATTGAAGCGCATCTGCTATTTTGCTGCCCATTCTACCAGTCTGGAGAGATCCTTCTGGAGCTCCTCACAATTACTTCTGGTCTTTACCACTCGGAAAAGTTTGGTGTCGTCTGCAAACTTGGCCACCTCACTGCTCACGCCTGTCTCCAGGTCATTTATGAAGAGGTTGAAGAGCACTGGTCCCAGGACAGATCCTTGGGGCACACCGCTTTTCACCTCTCTCCATTGTGAAAATTGCCCATTGACACTCACTCTCTGTTTCCTGGCCTTCAACCAGTTCTTAATCCATGAGAGGACCTGTCCTCTAATTCCCTGACTGTGGAGTTTTTTCAGTAGCCTTTGGTGAGGGACCGTGTCAAATGCCTTCTGAAAGTCCAGATATATAATGTCCACGGGTTCTCCCATATCCACATGCCTGTTGACCTTTTCAAAGAATTCTGAAAGGTTTGGGGCTCATGCCTGAGCCAGTCTGGGCTGGAGCTGGTGAGCCAGGAAACAGTACTCCACCTTTCAATGTCATTCGATACGGGGCAAATGGAGACGACCAGCAGCCACTCAGTATATCTTGCTCTAAACTCCTCTTTAACCTGTGGGGAATTTAAAATGCAGTGGGGGGAGGGGGTGTCTTAGAGGATTGCCCAGAACAATTGCACTTCTGGGTTGTTCGCCTGCATTGAACACAAAATCCAGGTCACGGGGCCATTTCCTGAACTACAAGTGCTTGTAGTTGTGCTACAATTAGAAGTGCTTCTAAATGCTGAAACTTCTTTACAGCTGATTCATGGGTGATGTCACATCATGCCAAGGAGAGCTTTCTTCCGCTTCAGAATGAGCGAGGGAGAATCCTTCTTTGCACCCACTCAGACTCCAGAGCGAGACTGCAAACGGCAGCCCCCCATGACAGCAGGAAGTCATCAGGCAATCTAAACAATGACTAATTCCCATTTGGAATGGAGATCATTCTCAGTTCACCCGAATCACAAACTGGCAGGAGTCAAAAGACCAGGACCGAAATATATCAGTCAGTAAGAAAGAAAAATCATCATGGAAGGCAGGAAACCATGTCACTGACTGCAATGTCTTGGCAGCAGCCTTGGTCTTTACTTATTTCAGAGCAGATTAGGCTGAAGGTCCCCCCATCTTTGACGAGGCTTTTGAATTTGGCTTTGGAGCATATGGCACCCAGTCAAGGCCCCCCTTCCCCTCCCAACAGGACCGGCCTACAAATCAGTGGTTTCTCATTAGTACTGTGGGCCTTGGATTGACCAGGAGGAGGAGGCGGGACTCTTCTGGCCCAATACAGCCCATTGGGCCCCAACTTGCAAACGGATTGTGTTCCAGAAGTCCATTTGGAAGACAGTTGCTTGGAACGCGCAACACATTCCCAATGTTATCAATGTTATGTTCCCAGGCTAGCCTCCTTCGTCTTCCACCTCCTACACTTGCTCTCCCCCTTCTCCCTCTCTCTTTCTCCTACTTTTGCTTCTTCCTCTTGCTTGCCAAGTCAGGTCTTCAGCTCTCTTGGATCTGGTGGAGGAATGTGACGGCATCAGAAGCTCTCTGTGGAGCAGCTGCCCCCTTGTTTGCTGGTGTGGCTTGGTGTTCATTTGCTGGGTAATTATGATTAGAACTATCGTGTGAACTTTGTTTGCAAGTGCAGATGGTTGTAATTTGGGGAACCCATAGGCACATGTGGAAGGTCTGCAATGCTTGGAAGCACTGACAGTGAAGCTTGACTTCTACTTGGAGATGGTGGGAAAAGAGAGAGGGAGCATCAAACAGCCTTCTTGATCAAGCAACCTAATTAATTGATCCTCACCATGGTGGCAGTTTCAGCAGATATTCCACCCATGTCACCAAACTTCCATTGGAGGCTATAAATTCCTCCATCCTCAGGAAGGGCTGCCGCAAGTTGGGTGTGCTCTGCAGCTGTCTGGGTTCTCCATGGCCCCAGGGAAAGAGGGGTAGAAACCAGGGAGCCAGGATTGTTGGCTTGCTCCCAACCAGGCCTCAAAGTTCAGCGGTGAAAGGAGGCTGCTTCACCTTTCTTCCTTCACTGTCTCCTTGGGCTTGCCCCAGCTCTGGCCTGAGGGGAACAGCTACCAAGCAGCCCTCTGGCAGCCTGTCCAGAGACCTCTCATCACTGCCCTGAATGCCTTATGAAGCCCTGGGCCCTCCCCTTCCTGGGCTGTTTTTCCTCCACCACCCCCCTTTACCTGGCCCAGCCCTGTGGTTAAAGGGTCAGCATTGCCCCAGAACAGGGAAGCCCTCATCCTGCAAGGAGCAACCAACCCCGTGTCTCGATGGCCCAGGAGACAGTGGGAGGACCAGACATACAACCACGCACTGGCTGTACCAGTGCCGGTAGCCCTTCCTGCAGCAGGGTTGTGGTCAGGAATGGGTACAGGCTAATAACTACATCCTGGAGTTGGAAAGACTGCAACAGACGTGGACCCCCCGCCCGCCCCCCCAGTTTGTCTCCTGTTCATTAGCAAGGCAAACAGTCCCAGGCAACCATTTGCATATGACCAGCATGAAATATCATCAAACGGTTCTGAGGCATCTTATTTTTATATTGCAGAAAGAACTTCTATTCACAAGCAACAAACGAGTGAAGGTGAGAAGAGTTCAACACACCAGCTGCAACATCTCACCACAACTTCTCTTTTGAACAGTAGTCAATGTTCTGATGTCTTCAGTAGCCAATCCTCCTATCCACCTTTAAAATAACTAGGAAAATATTTTGGTGACTTCCAAGTTTCCGTGGGACTCAGTCGCTGCAGCTCATTAACCACCTCACTGGAAAACAATGTGTGATTGTCCAAGAAAGACAGAAAAATGCAGCTTTCATTCATTTCAAGTGTTGCCACATTCATTGCCATGTCTGTTACTAGTTATGGTTTCCCCCATAGCTTGAATGAGTCATGGCTTAACGTTTTATGATGCTTTGGAAGTCAATGGGAGATGTTTACACTTTCTGGGCAAGGTCATTAAAATACTGGAAGTAACCACAGCATTTTGATGGGTATTGTAATGTCCATGGTGGGAGGAGGCCCCCACCTCCTGTCAATGAGGCTTGGTCAGCGGCAGAAAAAAGGATGAGAGGCAGATACAGCCGTTCTACAGATGGTTTACTTGCATCAGCTGCTTTACATTCATGGGGCCTGTTACATCACAGGCCACCGAACCTCTTCACACAGACTCCTGCCGTCGTCGTCTGATAGGCTCTTTCCCCGACCCTTCCTGCTCCCTTGCTGTTCCAGGCAGAGCTCTCTGACTGGTGTCTCTTGGCCAGGGGTAGGGGTTCTCAAGAGTTGCTGCACTGTTGTTCAGGATCAGACTAGCTAGCCTTAGGAGGGCCCCAGGTACCTCTGTGCTTGCCCTTCGATAGCTGGACACCCTTGGGTATGGTTGGCTGCGAGTCCTAGTCTCTGTAACTCCAGCTCTCCTGGAGTCACCCCCAGGGCCCAGGCGGGTCCTGGGCCTGGGAGATTCCCCCCTCCCGGCCCCCTCTCTCCAGGGCTGAAGTAAGCACAAGCCCTTTGGGGGGGTCTGGGTTTTCCCAATTAGGCTGGGGAGGCTATCCCCTCTGGCCTTACTCCCCTCTGGAGAAGAGTGACCTCTCTCTAGGCTTCCCAGGCCCCTTATGAAGCCAGCCTTGGGTTTGGCCAGCTCCACCCCTTCTGGCCACGTGGCTGCTTGCTGCTCCCAGCTGGCACTAGGCCCTACTCCCAGGTAGGTGTCCTGCCTGGGACTCCAGTCCTGGCAGTACTCAGGCCTTACCCCCAAGGAGGCCCCTACCCCTGAGGAGACCCGTGCTCCTGAGGAACTCCTGGCCATCGAGGCTGGGCTCCGGTGACAGGTATCCATTCCATTGTGCCTTAGAATGAGGACCCCATAAGAAAGGAGTAGAATGTGTATTGCATGGTTGTTGGATTACTGATAACAGCAGAATCCTATGCATATTTATTAAGAAGTAAGCCCGCTGGGGCTTATTTCAATGGGGTTTACTCCCAGATAAACATAAATAGCATTGTAATCTAAGAAGTGTATTAAATACACTTTCATTATCAAAAGCAGGCTCGATTCGGGACCTTTTGCACCATGAGCTACTTTCCACCCTTCCAACTCAGTAACCTGTCCATTCCCCACAAGCCCTTTGAGGCCAACCACAGAACCGAAGCTCCACTTCTAATTAATGCTTGGTTAGAACCGCGAAGTCATTTTGCTATAACAAAGCTAGAGTAAGTTGCCTTCTTTAACCTGTATCAAATGCCAGCTTCTGTAAAACTTGGTGAATAGTTAATCCCATCACAAATGTGGACCAGTTGCTATAGCCCCCACCAGGTGACATGTGGTAACTTCACTACTGGACAGAAATGGTGACATGGAACAGCTCTGACTGTCTCATCTTTGGTCCCTTCTTATATAATTTCCAAGCAATTAAAATATTATCTCCCAAACTGATGGTCTTTTATGGAATTATAGACCTGCAGCTTAAGGTCTGACTCCTCATAACGCCATCAACAAGATGGCATTATGGAGGCCCAGAGCTCAGAACAGAACGCCAGCGGCCTTAGGTTCCTGCCACCTTGCCAGCATCTCACATGTCCCTGGAGATCTCTTCTGGCTAAAGGTTGCCTTTGGAAGGGTCATGTGTTCTTCTGACAAGGACATGAACTCTTGTAATCCCTGCCTTTTAGAGGGGAGGGCTTGGGGAGAAGTCCCCATTTAACTAGGTTTAGTGCTATGTTGTAAATGGTGCTCCTCGCACATAATTCTGGGTCTGCGAAAGAAGACAGATCTGGATCTGAGCATCTGATTCCAAGTCAAGGGGGAAAGAAAAACAAGCCAAAATACACCAGTGATCCTGATTTTCAACAGCCCATTATTTTTTTGGAATCTTTCACTGTTTTTGGGTTTGTCGATTTCTCATCTAATCAGCTGCTCACTGAAATAACAAAGTCGCCAGCGAAACAGCTATATAGTTACACATTTTTTGAAAGTATTGTGTTTCCAAAATATATTTTGATTAATAGGAAAGACACCAGGAACAAAAATAGGTATTTTTGGAAAGGGAGACAAGAAGGAGCAACAAAGGACAGGCTTATTCTTTGCAATCAATGGTACACTTAATCTCCTGCAGCGCAGATTCAGAGCAGCTAATTTATTCAAGATGGAGCTGGATAGAGAGTTGAGAAAGTGAACAGGTAGAAATAAGAAAGCTCAAAAAGGCTTGTTTGTAACTCATAGCCTCAACACCCCCCAAAAACCCCAGTCTCTGGCATGGTCTCAGCTTTTTAAATTGAAATACAGAAGTTCCCCTGTTTACTAACATACCAGGTTCCAGGAGCATGTTCATAAATTGCTTTGCTTGTAAGTACAGTAACACCCCAGTCTCAGGTGCTATGGCTATCGGTTTTACTAAGGGGAGATGTCAGTGTTGTCAGTTCCACTCCCAACTTATTAGTTTCACAGCAGAGCCACTGGGAATGCTCCTGAGTGGCTTCCATACTCAAAAGCATTGGCTGCAAACTGGAAGTTGGTGCTGAAAGTGTTCATGAGTAAGCCATGCACTTGTAAGTAGGGGAGCTTCCGTACAAGTAGAGGTCACAGCAGTAGACCTTAATGATAGGCTTAACATTGCCATTCTAAACATGCCTACTCAGAAGTCAACTCTACTGAGTTTAATGGAACTTACTCCCAGGTGAGCATATATAGGATAGCAGCCTAATTAACACAACTTATAGCCCAATTCTAACCAACTTTTAAAGGCTGATGCAGCCACAATGCAGCTCTGAGATTAAAGGAACAAATGCTCTCTTACCTTAAGGGGACCTCTGTGACTGCCCCCCCCCCTGTAATGCATGCCCCACTGGCTTGGCTCCATTGGCCCTGGAGAGTTAGTGAGTTATTGGGCTGTCACACAATTGCAAAATAACCCTACGGAAGAGGATTACACTAAGTCCCCTACATACATACCAGTTAAGTTCCAGGAGTCTGTATGTAAGTTGAAACACACGTAGCTCAAAATATCCAGTTTTGTTGGCCCAGCACAATTCCGCCTGTGCAATAACACCACCAAAGGATATACTGTGTCTGCAGAAAAGGGCTGACAGAGCTATCCGTTATCCAAATATTCGTAACTGGGAGCCAGTGTACTGGATGAAATGGAGCACTCGAGAAAGAGAAGGCAGCACCCAGAAAAATCAGAATGTCACTCGGGAGGCATAGTTGAACAAGGACAATGGAAGGAGGATGCAAGATATTTGCATATAACCTGATGAGCAACCCAAGGATGTGCACACACAGAGCTGGGTTCATAACCTGGCATTCTATTGAATTACAAACACAGTATGTAAAACCAAGAAATACAACAGAACAGCAGATTCAACATATGTTGTTGGCAACCTTCAGTCTCGAAAGACTATGGTATCGCACTCTGAATGGTGGTTCTGGAACAGCGTCTAGTGTGGCTGAAAAGGCCGATTCGGGAGTGACAATCCCTTCCACACTGGGAGCAAGTGCAGTCTGTCCCTGGTCTGTCTCCCTGGCTATGGGCCTTCCTTCTTTGCCTCTTAGCCTCAGACTGTTGGCCAAGTGTCTCTTCAAACTGGGAAAGGCCATGCTGCACAGCCTGCCTCCAAGTGGGCCGCTCAGAGGCCAGGGTTTCCCACTTGTTGAGGTCCACTCCTAAGGCCTTCAGATCCCTCTTGCAGATGTCCTTGTATCGCAGCTGTGGTCTACCTGTAGGGCGCTTTCCTTGCATGAGTTCACCATTGAGGAGATCCTTTGGGATCCGGCCATCATCCATTCTCACAACATGACCAAGCCAATGCAGGCGTCTCTGTTTCAGCAGTGCATACATGCTAGGGATTCCAGCTCATTCCAAGACTGTGTTGTTTGGAACTTTGTCCTCCAGGTGATGCCGAGAATGCGTCGGAGGCAGCGCATGTGGAAAGTGTTCAGTTTCCTCTCCTGTTGTGAGCGAAGAGTCCATGACTCGCTGCAGTACAGAAGTGTACTCAGGATGCAAGCTCCGTAGACCTGGATCTTGGTATGTTCCATCAGCTTCTTGTTGGACCAGACTCTCTTTGTGAGTCTGGAAAACGTGGTAGCTGCTTTACCGATTCGCTTGTTTAGCTCGGTATCAAGAGAAAGAGTGTCAGAGATCGTTGAGCCAAGGTACACCAAGTCATGGACAACCTCCAGCATACAACCTCCAGATTCAACATAACATGTGTGCATATGCACCAGAGTTGATGGCACTCTCAATGCACAACTGAAGAAGACATAACTAATCGGAGTCCTGCATAGCTTGTGAAGGAGCACTTGTACCTGATGCAACAAGATATGTTCTAGTCCAGTGTTTCTCAATGTTTGTCCTCCATCAGACCACTTCACAAGGTCCACCTATTTGAAATACCACTGGAAGTAACTGGCGATGACACCCTCACCGGTTACTTCTGGGTTGGGAGGCCAGATGCAGGCTCAGGGTGAATGGGAGGGCTTTTTCAAGCACAGAAAGCATGCTTTGGAGCTCTGCCTGCTGAGCCAAGCCTCCTACCGCCGTTTCTTATGTCACATTCCTGGTCTTGCTGCTGGGCAGCAGGTGTCCAGGGGTCCTGTGAGTACCACCAGGCATCTCCTCAAGTACCACTGGAGGCACCCGCACCACTGGTTGAGAAACACTGGGCTAGTCACACAAATGAGCACATGGCTGTAGCCTACAATGATCACACAATACACAGGAAACAGACTGAAAGGAAGGACATATTCCCCCTGACCTGTGGCTGTGCATGTGTGTCCGGGAATCTTAACACCACAACATCCAGTGATAACGGATTTTCTTAGCATGTGGGACCAACGGTGGCAGTGGGAGGCAGTAATTCCAGGACTCTCGTCCCCAGCAGTGTTATTGTATCGCTTTTCTGCCAAATGCATAATCCGCGCCCAAGATAGTTTTGAGACTAGAGGGGCCAAGCTAAACATTGCAACAAACCTCTTAAGCCAAAACCCAGTCAATTCCCCCATCCCCATCTTTCATCAAAGGGCTAAAGGAAGAATTATTAGGAGGGCAACAAATTATTTGAGGGGTTTTTAAATATTTGTAAAAATGACCTGATGATGTGATGCCAACTACATTAAATTTTGCACATGACACGAGATCTGAGTCTCTATCTATCATTTGTTTCTGGTGGTACTGCTGAAATCCAGTCACGAATGTGCTAAAATCCTAGATTTCTATGTCCTCCCAGGGGAAGTGGAAAACTCAGAAGTAGAGGAAGAGGAAGAAGTAGTAGTAGTAGTTCTGTGTGTCAATCCAGCCAGTAATAGTACAATAATATGCATGTCTGCTCAGAAGTAAGTCCTATTGTGTCCCATATTGCTTACAATACTCACAGATAAGTGCACACATGCTTGCACTGCTAGTCTATGACTACATCACTCTGAGAGCAGCCTTGTAAGAACCCAAGAAATGATCTTTCCTCCTCCCTCTGTTAATGCAATATGGAAGACTGTGAATCTATAAGAGTCTCTGATGTGGCTTTCACAGCAAGCAGACACAAGACATGGGTGCTCCCTGCCAATGTCCAGACTCATCACTCTCTGAAAGTGGCTCTGCATGTTGAGATGCATAGACCCCAAATGCCAGGAAAACACAGCTACCCTGCTGGAAGAAGCTTCTAGAAATCTAGAGGCTGGAGCAGAAAATAAAATTCTTCTCATGGGCGTTGCAAGACGAATTCCAGAGCAGGGCTATCAGGTTCTGCTGCTTTGACAGAATGTGTGAAAACGCGTGTTAGAGATTTATCATTTGAACTAATTTCCCCCCAAAGCCTTCTCCTAAGTCAAGGGATATGACTGTGATTTCACTTCTTGAGCCTGGAGTCCCAGCAGTCCTTCAAAGTCCAGGGCAGGAATTGCAGTCCAAAATGCTGCGGAGTTCTCTATACAGCAGATCACTTTCAAGGTTCTACATCAAATAAACTGAATGTTTAATTAATTTTGGAAATCTGCCTATGTCTTCATCTCTGGCAACTTCATTAGGATTATGGAGTCACTCTCCTGCCAGTCTCAATGGGATGTGTTTCAGTTACAGAAAATTTGGAATGCAAATGCAGTCCCTACCCCTCACTCTCTTTCCCTGTCTTGGAAAGCTCAAAACAGCTTGCTTTTCTATTCCTTGGTGGGGCAGGGGGGGTGTTGCTCCAGGCTCATTCTTTTCATACCCTTTCCTATGGATGCTTACTTGTAAGTAAGTCCTGATGAGTTCACTGGAGTTCCAGGAGGTGTGCGTAGGATTGGAGTCCTTGATGCTTGGTGCAGGGATGTGAGTGAAGAATCTGCTGGTGGGGGTGGAGGGCCTGGAAAGGGGGTCAAAAGAAGTTGAAAAGAGTGCTAAGGCTCAGGTTGCCTCCTTGCTGCAAAGACTGTAAGCGCCAATGTTTCAGTGGTGCAGCAACCCCTGCAAAACCAGACCAAAGTCATGGTGGGAAAATGCATCGGCCTCTCCCTGCTCAGGCATGAATAGGTGCAGGATCACAACCACAGCAAGAAGGAGCCAGAACTGGTGGACAAGGACCCAAGTATTTTAATTTCACAAGTGGGTGAGTCCTCGGCATCACCTGGCAGGACAAAGTTCCAAACAACACAGTCCTGGAACATGCTGGAATCCCCAGCATGTATGCACTGCTGAAACAGAGACGCCTGCGTTGGCTCGGTCATGCCGTGAGAATGGATGATGGCCAGATCCCAAAGGATCTCCTCTATGGAGAACTCGTGCAAGGAAAGCACCCTACAGGTAGACCACAGCTGCGATACAAGGACATCTGCAAGAGGGATCTGAAGGCCTTAGGAGTGGACCTCAACAGGTGGGAAACCCTGGCCTCTGAGCGGCCCGCTTGGAGGCAGGCTGTGCAGCATGGCCTTTCCCAGTTTGAAGAGACACTTGGCCAACAGACTGAGGCAAAAAGGCAAAGAAGGAAGGCCCATAGTCAGGGAGACAGACCAGGGACAGACTGCACTTGCTCCCAGTGTGGAAGGGATTGTCACTCCCGAATCGGCCTTTTCGGGCACACTAGACGCTGTTCCAGAACCAACATAGAGCGCGATACCAGAGTCTTTTGAGACTGAAGGTTGCCAACAACATGAGTCAGTGGTTACTTACTTGAAGAGTGGTCTTGCTATTTCGAGATCAAAAAAATAAAAAAATGCAAGAAAGTGAGAAATTAAAGACTCTTCCATCTGACCTATGGGACGAGAAACCAACACTGGGGCAATTCAAAGAGAAGTTAGTTAAGGGGCAATTACTCCTTCATCCTGCAGCCAGGATCAATGAAGGCTTTTTGTTGGAAGGAGCTTACTTGTAAGTAAATATTATAGAAGAATCTTGGCCACAGGGAAGGGCACTACTGTGTCATATCATGCTATAATTACACAGGAAGCAGCCTTATGTAGAGGAGTAGTGGTGTAGCTAGAAAGAGTGCAAAGCACTAAGTTTTGCAAGGAGCCCATCCCCTTTGAAGCCATTCCAGGTGGTGGGAGCAAAACTGAGGTATGCCTCTGTTTTGCTCCCCCCCCATGGCTTCAAAGGGGAGTGGGAGCGGCTGCTTGCACACTGCAGTGAGGTTTCCTGCAAAACTTAGTGCTTTGCACCCCCTCTAGCTAAGTCACTGCAGAGGAGTAACATCCATGATCTGTCCAGCAGCTAGACAGATCAAGAATGTCACTCTAGACCAGTGATTTTCAACCTTTTTCCATCTCATCGCATGCTGACAAGGTACTAAAACTGTCAAGGCACACCATCAGTTTCTGGACAATTGACAAGGCACACTTTGCTGTTGGTGGGGGGTTCATATCCCCAATGGTCCTATTAATAAATGACCCTCCACCAAACTCCCACGGCACATCTGGGGACCATTTGTGGCACACCAGTGTGCCACGGCACAGTGGTTGAAAATGGCTTCTCTAGACTCTAACTCAATGTTGCCCATACTGAGAGGCAACAGCTCTCAGGGCCTGTTCTAGCCCTGCCTTGTGGAGTTGAACCTGGGAGCCTTTGTGCAAAGCAAGAGTTCTGCTTCTATGACTCCTCCCCTAAATCCTTGTGCGGATTCCACTTGCAGCTAATTGCAGAGACTTGTCAGTCACACCAAAGGACTTTTGCGTGGAAGAGCAGAGAGTAAATGCCAGCACTCCAAGCAAATTCTGAGGACAGATCCTGCCTTTGGCTCAGTTTCTCCTCCCCCTCAGATGTGGCTTACATGTTTTTATGGCCCCACCTGCAGCCAGAACCTTTGGGGTCACCTGGTTCATCCAGTTCTGTACACCAGCATCTACCAGCTGAGTATAACAGGTATTTCTGGAGAGGACCAGCTCTAAGCCCTTTCCCAAGACAGCTTCCTCCTTGTTACGCTGCCACCAAAGAAACTCTGGCTGGTTCACTGCCAGGGGTTCCTACCTTCACTTAGAAAATGCTGAGAGCTTGGTTTTTTCTTTTTTCTCTCTCCCTCCCCCCCTCCCCCGGAATATCCCCTTTAGTCCTGAGCAAGCAGTGAGGTGCCCCTGTTTTGCCAAGTCATAATGAGGGTTTTCTTCCTTTTGTATATCCAGGCCTCTCATCCAAGGCTGCCACCCCTGTAATTTAAACAGATGTTCTCAGTGACTGTGGCTTTGGGCTGGAAGGGAGAGTCCTCCGATAGGGTCCTCTGTGTAAGCTCATCTCTTAATTCACGCCTTGGCACATCAGGGCATCTTTGAGTCATCTCTTGCTGCTCTCAAGTTAACTATTTTCCTTTTAAAAAGGACTGACAAAAGGCAGGACTTCACACAGCACACAATGTATGGAATTTGCTGCCACCAAAACTGATGATGGCCACTAGCTTAGATCCAAAGGAGACATTACGTGAAATGTATGGAATGGTGGTTTTTGCTTTTAAATTGTGGCTGAGGGGGGCACAAAATGAGGTGGAACTGTGGGGGGTGGGTCACCAGGGCCTCTGAGAGGAATTTTATCAGGAGGTACAAAGTTTTTGGGGGACCCTAGCCTTCTCCATTGGATCATAATTTCTACATATATCACACTATGTTGTTGGCATCCTTCAGTCTCAAAAGACTATGGTGTCACGCTCTGAATGGTGGTTCTGGAACAGAGTGTCCTCTCCAGTGCACAAAGCCTGGGTAAAGTAGGTATGGAGGATAGGCTGTTACCCATGCAGCAAATCCCCCCTCTCCACGTCGCTGGAATGGTCCAATGGAAAGGCAGAGGCCAATACGGTTGGTTCCAGCGGCGTCGCAGGAGTTGCCAGAACGTGACTGTGTTCAGCCACGAACTGCCTCAGGGACTCCGGCTCCGGATTTTGCCTCGAGGTTGACTCCTGAAGCCTTTTCCATAACTGGATGTAGCCACAAGGCAGTGGAGGTTTGGGATCAGAGTTTTCCTTCTGTCAGATGAGCTGCCTTCCCAGGCTATCGAGTCCCATCTACCCGATGGTTGTTCCGTCGCCACTTACGACAAGTACAACCAAACTGAGGGCCTATTCTTATCCCCCAGCCCCCAGGGGTGAAGTAAAGCAAATTCATGTGCAAGGGGAAGGCAGGGAATCTGTCAGCTGGGAGTACATTTCTGATTTCCTGGTTGGGGAAATCCCAGTCCCCAGGGGATCACACACACACACTATGTAGGCTTGCACAAAATGTGAATGGCAGTCGTCACACAATATATGCAAACATCTTCTGAGCTCCCAGGACATTTCTGGCTCCTGGCTCCTCCTATGGCCCTTGGGCCCTCCTTTTCACCCTGGGCCCAGGCATAATGTACCCCCTGTACCCCCTTCTCATGGGCCCTGGTGAGACAGAGAAATGTGAGATCCCAAGAAATTTTTGGGTTCCCTCCTTTGACTTCCATGCTCCCTGGGCCCTGGTATAATTTACCCCCTGCACCCCCTCTCATGGGTTCTGGTGTATGTGCATGACTTTCAGATTTCAGGACCTTGCCCTTGCTGCAGTTCTGACCACCGTCATCCCCCCACCCATAAAAGGGTCTTCTATATAAAATAGTATGTCTAGAGTGTGCCTGTATGCTCAGGTTCATAAAAACAACATGGGCACAATTGTGATGCTCCTGTTTCCTGTTGCAGTTTGGCCCCATTTTGCATACATCCCCTGTTAACTGAAGAATAAAGAAATCTATTCTTTGAATGTTTACCATCTAGAGTTAGAACTGAGATGCCTTTAAAAGAGGGTTAAATACATTCATGGAGGACAAGTCTATCAATGGTGGTGAGATCTGATGGAAGCTTCCTACAATAACCCAACTGCTTCTTCTTAGAAGCTCCCAAGCAGGGCTTGAAGGTTCCTCTGCTGCAATTTTACAGCCCCAGCAACCATTATTCAAAGGTATCCTACTTTTGAACATGGAGGCTCTGTGAGTCCTAGGAGTCAGGTGTTTTGGTGCTCGATGTGATGCTTTTACAGCCAAGCACTGATTCTCCTGAAGTGAGGAGGGATTCTTGGGGATTAAAAGTAAATAAAAAAATAAAAAACTCATTTTACTGTAGTATCTGAAAGGATGACAGCCTCCTGGCAGATTCACTACATCGCACAGTAATCAATCGATAAATCAGAGCCATGCAGTCGTATTTATGAAGACGGAACCCAGCCGTGAGATTGCAGGCTTAAACCAGGAAAGCACAATTAATGCAAAATGTTGTTCCATGTGGGGATTATATCAGCCAACTTGAAGAGAACTTGATACAAATGGGGTAAATCTTTCCAATGACTGCCATATGTCAGCACAGGAACTCGAAAGCCATCAGAACAGGGCAGAGTTGTTCTGAGCAGAGAAGGATGCATTGTTTTGGTTTTGGGGAGGTAGGGTAGGGTAAAGAGGCTTAATGTTGTTGCAGGATGCACATGGAACGGAGCGTCCCAAAGCGTGGAAGTTGTACATAGAGACTGGACAAATTCAAGAGTACCTGCAGGTGAGAGAAGCAGGTGGGCCAGATGGCACAAGAGCCATTTGCAGAGGGCTCTGCAATGGAAGGTGGGGACATTCAGTGAAAGTCACCGACTGAAATAGCTGAGCAAAGTCAGTGCACAGAGCTTATGGTGATGTGGTGATGGATGACTTCAGAGGGGTAAACATGTCCTGGGGGGAGAGAGAGGGGGGAGGAGGAGGAGAGGTGTAACAATGGGCTTGCCATGGTAGCTATGCAAATGCTCCAGGATCAAGGGTGGTAGTTATGAGGGGGTAGTGGAAGAGAGTCTTTGCCTCTGTCCTGCTGCGGGATATCCCAGAGGCATCCAGAGTGAGCATCCTGGGGGAAAAGAAAGTGCTGGGCTAGATGAGCCTCCTTGGTCTGATGCAGCAGGACTTATTTTGTTCTAAATTGTTTTTCTAGGGCCGAGGAGAGGAGTTGTTGCCCATGGGGTTGAGTGCATGCTCACCGGAGTCAAAGAGCACAACATCAGGAAATCCAAGCCACACAAAGAAGCATCTTAAAAGGAATTTCATCTTAAAAGGAATTAATTTGGTTTGTCTATCATCAATGGTTTTTCCTGGCTCTTCTGCTGCCTGGGAGCAGGAATGCAAACGCTGCCCCCCCCAACTGGAAGTAATTGCGGTGACATGATGACATCACTGCAATCACTTCTGGGTTGGGACGGTTTTTCACTTTTTTTTAAAGCAAAAGACATGGGTGGCACTCAGAGCAGCCACCTGCCCTTGTCTTTCACTAGGAGTGTAATCCTAACCAATTTTCCAGCACTGCCATAGCTGTGCCAATGTGGCCTGCACTGCATCCTGTAGTGGGGAGGTAGTCAAGGGGACCTCCTCAAGGTAAGGGCATGTTTGTTACCTTACCTTGGGGCTGCATTGCGGCTAGTTCAGTGCTGGAAAGTTAGTTAGGATTGCACCCTCAATTTAAAAAAAATACCTTGAAAAAAGTGGGCAGCAGAGGTCCAAGTGGCAGCCTGCTTTTCTTCTAAAACGAAAGACACAGGCAGCACTCAGAGCAGTTGTCTGTGTCTTTAAATAAAATGAAAAAAGCAGTTGGTGCAGCTCTGAGAAGCAGGCACCCACCTGGAGAGTGCGCCACGGGGGAAGTGGATGGTGGCGTGGCACCCCCCCCAAGTATGCCACCTGGGGACATTTTCCCCCCTCTGGTCAGGTACACTATTGTCTATCATCACTCTCCCATTTGCTGGTATTGTGCCCAAATCCACAGCACGTGGCCCCTGCGTCCGCACTTTGGGCATTTATATCCCGGCAGACATTAACAACTGGGCAGTTAGACTGTTCCAGCAAGATTGGGGTGGATGAAATTGGGACAGCTGAGCCCACCCCACCCGTCCCATTTAAAAGGATACCTCCCCTCTCCCCCCAGAACTGGAATATCCACTTGCCAGCCAGACCACAGAAGACCCACAGCCAGACGTGCTGGGGAAATGGCAAGGCGCTCCTAATGGATTTTCCAGGTCAGCACAATTATTGCTGTAGATCTTCAGAGCAGATTTGCTGCACTCTCCCCGGAGCCCGTTTCCTTTTTTTCCTTTTCTCATTACAGTAAGACGGAAAACGTCATGTCTGCTCCGGGAGCATTATTATTACCCAAAGCGCATGGCCGTGTGCCACCAGCCTTCTCAGGCTCACACAGAGGGGAACGAACAGCCTGGCCAGAAATTTGGGGCTGCTTGGCCAGATTGTGGCTGATGCATTCCAGGAGGCTCACTTGGTGGCCCTGACTCGCTCTCACGGCCTTCATGGGGTCATTTTCAGAATGAGAGGGATACAAGACCTGTAAAAGAATTTTGCCCACAAAAAAGTACTGGAGCCTGATTTAAGAACTCACATCTCTTTTCCGCAGGCCCAGGCTGTGTGCCGTTCCCCATCCAGCCCCATATCTGGTCTGTCTCTCCTCCAAAGGAGAGCAGGCTGGAACTCGTGGATTTTAGCTGTGGCACTTTCACTTTTTTAGATGGGTCTCTATGATCATCTTTTGCAGCAAAATCAACCAAGAGTCTTGTTGCACCTTGAAGATGAACCAAATTGGTTAGCCTTTGAGTTGCTAAAGACACTTGGTTGTTTTTCTCATTTTTAATGAAACACCTAACAATGTAAAGCTTGCAAGATATGATCTAGTGTTTGAAAATACAGAGATCACTTGTTTGTCTGAGACCCATCTTGGCTGCAGCTTGTGAGGAGAGTGCATCAGGTGCCCAAACAAAGTGGGTCCCTGTGCAATGTGTGAGAGGTAGTACCAAAGGCAGCACAAGGTCTGGCATGATTTGGCCACTTGCTATACAGTCTCAAGTCTTGGTTTTGTACAGTTACTGTCATCATCTCATGCCTGATCAGCTTTGTGTTAAGGTTACTGTAGCACACTATGGACCATGGTCCCATGACCACCTGGGGTGGGGGTAGTTTTCTTTTTCACTGTCTACTTTAGGGGGATGAAAAATGGACTATTGCAAAATATGTGAGGGTAAAATCTGCAATTAGGGGGCACAATCCTAACCCCTTATGTCAGTGCTGGAAAGCACTGGCATAGCGGTGCCAATGGATCATGTGCTGCATCCTGCAGTTGGGTGTCACTCACAGAGGCCTCCCCAAAGTAAGGGAACGTTTGTTCCCTTACCTCAGAGCTGCATTGCCCTTATGTTAGTGCTGGAAAGCACTGACATAAGGGGTTAGGATTGCGCCTTAGGTTGGGTTAAAACAAACAAACAACTAAGACCACAAAATTGTTAACTTGGGGGAGCTATGTGGTGTGGAGACTCAGGAAGAGGAAAGGAACTCAAGCAGAACCATCCCGAGGAAATCCCAGTTAATGACTTCAAAATTTTAGCTTGACTACTGTTAGATACTTTACATGAGGCTGCCCTTGAAGACCATTCAGAAACTGCAATTGGCAGCCTGTGTGGTCATGGGGGTGAGGCAGTTTGACTTGATTGGGCAACTGCTCCTTCACCTGCACTGGCTGCCAGTTCGTTTCTGAACACAAATCAAGGTGCTGGTCTCGACCTTTAAAGCCCTTCAGGCTTGGAGCTGGAGTGTCTAAAGGACTACCTCCTCACCCATAGATGGCCCTGCAGGGCTCTAGCATGTACTGCTGCTAGGCAAAGCTCAATTGGCTACTATAAATTGAGGGGTCTGAGCAGCACCTAAGCTACAGAACTCCCTCCTGGCTGACCTATGGACTGGACCCTCCCTGTTGGTCATCTGCTTTGCTTCTCTCGTCTTTTCTAGAAAGTCCTTGCAGCAGGCCTGGGTTAGGAGTCCTGCCGGGGACCCGTGCACAAAACATTGTAAATAAATTGGTTAAGTTACCAACATCGGTGGGAGAGCTGACACAGCAGACCAGGCTGCACAGACACCACACCTACTAAAATATTTCTGAAGATTTCAACACCAAAAATCAAACAAGCTGCATTGTCCAATGCAGCCTTAGGATACCAACAGCCAGAGACTTGCACTCATTTTGAAAGGAAGGAGGGAGCCAAAAACCTGTGCTTTGTTTGAAGACCAAAGGGAGCCAAATGCACTGCATTTGGAAAGAACTGAAAATGCTGATCTGGAAAGACAATGAAGGGAGAAGATGATCTAATATGCTGGCCGTATTTTTGAGCAGCGTAAATCAAACATTCCCCCCTTCCTGGAATTTCATAATCTGGATTCTTTCTTTTCAGACTTTCCAGTACCTCGGTTATACCTAAACCCCCTCCCCCAAATGTGTAACATTTGGCTGTCTGCCTGAAGGTTCAGAACGAAGGAAACAGCCCTGGTCTAATATGGATACATGCAGGGACAGTGGGCTCACACAGGCTTGTAGAGATCTAGCAATATACAAGAACACTTTCTGCCATCCTTTGAAGAGAAGGCGAGAAACCGTTTTTACAAACGTTTTCCTGCAGGTTTTTGGAAGATAAAGTACTGCAAATCTCTGAAAAAGCAAACATCTTTGGATTCATATGCTGTGCTATTATAAACCCCGTTCCATGTAGCTTCTGACACAAATTAATTCATTAAAAAAAAAATCTCTAAATTATACCCCTCATGTTTGGAAAATCCAAAACTGATATCAGTATACACCACACATCAACTATGCCAAGTGTGTTTAGATGTGACCATTGGACGAAGGAACTTCACTGAAGTTGCAGAAATTTCACTCAGGGCTTAAAATGATAGATTTTTTAATGCAGGAACAAATCCTGAACCAAACCAAAAGAACAATTAGCACCAATGCAGCTGGTGCTGAGCATGTGCTGGAACGGTGGAGGGGACGATTGGACAGCAAGCAGGAGGTATCTTTCCACTTACCCCAGGTAGGCTGCTGTTGTGCTGGCCTATGTCTGAGCAGAGAGTAGGGGCAGAGTGACCTGGGAAAGAGGGGGTAGGATCTGCTGCATGCCAGTACTACTGAGATCCAGTCAAAAACTCCCCCTGCCCTCCCTCTCCTCACCCACAACACACCTTTGCCACCAACTTACCAGTGCCAGTGGAGGCTTTAGGAGCTGATACTGCAGATTTGTGGCAGTGGCCCAGAAGTGTGCAATGGCAGCCCTCTTGCTGTTGTAAAGTGCCTCGCACTGCCAGAATGTTAGCTCTGATAGGATTGGGCCCTTAATAGAGGGATAAGGTTTTGCTCAGCCCCTTCCCTACAGACCCTATAAACTATAACCGCATCCATACCTATTTTTGCCCTTGTGTTCAAAGAACTCTTCTTTAACTGACTGATTATGTCTTTGTGCCTATTCCACTATAACCTGCTGCTGTGAGTTTAGAGAATTTTTTAATGATATGATAAATGGTGGTTATTAAGAATATTTACACAGGTCCAAACTGATTATCCGTAGATTTGGGACCTACGGATTTATCTAACTGTGAGTTCTGAACCCCACAGTTTTGGATGGACCTGTTCCCTCTGAACCCCTCCAGAGGGCCTTTTCAGGGCTGGGGAAGCTGCATGTGACCTGATTATCCATGGGAGTCACAACTTCACCGCACAGACTAAGTAAATATTGTGAATATTGTCCAAAATAGACCTGGACCTGATCAGATAAGGCTGATCCCAGATAAAATTGCAGCTTTGAGAAACCTGCTTGTTACAGGAATAGTGACATTAAATGCTGAAAAGGATATGATAGAATTAGCTGTTTGGACCTTTTGAACACGCTTAACAAACTTGGACGACCAAACTAGTCTATTTTCATTGTGCCAGTATTCTCTGCATGAAACCAACGGAGCACCAATGGCTTTGGTTCAACACCATTTGCCCTACATAGAGGAACCAGACATGGTTGTCTCCTATCTCCATGTTTGTTTAATCTGGCATGAGTGCCGACAAGAGCCAGGGAGTCAGGGAGACCAGAGACAGAGGAAACTCCTTTGCATGCAGATGATGCCCTTCTCGTCTGTTCTCACCCAGACCATGATTGATTGATTGATGCTAAATCAAGCCTTGGGACCCTGTTCGATGACTGAGGTTGAGGGTACAGATCCTCAAAAGTCAGTGTCAGGGGAAAATAACCCTACACCCTAACCCGACACCCAACCTGCAAACAAATGCTCAATTCTCAACTGGTGAAAATAGAAAAGGAGGGGAGTGGGTGAGATTCAGGATCTGCTGGCCAGTGGGAGATGAGAGTGGCACTTGTTTGTGCCAACCTGGCTGCTGGGGACGGGCATGGAATGCACCAGGGCCAGGGGCATACTATATCTGCATCTGAAAAAGAAAGTACCCTCCGTGCTTTAACTTAGGAGGTCTTTTGGTGGGCCTGGCCAGGAATGTTTCACGGGTCTCATCTTCTAACAACAGTGCAGCTGATGTTTATGTGCCAAGAGGATGACACCGGAGGGACCTCTGGGACTTAGAATTTCTATCTTTTTGGGAAAAGACACGCAGACTCTGAAGCATTCCGGCAAGTAAATGATATTAAATTCCTCTTCCCTGATTTGGGAGTGACGTCAGCCTAGCCCCCTTTCCCACACAGGCCTGCATCCCAGACGGTCATTCAGATGCCCAGAGATCCTTTTCCTCCCCGGGGCCTCTCGCTGGGATTTTGGCCTCTTTGCAGGTCGCGAAGGGACAGTCCTCTGGTTTCGCCTTAACATCCAGTTGCGGTTTTGCTTTTTTGCTGTCCTCTGTGCTGAGCGCCTGCCAACTTCTGATCTCGCAGAGCTGGTGCTGGTCCCAGCCCATAGTCATCACGCCACTGAATTCTTTGAGAGCGCAACATACGCCTGTTGGCTTTGTAGTGTAGATGGCTTGTTTGCTTAGTGATTCATATTTAACCAGCGTGTGAGTCATGGTGGCTTTCAGATTTCATTTTTGTTTGGGGTTTAAAGAAATCTTTAGCTACCAGTTGTTTTATTTTGGGGTATCCATTTTAAGCATTTGAGGAAGGAAGAAAGGAAGGAAACGGAAGGGCTGGGCCATGCAGGCCTGTCCATCTCTTGAAGACTTGCATCATCATCATCGGAGATCTAGTGCACCTGATTATCAAACGTGTCTAAAATCAAACACAATAACCCTGAACATATTTGAGGCAATGCTTTCCAGTGAAGTTGATTCACACATTTCATTGTGCAGACAAACCAGCTCTAAAGCAATCAGCATGGGGGAGGGACTGTAGCTCACTGCTGGGGGACCACCCAGATTTGGCAGCAAGACTTGGAGTGCCTTTTTTCTGGCCAAAAACCTGGAGAGTGGCTGCCAGTCAGTGCAGACTATGCTGGCCTAGCTGGACTGCTGGGTGTATTCAGTGCACACAGAGAGAATTTCTCATTTAAAAGATTGAGCCCCCAGTCCTGTCCCCTGCCACCAGCGCCGATGCAGTCACACCAAAGAGGTGTGTGCTGCATCAATTGGTGGAGGAGGGTAAACATATGAGGGCAAACAGGAGGTAAGAAAACTTATTTTGACTTATCTTTGTGTAAACCCTGGGGTCACCTATGGGTCTATCACAGGTTACAAGCCAAGATGGTTTTAGAAGTAGGCTGCCTCAGAAGACCAGGTGCAAGGGAGTGCCAACAGGATGCAGGTTACCTATTTGAGGCTGGGTTTGACCCTGCATGCATCCCAGAAACTCTCTCTCTCTCTCTCTCTCTGACTCCAAAACTGCAAGCTGCAGGTTCTTCTTACGCACATCACACATCTTCTTACACACTTTCCACTTAGCCTTGCGCTGAGGGAGTCTCTCACTAGAAAGATCTCTGTAACCATTAACCCCAATTAAAGGACATCAACTGGACCTGTAACAGGAAACTCCCTAAGAAAGACACAGCTGACCTGCAACCCTTAAATTGATAAACTGGCCTAACTTGTGCATCAGCCTGAGAGATTGAAAGGCAAAAGGTAGCAGAGACACAAGAAACAAAGATGCAACACAAGCATTTAGGCAAAGGAATAAGGAGGTCTTCATTTACCATTTCTTCCCATTGATTTCATGCTGCTGAACCGTGTAGCCAAAATACGCTTCTTTAGAACCTGCTATAATTCGGGGCCTCTTTGTGTCGATGTTGAAGGCATCACAGAATCCTGAGGCAGACAAATAGAAACAGAATTCAGTGCAAACTGTCCATTTGCAGACTGGAAAATTTCACTGAGCTTTTCAAATATCTTCTTCCACATTCACTTGTGAGGAACTCTTTAAAAAAAACCCTGTGTCTCTCAAGCCTTTGCAGTTAAAAATTCAGAGCAATACTTAGGGCAACCATGTTTAATCAATCAATTGAATAGATTAGTTGCTTAAACATTTAATTGACTAAAAGTTAATTGGAAATCAGATTTTTTAAAAATAAGCATTAAACCTGCTTTGAAAGGAGTCCCCAGCTGAGGGATCCTGGAAAGGAGGCTTGCCCAGCTGTGACTACTGCTCTTCTCCTCTGAGTGAACAGTGTAGAATGGCACTTCTGCCAGGGATGGCACAAGCACTTGAGTGGTGGATCAAACTACTCAGTGCCACATTGAGCTGCACTACAAGAGCAACTCAGGAAAAAGGACAATATGGAAGATCATATTCTGGCAATGCTGACTGCCTGGAGCCATATGATCAGACCACCGCATGGGGAGAGCACTTCTTGCCCCCCTGCGTGCTTCCTACAGAGACATGATTCAATGTTGTGCACAAATCGGAGAAGACGCGGAATGTCAACAGCACGGGACTCCCCGGGCAGGCAGTTCCTTTCTCAGCCTTAGAACTCCAGCTGTGGAAAGGAACCCAGCCTGTCTCTGTGCCAAGCTATTTAACAAGGGGAGCAAGCGAGAGCCCTACTTGGCTGTCTTTTTAACTCCGCTCACACTTTTTAAAACAGCTTTTCCATTCTGCACATATTGTATTTCTCGATATTAGTGAAAAATAAAAGGACGACTGCAGCTTGATCACATTCCGGCTTAGACCATTTGCTATAAATCCCGGAATGGAATTTTCATTGGACAGAAGATTTTTCGTTTTCTGCTTCTTCAGGTTTATTTTCTGAACAGAGCAGAGCCAGAGCTGCCTTCTGGGAATCCCAAAAATCTGGGGCTTATCATCTTCTGTTTTTCTTCTTTGTAAAGAGCCGTTATTAGTGTTGTTTATAATGACAGCAAGGACTGGCTCTGAGCAGGAGGAATGCTGAGCTGGCAGTAGGTTTTCTGATCAGAGGCAGCTGCCGCACTGATGAAGACTGTGCACACACAGCCTTTGTTTAAGAGTGAAGATGTCCTGCTGGTTGGATGAAGCGAGTGCTCACTCTTGAAGCACACAAACACCCAGGGCATCCTCAGAGGGAGTCACATTGACCGCTTTTGGAACTTGCCTTGAAAGCCAACCTGACTTGCATATGCCTGGCCAGTGTCCCACAATGGATGGCCACCCTGTTGTGGTGCAATATACCATCTCAGGAGCCCCTACAATTGACCCCCCCAGGCTCTCTCTATCTTTCTCCCTCCCCTGTGTCCCCACACTTCTCTTGGCCTGTGCCCCCAAAGTTCCTGCATTAATAAGGAAAAACACTCAGCAGGGTTGCCAGCACCCCAATATTAACCATCACCACCCAAGCAGTGGGTGCACAGGACAGGCGACTCTCCTTTCCTAGGACAGCAAGTTCATCTCCCTCCAAAATTAAAGGAGAAACTTTTTTGTGGCATGAAACTTAGGAATGGGCAAACTTCCAAGTTGGTGGGATTCTTTTTGTTTTTGTACTAGAACTCCCAAAGTTAACCAGCCAGCTGGGGAAAAGAGGGGCTCAAGTGGAAGGGCCAAGTACAGATCTGAGCCTGAGAGATTGAAGATCACATCATAGATTCCTCAGCTGGTCCATGTTGCTGCATGCAGGTCTGGTCAAACCAGTTGTGTAGCACAGGGGTCACCAGGATGCTGTGACCCCAGGTGGCACTCCGTGGGAGAGCGGCAATGTCGCTGTGGTCCTGCCCTCCTCACTCACAGCCAAACCACTTGGAGTGTGGCTTCCTGCTACTTCTGCTTTTGAAGAAATGGCCAGCCTTGCTCCAAGTGGTGCACAATTGCACCGAGAATGGCTACGGGGGTGGGCAGGTTCTCCTTCCCTTGGGAATTCGCAGCTAGCAGTGGAAGGAACAGGTGGCCTTGCCTCGAGTGTTCTGGAAGTAATTTCAGTTCATCACATCACCACAATTACTTCCAGGTTGGAGGAGCGGCAGGTCACAATTACTTCCAGGTTGGAGGAACTGGCATGCTCTGGGGCAGCATGCTGATTGCCTATGCCACTGAAGGCACAATCCTAACCCACTTTCCAGCACCAGCATAAGAGCAATGCAGCTCCGGGGTAAGGGAACAAACATTCCCTTACTCTGAGGAGGGCTCTGTAGCAAATTTGGAATACAAATATTAAGATAACTAAAGCAGTGTCTTTTAAAGAGAATTTGCATAAAATGTTTCATAGATGGTATCTAACTCCAGAGAAATTAGCAAAAATGTATTCTGGGGCATCAAATAAGTGTTGGAAATGTAAAGAGGTTGAAGGAACCTTTTATCATATGTGGTGGACATGTAAAAAAGCAAATACTGGAAAACGATACATAAATTATTGCAAGAGATATTGAATTGTGTATTACCATTCAAACCAGAAATATTCCTCCTAAATGTGACATCAGAAATTAAAGACCAATGTAAGAAATACCTTATTGTACATATTGCTACAGTGGCAAGAATATTGTTTGTGCAAAAATGGAAATCTACAGACGTGCCAACTAGAGAAAATTTAATAGACAAAATTTATGAAATAGCAGAAATGGAAGTTTTAACAGAAAGAATGAAAGAGAGAGATTTAGATAGAGCAAGAAAATATTGGGAAGCCTTTTTATGACTGAACAGATAATTTTAGTTAAAAAATATTGAGTGTTATATTGGGTATATTGGGTATATACCCAATATTGTGAGCCAGGAGTGGGTATATATTGTGAGTCAGGAGTGGGTATAACAATATTGAGTATAAAAATCTAAATTTTTATATTGATAAATATGACAGCCTTTGTATTGACGATTATTGTATTTTTTTCAGTCGTTTTGATTGCTTTTTTTGTTGTTTTTTCGGAATGATGCATGTTGTAATCTAGGGCCAATACCCTCATGTGTAACCTGCGTAGTACCAGCCCTAAGTATAACCCATTTTCCTTACCTGTATCAGTAATAAATAAATAAAATATTAAAAAAAAAAAAGAATGAGCGAATGCACACAAGAGGGATGGCATGCGCAGCGGCAGGAGCCACACGAGAAGTGGACAAGCATCAACACCTGAGAGCCATAAAGGGGTCAGGCGATCATAAAGAATCAGCCATCCTTCCTTTTTTCTGCATTTTGGCGTACAAAGGACTCGAGTTTCCTATTTCACACTCTCTGAATCACTGGCATACCTAGGGGTGGACACGGGTTGCAAATGCACTAGGTGACACAGGGGAGGGGGCAGCACTGTGCCACCATCACCTCCCCCTTGTATGCTCCAGAGGGTCTTAAAACTCCACTTCCAGTTTTTGGGCAAAAACTGGAAGGGACATTTTAGGCCCTCTTAGACGGCCTTTGGACGGCTGGGGAGGCTGTCCTGGGCCCTCCAAACGCCTTTTAAGGGCCTAAAACGTCACCGCTTTCATCCAAAAACTGGAAGTGGGGTTTTAGACCTTCCAGAGATGTTAGAAGGCCTTCGGAGGGTTGAAGGAGTCTGTGTGCAGGCGTCCCAGCCCTCCAGACGCGACAGTGGGGGTGGCAGCATTCTCGAGGGGGCATTCTGTAGTCCTGGCCTGGGGCCAGGATCGCAAGTGCTCTGAGGCAACTATGTCACTGGAGGGTGAGTTTTTTTGAAGGAAAAGCCAGCTCTCAGGAGGCCTCAAAAAAGGCGATAAGAGAGGCAGATCAAGGGGTCAACTCTCAGGCTGAGGCTTTGTGGAGTCAATTGGGCTCTTGTGACACTGGACAGTTGCTGAGCTGGTAGCCTCTAGCCTGCTTCTAGCCTGCACAGCAGCTCCTTGCCCTGGTGCCTTAAGTGACAGGACCACTGCAGCCTGGACAACCGTGTCCCAGTACTGGACATCTGTGGTCCTTCTTTTGCGTCCCAGGGATCTGTGTCCCAATACATGTATATTTATATTAGATGTACTTTTGTATTTTTAAAATGCAAAGGTAGAGTTATGGCTGTGATGACAGCCTTAGTTAGGATAGATATCACAGGATTTGTTGCCCAGTTATGGTTGTTTGTTACCTAGATATAGTGGGATGTGAATGACCCACTTAAAAAAGCACACAGACACAGACATAAACGTACAGGAACTTCAATGGCTGGGGCACATTTGACCAGGACACAATCACCCAGGATGCAGATACCCTTGTACAGGTGTCTGTATTCCCAGGTTAAGGCCCTCTGGAGCATTGCAAAGTACTTGGTCTTCAGAGTGAATGACAACCTGAGACTGACGTAAGCCTAACCATTCAAAAATTCTATTTACAGGTCTCTTAAGTCATTTGCTCAACCAAAATATAACATTCACATTTTCAGTTCGTCAGAGAGGCGATTCTCTCTCTCTCTCTCTCTCTCTCTCTCTCTCTCTCTCTCTTTCTTGTGAATCCGAAAATATTAAATGAGTCTCCCCTCTCCTTTTCTAGACAGGGTTTTAAAAAAATTCTTTTTCAGCTCTGGAGTATTCTGTGGAAAATGCTCAACAATCCATCTTAAGAAAAGGGAGCTGTTGCCTGCCTAATTTAGTTATTTACATCATCTTTGGAATGAAAGTGTTTATTACGAAATTGCCACAGCAACTTCTTAACAACAAAAGGCAAATGTTGTTGGTACTGAGGAACCACACAAATGTGAGAAAGTGACGTATGCAGTTATGGGCAACAATTTGTGCATCAGCAGTTTCTGAACACTCATGTAGAATCCATTCATGCCAACAGATTAGTCTGCTCTGCTTTTAATGAATGGAGACTCTGAACACTGATGGGCGGGTTTTCAAGCTTGCTGTTTCTGCAAGCCTTGGGGCAGTGTAGTTAATCATGATGACTGACTGCACATGCTGATGCAAGGAAGGTTCTCAGAGATGTGCTGCAGTTCTGAATTGGCCACGGAGAGAAAGGGGCTTCTCACACATCAGATTGTTTAGGTGTAACATGACAAACATAAGTGCAAGATATGCATCTAACCAGTGCTCCCTTCAGGCATCCAGCCAGGGCTCCCTGTTCACTGTATGTTCACTCAGTAGCCATGAAATGCAACAAGGTCCAAAGCAATATTAAGAATGTGAGTTTCTGGTCTCATGCCCAGCGCATTCTATTCCATGTGCTACATTTTGCCCTTCCTTTGGAGCCCTTCCCTTTCTATCCTCACAACAGTCCTATGAAGTGGAGAGCTGGAAACTGGCTCAAGGCCATCCAGTGAGCTTCATAGCCAAATGGAGATCCAAGACCAGGTCTCCTCACACTGCATCAGTGACACTGCCCTCCCTCACAGGTAAAGCTTCATGGAGCTGCACTTTTTCTTTCTCGCACACAAATGCCACAGGAGGGAAAAGGCTGCTGTGCTCTCCCACAAGAGCCAACATTTCATGAAATTCAGGGAAGGTGACGAGACACAGCCACAGTGTGGTGTTCTGAATGGTTGTGAGAAGAGGGGGCAGACAGAAGGTAAGTTGTGATCTACTGATAGACCTCTGTGGGGTTTGCTGTAGATCCACCAGAGTCTCGGACTCCCAACAGTGTAACAACAAAATGAATAACAAATGGCAAGTTAAACAAAACAACGAATGAACCCTGATGGTCCTTGTGCAAACTGCTTCACTCTCCACCAGAGACAGCTCTGAGTTGTCCACCTGCTCCAAGCAGCTTTGGACTCCACCTGAGTCCCTCCCCTGATCTGGATTGTGCAGTCTGGACACTCCACCCTCCCTGGGATGGAGAGGGAGGCGTGAGGGGCCAGTCAGCAGGCTGGAGCCCTGCATGGCAGGGTCTCAGACAGTGGAGACTGGAAGGCTCTTGGAGCCAAGGTGGAGGCCCTCAGGGACACCGGGTGAGCAGGCCCTGGACTGGGGTCAGGGCAGATGAGGCTGCTGTCAATGAATCAGACCATGATGGGTTCATCTAGTTCAGCTCTGCCTATGCTGACTGCCAGTCAGTGGCGTAGCTAGAGGGGGCACAAAGCACTAAGTTTTGCAGGGAACCTCACCGTGGCATGCAAACACCCCCTCCCCCCCTTTGGAGCCATTACTGGTAGTGAGAGCAAAACAGAAGCATTTGCCTTGACTGCTCATTTATTATTATTATTATTATTATTATTATTATTATTATTATTATTATTATTATTATTATTATTATTATTATTGCCCCCTGGGGCTGAAGGATAAGAATAGGCCCTCAGTCTGGCTGTACTTGTCTTAAGAGGCGACTAAACAGCCACCAGGTAGATGGGACTCATCAGCCTGGGAAGGCAGCTCATCTGAGAGAAGGAAAACTCTGATCCCAAACCTCCACTGCCTTGTGGCTACATCCAGTTATGGAAAAGGCTTCAGGAGTCAACCTGGAGGCAAAATCCGCAGCCAGAGTCCCTGAGGCAGTTCATGGCCGAACATAGTCACGTTCTGGCAACTTCTGTGACGCTGCTGGAACCAACCATATCGGCCTCTGCCTTTCCATTGGACCATTTCAGTGACATGGAGAGGAGGGGTTTGCTGCATGGGTAACAGTCTATCCTCCATATCTACTTTACCCAGGCTTCGCGCACTGGAGAGGACACTAACCACCATTCAGAGAGCGATACCATAGTCTCCCAAGACTGAAGGATGCCAACTGTATAATTATTATATGCCGCTTTTCAACAAAAGTTCACAAGTGCCCATGCGCTCCATCCTGCATTCACCTCAGTTTTGCTCCCACCATCGGGAATGGCTCCGACAGCGAGGAAAGGGGCCGCTTGCACAGAGAGGCTTCCTGTGAAACTGCTAGGCCACTGCTGCCAGTGATTCTCCAGGGGCATTTCCCAGCTTTTTCTGGAGCCACCAGGAGTTGGGCTGGGGACTATCTGCATGCAAGGCAGCTGCTCTGCCACTGAATGACAGCCCCTCTTACAACTACCACCAACTTCCAGGATCCCCCAGAACACCTCCCCAACTGGATTTGAGCCCTGGTTGCTCTCTGATCTGGGAACCCTGACAGCAGAAGGACAGGGCAAGAGACGTGGTGCTGCTCCAGAAGCACCGGCTCCGCTTCTCTCTCTCCTCCCCCGACATGTGCTTCACAACTGGGCTGTGTGCTGAGCTTTCCTGCCACTGCAAGTGTCAGCCGACACAGTGGAGAGGTCAGGAAAACTGCAGTGGTGTCAGGTGGCTGCTTGTAATTGGGCAGGGAGGGGGAGCCCCTGATTTGGCGCACTTTAGAGTGTTCTTTCAGCCAGTTATTTATCTGTTAATGTTTCCTATCACTATCTAAGGCAGGGGTGTCCAAAGTTTTTGGCAGGAGGGCCACATCATCCCTCTGACACTGCATTGGGGGCCGGGGAAAGAAAGAATTAATTTACATTTAAAATTTGAATACATTTACATAAGTTTTCATAAATGAATATATTAAAGATGAACTTATATGAATGAATGAAGGTCTTGCAATAGCTCAACGCCTATAACAGGCCTTGCACAAAGCAAGGTTGGCCTTTCCTTTGCTGCCACTACTGCATCACAGACATGAAACAGCAAGCAGCGGAGGAAGCTCTCATCCCACAGCTCACGCAAAAAGGACAAACAGTTGCCTTCATGCTGAGAGCAGTTGTGTCGGGCCAGTGTGGGCTCCAACAAATCTCTGGAGGGCCAGAGGCTCATTGGAGACTGGGGGCTCCCTGAGGGCCGCATTGAGAGGCCTCGTGGGCCGCATGTGGCCCCAGGGCCGGGGTTTGGGCACCCCTGATCTAAGGAATGACATTCTGGAACTGCAACTCTTGGATCACGGTAGGAAGACAAGACCTGCAGATAGGACTATCTGAGCACAGGTGAGCACATCCCCACCACCACAGGAGGACTTACTGAATAACCTCAGGTCCCTTCAAGACCCACAGTCATAGAGTGATGGCTGAACAGGGCCAGGCAGTCATCCAGCCCAACTTCAGTCCTCAGGCAAAATCGTCCACTCAGCAGCCAGCCCTCCCTTTCCCCATGGATCAGTGTGGGCCAGGTATCCATCAGTCAGAGTCAGCTCTTCTTTGGCCTTCAGCACTGCTACAATCTGAAGAGTCTAACTGATGCCATGATAAATACATAAATACATGAAACCAGCTGAGGTTCTGTAAACTGATCTCTAGAAATGAGCTTCAGCTGCAGATTTTTAAGTATGTCTGAAGAGCCCAGGAGTCTAAAACAGAAATGTAACTCAATCTAGTGGTTATTGTGAACTTCAGGGAGGAAATATCCTTTACCTGCAATGCCACTTCTCCAAACAGCACTGCAGAATTTGAGAAATGCCACCCACAAGAGGTGGCCCTCAACCCCTTTGCTGCGCTCCGTGGGGCTGCATGCAAAGCACATCCATCTGTCCACGTGTAAGAAACAGACCACTTCTCTCTATAAGCCACGACTCATTTTGGCTTCCTCTAGATTCTCAAATTTGGATCCATTTGGGAAGAGGGACGTTTCCTCTGAGAACTTCCAGAAATATTTGTTGATCAGGATGCTTCCTCCACTGTTAGCCTGATGCCTACAATTGAGTTTTGTTACCCGGGCAATGTGCGATTCCCTGGCAGAAAAAGTTTTCCTTTTGTTCTGAATTCAGTGCCAAGTTCCGTCCCTCTTTTTGCTTCTGCCCTGGAACCAGGCACAGAGAGTTGTCAAAAAATGTAACCGAAGCAAAAATGTCTCCTTTCCACAGAGCGGCTTGCTCTCTAACAGGGTTTTAACTTGCAGGAATGAGGCCAATAATAAGTAAATTTCACCAGCTCTCCCTCCTACTCTGTAACTCAATCTGCCGTTTTCAGCCACGCATCAAACCATATGTGGGGGCCAAGCTACTTCTTGAAAAAAAGTGGAAGAAGCACCTCCAGACGCTGGCACCACAAAGCAATTCATCCAACTTTAAACCCCTCTTATCCCCTCAGCAGAGACAAAGACTCTGGCAGGAGGAAAACTCAGACAAAGCTCCACTAAGAAAGTCTGCATTGAGCTCTTTGCAGCAAAGAAGGAAGCAAATTGGCACATTAAAACAGCATCCCAAAGTCAGAAGTTGAGAGTCCTGGCCACACAGAAAACTTCTCTACCTTTCAAAGTGCCCTTCCTTCCTCCCAGTCTTTGCAAGATTAATCTGTGGACCCTTAAAACAAAAACCACCTCCACTCAGTCCTTGGATTTAAGGGAGGTGCAACTTGGCATAAGAATACAACTTAGCACCCCCCTCCCCATCTTATTGCTGACCTAGTGCTGCTTCCCTTTCAGCCTGTAAACTGCAGGCTGCATTTGTTTCTGTGCCTTCGCAAGCTCCAGCTGATGGTCCTCCGGGGCACGGCAGGCTTACCTGAGAGGAGGCTGAGAGCCCAGGCAACAACCAGCCTTCTGTGGAGGTCCATCGGTGTGCTGAAGGCTGCTGGGGGTGCCCTTCCCCAACCATCCGCTTGCAGCACCAAGCCAGAGTGGTAGCCCAATTCTGGATAAAACTCCTTGCTGATCCCCAAGCCTTGCCCGGTTTCTTGACAGAAGCAGCTTGGAAGGAAGTGGGAGGGAGTAAGTGGTAGGAGGTGCAGCAGGAGAGAGGAGTGGAAGAGGACTAAGCAAGAAGCAAGATCCTCCCCGGCACCCTCCTGGGGGGGCCACCCCCCCCTGGCAACTGGGATTCCCCTTACTCCCTGCTCATTGAGATCTGCCACAAATTTGGGATGGAAAAGAACCTCAAGGCAATTTTACTCACATACAGTTGCTTTTGGATTGGGTTTTCTGAAAAATGACATTCTCCTACCGTTCACAATTTATAGATGCTCTCGACCTTCAGGTTTCGATTTTAAAACATGCACGCACAAAGAGAGAGAGAGAGAGAGAGAGAGAGAGAGAGAGAGAGAGAGTAGGGGTCTAAATTTGGTGAGTTTGTTCTGCTTTCAAAGCACTTTCAAAAAGTCTTTCTTTTGGAAAAGTCGGTATTTTAAATATTATTGTATTTTAACTCATCAGCCACCCTGTGCTGTGCAAGTGGCAGACCAGACGGCCCAGGAAGCATATCTGGCTGCTTGGTGAAATTCATACAGGGGAAGGCGCTCTTTCAGACAACTTGGCCTGAGCCACGGAGGGATTCAGAGGTCAAAACCCAAGACAGCTGGCATCCAAGGCAGCATGCCCAATGCTGTCCCTCTTTCCTAGTGATGTGCCAGCCTCTGCTTGCCCCACTTCTGGTATTGGAAAGGGAAGTGGGGGGGGGGGGCTGGAGTCTCTCCAGCACTGTAGCCTACCACCCTCTTGCTGCCAAGAGAGCCTTTCTCTTCCACTCTACGTTCCTTTACCAACCCAGGGTACGGGAGGAGGAGGAGGAGGAGAAAGAGGAGCAACAGCAGTGGGGGCAAGACGGCAAGCAGAGGTGAGCACCTCCTATCAATCTGCTGCCTGAGGCAACAGCCTCAGTTGGCCTCATAGATGGGACAGCTTGCTCACAACCAGCACTTTGAATGGGACCTGAAAAACAAACTGGCAACGAGGGTAATTGGCATACCATAGGTGTCATGTGAGCAGACTGCTGCCCCATTTCATCCCCCTCCCCAAAGCCTGGTGGCCACATTTTAAGCAGGTTGCTGAGCCACCTTCCAAGGCAGTCACACATACAGCAGGTGTCAGCAGTCCAGTATGAATGTGGCCCTTGCAGGGAATGGAGGCTGGATCCAGCCGCTTCAGAGGGTTGCAGCTAGTAAATCAGCCACAGATTATGGAAGGCACCCCTGGCCATCCCTGCTCCCTGGGAATGGAAGAAGTGGAGAAGCAGAGCTGGCTGTCTCCTGCGTGGAAATGGCAGTGCAGCCCAAGACTACGGAAGACTCTCTGAACATTGTGGGGCACCTGCTGTTTCAAGGGTTCTGCTGGAAGTGCTCCTGCTACTGGTGTGTCTGTTTTCATGGTTTAACAGTTAATTTGTTGTCCTGTCATGAGGACTGTATTTAGCCACTCTGGGAGCCTTTCTAGGGTGGAAGATTTGGGGTACATGAAAGACCTGTCAATAAATCTGTTGGCAACCTTCAGTCTCGGAAGACTCTGGTATCGCACTCTGGATGGTGGTTCTGGAACAGTGTCTAGTGTGGCTGAAAAGGCCGATTCGGGAGTGACAATCCCTTCCACACTGGGAGCAAGTGCAATCTGTCCCTGGTCTGTCTCCCTGGCTGTGGGCCTTCCTTCTTTGCCTCTTTGCCTCAGTCGGTTGGCCAAGTGTCTCTTCAAACCGGAAAAGGCCATGCTGCACAGCCTGCCTCCAAGCGGGCCGCTCAGAGGCCAGGGTTTCCCACCTGTTGAGGTCCACTCCTAAGGCCTTCAGATCCCTCTTGCAGATGTCCTTGTATTGCAGCTGTGGTCTACCTGTAGGGCGCTTTCCTTGCACGAGTTCTCCATAGAGGAGATCCTTTGGGATCTGCCCATCATCCATTCTCACAACATGACTGAGCCAACGCAGGCGTCTGTTTCAGCAGTGCATACATGCTAGGGATTCCAGCTCGTTCCAGGACTGTGTTGTTTGGAACTTTGTCCTGCCAGGTGATGCCGAGGATGCTGAGGATGTTCCTAACCCTTACCAAATTACAGTGTGTGCTATTGGGGGGGGGGGGGATTGGACAGCCTGCAGGAAGTACATAAACATTTTTTTTTAACCTATGCTCTGGTAGGCTCTTATTGGAGACATGCCAGTCCACAGTGGTGTAGCTAGAGGGAGTGCTCCCTTTGCTAATGCTTCTGTTTTCCTTCCCCCACCTGGAATGGCTCTGAAGAGGAGGGAGAAGGGCTCCTTGCATGCTGCAGTGAGGCTCCCTGCAAAACTTAGTGCTTTGCACCCCCTCTAGCTTTGCCTCTGGATCTAGCAGTGCAACGCACTGGGGCCCTAAAGCTTTAAAAACAATGTATAAAAGGCCATAAATAGAGATGTTCTTAAGCATTTTATTTTTTCCCACAGATTTTGTTTTTTCCCAGGGAGGAAAAGTACAGAAAGCAGTGTTATGTATTTTTATTCCAAGGGCGCATTTTTATAAATTATAATTATAAATTATAATAGATTTAAAAGTATACGGGCAACCCAATCCTGAGCTGCCCACGGCGCCCATGTCTGGCGGCTCCATAGCGGGCTCCCGCTGGATCCTGCACCTCCCGCACTACCGTGGGAGGCTCCTTGGGGGAAGGGGAAGTTCGTCCCCCTGGGTAAGGGAAGCAGCCCCACAATGGGGCTACTCACTTTAGTGGCAACCTTTTGGTCTCCGCTAAAGTAAACGCGCTCATGTAGGGCAAGCAGCCCTGCCCGAGCGCCTTGGATCCCGCGGAGCTCATTCCGCGGATCCGCCTCTCCCCCGCCCCCCGAATGCTTTCCCCACACCTCTGGCCACACATCCCCCTCCCCGGAATGCCTTCCCATGCCCCTGGCCACGCCCCCACCTCCTGTTCCGCAGCCCGGCGGTCTGGGAGACCACAGAGCCGCGGAACCTGGGCGCCCACTGGGCGCTAGCCCAGTGCTGGCTGGCGCTGAGCTAGTTCCGGCGGGAGCCCAGCGATAAGCCCTGCAAATGTGCCTTATGGCACGTTTGCAACTGTGGTCCGTGGTGCGGAGCCGCGCTGCAGACCACAGGATCGGGTTGTAAGTGGATGAGACAGGTGGTATATTGTCAGCAGATGCAACCACAGTCATTACCCATGCATACACACCCCATTACAGTCAAGCCAGCCTACAGTGACCAATATATGGAGAGGTGTTAGAAAATGGAGTTGTTGTTTTTTAACAAAAATGAGAAGTGCAGGAAGTGGCGTTATGTGTCTTTATTTTGTTATAAACAAAAAATCACACCGCTAGCCATAAATAATAGATCTGTCACTTCAAGCAGACTTTTCACAAAGCAAGTTAAAGGAAATATAGTCAAAAGAATGCATTTTTTTAAAAAAGAAATGAACAGAGGCTAGATCATTCACAATCATGACCATGTTGATCAAGTACACTAGCCTAGAAGATCTTTTCTGAAGACTGATAAGATGTTGGAGGTCTCAGCATTCTCCACTATTTATAAATGCCATAAAATCATACCGTATTGAGCTGAAAGTGGTATGATCTGAAGTTCTATTAAGTTTTGTGGCTCTGTAAGGTTTTCCAATCGTGCCATACTTCATACTCATTTATGCCAGATGTCTAAGGATATATTATCCATGGGTTTTTCCTGCCAAATCTGCACACCCCTGTCCAGAGTTCACTGTGAAATAAATCTTTTGCAAACTCTTCATGACAAATACTAGAAATATCTTTGCCAGACCTATTTTTGAGACACAAGACCTGTTCCCAGTTGGACCAAGCAAACTGCAATGGGTCCTGCATGTTCATGTATCTCATTCTTACGCACCATCCTTTTCATGGACGCCCTGCTCAAAGGCCTTGGCTCCCTCTCAGACGGCTTCACTGTGAACCTGTTCCAGTGGAGAGAAGAGCAGAATGTAGACAATATTGTTTCCGAGGATTAACAGTGGAAAAATGCCAGGATTCCTAAGCAATCCAGCCATGGCGGGGGGGGGGGGGGAATGGAGGACTCTCAAGTGGAGAATTCTGGAGAGACCAATGGCTCCAGGCAAGTTGGGAAAGTAACCTTGAGCCCTTGCGAGTCCCTGCCATTGGACAGGCACGCAGCTGGAGGGAATCCATAAGCTCCCCTTTGCCAAGGAGGCAGCGCCGAAGCGAGAGCATCTCCACTTCCAAATCAGAAGGAAATCCAGCGAGTGCCTTGGCGTCCACATGGTGCTCATTAGTGATGCAGAGGAAAAAGTAACTGCATGGTGAGTGTACGGTGCACGGGGCTGTGCTGTGAACATCATTTCCTGCACAGCCTCCAGCCCCACAGCCATGGCCAACCCTCTTCCAGGTTTGGAAAATTTTGCACTGATTTCTCCCAGGGAACTCTCTTTCCTTTGACAGTCTTAGCATGTGTGTACACTGGGTGCACATGATGGAATTCCACCCCCAAGGAAGCCTGAAAGAAGCACAGGCCTGCCTGCGCAGAAGAGCAGCCCAAAGGGGGGTCCATCTAGTCCACCACCCTGTCCTCCATCAGATGCCTCTGAGAAACCCAAGCAGGGTGGGAAGGCAGTAGCCCTTCTCCTACTGTTGCTCCCTGCAGCCCCTGGCATTCAGTGGCACAGTGCTTCTGAATCTGGAAGTTCTGCCTAACCATCATGGGTGACGCCTACTGAAGAACCTATTCACAATGGTGTCTGCTCTCTCCCTGTAGAACCATCTAAACCAGCAGCTGTTTTGCCAGAGGACTGGAGTATAGCTGATGTCACGTCAATCTTTGGAAAAGGAAGGCAAGGGGACCCAGGAAACTATAGGCCACTCAGCCTAACATCTGAGTAAGATGGTGAAGAGCCTAATCGAGGATAAAATCTTGAAATGCATGGAAGAACAAGCCTTGCAGAAGGAGAATCACTAAGGCTTCTGTAAGGGTAAGTCTTGCCTCACAGATCTTTTACAGTTCTTTGAAAAGGTCAACAGGCGTGTGGATGTGGGTGAGCCTGTTGATATGAGCTCACCAAAGGCTTTGCAACAGCAATAGCAGCCGGCACACTGGCAGGAGGACTGGAACCTTGCTGCATGCACTGGTGGCCATTGGGATGTCTGCCTGGAGTGGATAAGTCTAGCACAGGAGAGGGGGTGGGCAAAGGGAGGACAGGGATGGGGTGGAACAGGGAGGAGGTGGGATCAGGCCCAGGAGGGGGTGAGATTGGCAGTGCATGCTGTATCCTAACCCCCTTTCCAGGTCTGTTTCACTTGCATGGATCAATGCAATATTGCACATGCAGGTCTGAATTGACCCATCACGGCTGCTGGGGCTTTCCCCAGGGCAAGGGGACAAATGTGCCCTTACTCTGAGAAGACTCCATCCATTGAAAATCTCCCCCCCCCCCCCAGGATACAGCAGTAGCTATGCTGGCGCTGCTGCATTGCTGCCCAGGGATTTATATAGGATTGGGCTGTCAAAGTATAATTAAATCTGCTCAACTGGAAAAGTGTTTCACCAAGATAAATGGGCTAGTCAGAGAAGAAGCAGCTAAAGTTTATCTGTCTAAACCCAGTGTCCTTTCCAAGGTGCAATTGATTGTGCCAGCATTTCCACTGCATACTAACACTCAGGGCAATTACAGTCCAGCAAAGTATGGCTCGTATACTTTCAATCAGCAAAAAGGAATTATGTATTCCATTAATAAAACAAGATCCCTCCCTTAGGAAACGTCTCCATACAAATCTTTTTGGCGCATGCAACGCTGTGCATTGTATGGCTTTATCTCCTGTGCCACGAAAGCACTCCCTGCCTTGTGGTGTTTTTGCTACCTCCATTGGCCTGTCTGCAGAAATGATTCCTTTTGGGAAGTCCTCCGCTGTCCGGCTGAAAGAGAGACAGATATTTTATTCTCTGTTAGTTTAATCCTTGCAAGCTCTGCACATGGTTGTTTCCCCCGTGCAGACAGTAAAGGCTCTGAAGTGCTGAGGCACCCGTGAACTTGGCAAACTAGCAGCTCATCCAGACGGAACACAAAGAGAGAACTTTGCTGGATGCTCCATGGAACATGTTTAAGAGGGAAACAGCAGTAGAGCAGCAGCCTCTACACAAGGCCACTGGCTGGGGCTACAGCTTCTCTCCAACCCCATTCAAAGGGAGAGTGGCATGAAGGACAGTCTCTCTAACCTGTTCAGGTAAACTCATCCACCCCAGTTTCCTGACATTGTGTATTTTACACATGAACAGGTGTGCCGTCCCGAATCTAGTCCAGGAACAGGGATTCGGGATCAGGCCTCAAGAGAAACAAAGAAAGGATCTGATTTTAAAAGGCCTTGTTGAAGGAGGACAGTGCTGCACACTGCTGCTGATGGATGCCAGAACCTCCAGGGCATCTGGGCTTGCAGGATTCGATGACTGAATAACACTGCCAGGCTTCACTGGAAATGTGGCTATGCACATGCCCAATCTCGTCTGATCTCAGAAGCTAAGCAAGGTCAGGCCTGGTTAGTACTTGGATGGGAGACCGCCGGGGAATACCGGGTGCTGTAGGCTTATACCATAGTCTTTCGAGACTGAAGGTTGCCAACCATGGGAGAATGTGCCACGACCTGCAGACTGCCCGGTCTTCCTGGTAACAATGACATTACGCAGCAAAGCCAGATGGGCTCCAGGACTGCATGTATGAGGATGAGGATGAGGGGGATGAGGTGCTGGTGTGTTGGGGCACCAACACCAACACAGCCCGCCAGGTGTTGGTGGCTAGATTTGGCCTGTTGAATATCAGGCATGCTGTTCTATGTAAGGCTGCTCTCTCTTTATTATTATTATTTTTATCGTCGTCATCCTCATCATTTGGTTAATCGCAGCCCACCTGGTGGTGGCTGGTGTTTCCAAAATATCGAGTCCTTTCCAAGGACCTAGGGATTTCCACATAATACTGTTGTCGTTTTGTTGTTGTTAATACACCGCTTTTCAGCAAAAAAGTTCACAAAGCAGTTTACAGATGTGTATTCCCAGGGAGAAGGAAATTTCAAGAGCAAACCGCCAGGCCGGGTTTGTGACACCAGCAAAGAGGCATTCGAAAGGTCCACTGACAGGTCACTGGGGAATGCCTGATCTCCTGAAACCCCTTCATTGCCCTGAATATGCTCAGTGGGGAATGTTCAGTTCTTTGCACGTGACTGTTTGTTCCTTCCCAGTCTCAAAGTTGTGAAGCTGGATCCTAATCCTTGATCTCTCCGGATAGTGCCCTCCTGTCCAAGCCAAACAGATGATAAAATGGAAACAAAAGACATTGAAGAGGTGAATGTGGTAGGGAACCCTGTATCCATGACACCACCTGCATTTTGAGTAGAGACACCCTGTCTTGGTATGTGACTTTTAACTGAATGATTGACAGGCAATTCAGGCATCTCCTTATTGGCAATCCCTTGAGATTCAAGGCCATGGAGTCCCAACCCAGATGGATTTCCTTTCTTCTTCCCTTCCAGAAATCTGTCAGGCAGGCATCCCACTCAGCTGGATTGTCTTAGAGTAGACGATATGCTGACTGGGGGAGGGGGTTGCAGTCTGGCTTTTTTAGCTATCTGGGAACCCCTCTTTGCTCCAGATTTACAAGCAACTTTAACCAGGTCAGCCAGGCGGTTCAAAGTCCAGCCTTCTAGACCAGGGGTGTCCACAGTTTTTGGCAGGAGGGCCACATTGTCTCTCTGACAGTGTGTCGGGGGCTGGGGAAAAAAAGAATTAATTTACATTTAAAATTTGAATAAATTTACATAAGTTTACATAAATGAATATATTAAAGATGAACTTATATGAATGAATGAAGGTCTTGCAATAGCTCAAGGCCTATAAAAGGCCTTGCACAAAGCAAGGCTGGCCTTTCCTTTGCTGCCGCTACTGCATCACAGATGTGAAACAGCAAGCAGTGGAGGGAGCCCTCATCCCACAGCTCACGCGAGAGGTCAAACTGTCGAGAGCAGTTGTGTCGGGCCAGTGCGGGCTTCAACAAATCTCCGGAGGGCCAGAGGCTCATTGGAGACTGGGGGCTCCCTGAGGGCCGCATTGAGAGGCCTCGAGGGCCGCAAGTGGCCCCAGGGCCGGGGTTTGGGCACCCCTGTTCTAGACCGAGCAGTTCCTTTATCTACATGTATCATTCTCAGGCATAAAACAGACAGCAGAAGAGTCCTGGAGATGGAATCTCCCACAGCCTCCTTTTCTGCAAGTACTTGAAGGGGCTGGGAAGAGAATGCAATTACCTACCCACCTCACTGAGGAGGTGTATCTCAAAGTCACTGACCAGGTTCTGTATTACAGGATGTTGCCTCTGGGAGTAGCTTCTGCATAATTGTTCATTCTGTTTCACACACTTCCTGTGGCAGAGAAGTGCGGCCATTCCGGTGAGCCCTCCGGTCCGCTGTGGTGGCCACACTCACAGGCTGTCCTCATTCAGCGATGACGTCACTCAGGAATGGTGATGAGCGTCTCCAGGTGAAACTGATGCTGGAGCTAGAAGTGAAAGGTTCAGCAGGGTCCAAGGACCAAGTGGGACCCGATCCAGGAGATGACCCTCCCAAGCTGGGCAAAATCCCATGTTCTGGCAGCCCTACCCAGAGACCAGCATTCCTGGGCCTGGCTAGAAATTCAAAATGGGAAGGAGGGTCCCAGAAGAGGGCCTGGAAGAGTTGGGGTATAGCAGGTGGTGGAGCTCTGCAAAGAAAGGAGCAGCATCTTTTCAGGAATGGATCCCTGGCTGGTGCTATCAGGGGTAATAGTGAACTGTCTCCATACCAGGAAAAGCTTCTGGTGCTGAAGCCTGCAGATCAGAGATGCTGCTAGAGAGGCAGAGGAGGCCAGGCAGGGTTAGTCTGGGGCTTATGATCCATCTGATACAGCTTTTGAGCCCTCTGGGAAGGGGCTGAATTTTGTTCAGCACACCTGGCAAACAGTTAATGTGGAGTGAGTATCAAAACGTGGTGGTGTGTCAGGACTGCATGCTGAAGGAGGCTGGAACCTCCCAGCACATCTGCTGCTGTTGTCCGGGGCTCAGCCCAGTCTCTGTTTGGGCAGTGGCCAGTTTTGGCCTTGCCTGTCCCGCTGTCATCTCTCTGCCCCCCCCCCAATGCCACATTCCTTTGGGGAAGAGACGACCAGCTCATGGATGTTTTGCTCAGCCCATTCCTGTGGGATGCCTCCCTGGCACTCCATGGCAATGTGTCCACCTCCAGCCCTGCAGGCACCCCAGCCTGGCAATGCTGGCATCACACCAGCAGCAGGGTTAGCACAGACCAAAGAAGAGCCCCACACATGCACAACCTGCCCAGCAGAAGGCCACAGCCTTGGCATCCACTGGTCCCAGACATATCCAGGCATCCGAAGGCCTTGGCCAGGGCCTCTTTCCCTGAGCCTGTGACATGTATTTCGAAAGGGTGAGAGCACTATGTCCCTTTGTCACTGTCAGTGCCACCCCTCCTCTGGTGTAGCAGCATTCATTACGCATTCAAGTGCCTGAAACCAGCAGAGTACAACAGAGCCTTGTGTCCGCCTTTCTTGTCATACCTGAAAGCTATTTAGGAGAGCTCTGGATTGCTGCACATCCAGCCACATGAACTCACCAGGGTCTGTTGGAAACATTAAGCTGGGGCAACCGAGCAGCCGCTCTGCTGTAGCATTTGGCAGCCCTTCTGCTCTCAGGCCTGTGTGATTTAATCTGGCTTTTTTCTTCTGGGGAGAAGACTCTTTTCACAGTCTTCTTGCAATGCCAGACTTCAGCGCCTTCTTTCTTGGCACAGGGCAGGGAAGGGGTCACCCACAGTCAGAGGCCAGTTTGGTGCTGGGACTTCATTCTGCTCTCGAGAGGAAAAAGAGGAGAGGGTTTGTGTTGGCCCCCTGCCCTGATAAGCTCAGCCCCAAACCCCACACTGAAACACTCCTGGACTTGGACGGAGAATCGGCCTCAGAATACAGACAAGTCGGATCCAACAAATCTCTCTTCAGCATCATAAAATGCCCTCTTGTGGAGCGTGCTGGGATTTTACTCCCCAAAAATGTTTTCAGGCTTTCAAGGAGGTCAAATCATTCGGAGGGCAGCTGATCTCCTATGATGCGCAAGATACTTCTGTTAACATTATTTAAAAGGGAAGTTCAGAAGTGAGCAGAGAAGGCTGGGGACGGGGCAGTAGCTCAGGGACAAAGTCCAACCCCCCCCCCCCCCGCCTTGCACACAAAAGGATCCCAGCTTCAATCCTCTGCCAGCCTCTCTGGGCAGGGCTGAAGAAGACCCTCCCAGAAGCCCTGGAGCACTGCAACCAGCCAGGGTCACCAATCCTGAGCGAGACATTCCCAGGGTCTGACTCTGGAGGCAGCTTCGTATCACCCAGTCCCGATCAGTACCTCCTGGCAGGTCTGGGAACATCCCTCTGTTGAGAGCTGCTGCCGGTCACTGTAGCCAACTTTGAGCTGGATGGACTCCGGAGGAGAGGCTGCTTTTCTCCTTTGCTGGCATTGTAACGTTTGATGCCCATTCAAGACTCTCCCCCAGCTCTCCAATCTGACTCCTGGACTAGGTGGTTCTCCTGTCATTTCAGTAGCACCCCTTGCCACTGTGGAGAGCTCCTCAGACTCACTGGTTCAACAGGGAATGCAGCAAAACTACTCAGGACTGGTGGGACAGCTGGGACTTAGTCTGTGAGCCTCCTTAGTCCCTCTGAGCTCTGTCACGCTGAGATTTCATGATCCACTTGTATATCTGGGGGGGTCAGGCAGGACAATTGCCCTGGGGCACCACCTGGCCGGGTGCGCAAATCCTCTCCCACTCATTTTTTTCTGAGCCCCTAGAAGGCATCAAACATCAGTTTTTGGCGAAAACTAAAAGTGACTTTTTTAACCTCTCGCTGCATGGGGGAGGGGTGGCATTTTGCAGGACTGGTCCTGCTCCCTGGCAGTACAGGGGCCAGGATCACAATTGCCATGAACTCCAACCCCAAATCTTGCCCTGTAACCCCTCTGGATGTGGTTAGGAGACCATTTGGGGGAGTTTGAAGGGATCACAGTCCAACAGAATTCCTTGTGAGGTGAGCTGTTAAAGCAAACATATTCTTTTCCAAGTTCCTGGTCTGTTTGCATCCTTTAATGGTGTTTTTTCCAGTGTTCTCTCTGTGAGATTTTGGCTATCCAAAGAGGACTTTGCAAGAGATCCAGAATTAATGAGAAGCTCTCCCTGTGTCCAAAAAATTGATTCTTTTGTCCAAGCAGCATTCCAAGGCTGCTTTTAACTCATATATTAGACTAAAATTTGGCCTCCCCCCCCCCCAAAAAAAATTGCACTACAGGTATTCATTCAGCATTATATTTCTCTCTCTTTACATTTCTCTGAAAACCATTTAACAAATACACAAAAAGTATCCCAAAGTCTTCCATGTCACAGAGGAGGAATTGTCTCAGTTGGGCAGCAATCTGCTTCCTCCATCTCTTTCCATCTTTCTGCCAGCAGACTGAATCTTTAATCAACTGAATTGAGTCATTCATTTTTCTTTCTGGCTCCCAATTTTTTAAAAGCAACAATGAGTTTTTAAAAAGTGAAATTGATCAGGAAAATATGACCCTAGGGAAATGCATATTTATGACTTGCTTCTGAAAATAAGGGCGCAATCCTAACCCACTTTCCAGCAGCGACATAAGGGCAATGCAGCTCCTAGGCAAGGAAACAAACATTCTATTTTGAGGAGGCCTCCGTGAGTGCCCCCCAACTGCAGGATGCAGCAAATGTCTTATTGGCACAGCTATGCCAGTACTAGAAAATGGGTTAGGATTTGGGCCTAAGGTTTCAACTTTGCATCAGAACAGCTTCTAGTAAAAAAAAAAAAAAAAAAAGAGGGGGGAGTCTCTCCCACTATGAAGAGCTTTGGTGAACCAATTGTTCGTTTTACCAACCCATGCTGAAAAATGTGGGCATTTTTAAAGCTGACTTGTTTACAAAAATTTATGAATGGTTTTTCCAGATTCAAAATTAGGTGTTTAAAACAATGTACAAATATAAGAAAAAGTTAACAAAACTATGGGTAGTAGTTAGGATACACTGTACTGTACATCTCAGTTACAACAGCAAGGAGAGAATATCCCAGGCTTCCTTTTTACCAAAAAGGGCTGTTTTGTATAGGGGAATAATTACACTGCCCTTATTGGAAACTTCAGGACCATAGGCTGGATAACAAGACAGCGTAATGCAGAGAAATTCCCTTTTAACTTAAGGAGGAGACTGAAAGAAAGATAACTTTTAATAAAAGATTATATTGCTATTACAAAAACACACAGGCAAACATAATGCACATGAAAAATGATGAGTCTTGGTCCTAGTACTTGCATCTAGTGTACCTAGCTTTACGGTGGTTGCATGTGAAAAGTATTTGGTGCATCCGAGGAAATTAGAAAGGGAACGGTTGTAGGGAAGGATTTTAGGGGTCCCTGATCTGCCAAACCCAGTTGCTGACTAAAGATGAGGAGAGAAGGGGAGAAAAAAGGGGGGGAGAAGGGAAAAGGTTCCAGACGTGAGATAGTTACCTTTCTTGTAGAGCAGTTGGATGGGGGGGGGGAAGTCCTGAGAGGAGGACCTTCTGCCTTGGGGGGGGGGGGAGTCAGAGAGAGAGAGCATGTGCCAGCCTCTCTCTTAAAAAGGGTTTTTGCTGACCTGGATGTGACCTAGAGCTGACCTGGATGTAAATGTAAATATGTAAAACACTGAAAGGATTATCAGCAAAATTCAATAGGGTCAAATGACTGTCTTCCTAGCTGGGGGAACCCACACAATAAAAAGAATACAGCAACCCAGGAAGGCAATTCAAATTTGCATAGAGTACTTAAGCAGCGATTGAGTTACAACAATACAATGAATACACTAATGTAAAACAATAGGGGACATTTAAGCAATGATTTACTATGCCAGACGTCTTCCTATAATGTATGATCAGGGAGGTAGATTTAAGATGCATATAACCATAGGAAAGTGGGGGTGACTTGACCTGATTGTGACCTGTGTGTGAGAAGTTTAATGTGTTTGCATAAACAGTGATTGGATTAAAACAATACAGTGCCATGAGCTTGTAGCTTGACCAGAGTTTTTGGAAGTTTGGCCTGTGAGAAGTTTGGCCTGCAACCAGATATAAAATCACAACTAAGGAAAAAGGGGATTTTCACGTAACATCTTCATGAGGGATGCCTGCAGGTATCCAGTCTGAATTTCAGCTGGGGGTGAGGATGCCAGGGTCTTGCCCCTCCTCTGTGCTAAGAGAGCTGAAATCTGCTTTGAACAGTTGGTTTACAGCTGTAAGCTGAGATCTGCAACAGCGATGGCAGCAGAAGCACCCAGGTGAGGGTGCTGGTTAGGTGCTTCTGAAGAACTTCTGCTGCCCAGTTCCCTGTTGTGGGAGGGGTGTTGCTTTTTAACAGTCTAAGGCTAAGCAAAACTTGCAACATGGAACAAGAAGAAAATAGCTGGGAGTTGGTCTATGGGTTGTAGGGTGCAAAAAGGCAAGGCCAGGGAGGTTCATCTCCAGTCTGGGGTATCCACACCTGTCATACAGGACGTGCCAACATGAGTTCACATTATCTTTCCTTCAGTATGCAAGTACTTCACTTCCAGAAGTTTCTCCTTGTATTTCATCAAAAAGGAGAAAAAAAAGGCAAGTTTCATCTTGGGCTTGTCAATAGTAGTTTCTCCAGGTTCCAGGGCAGACAAGCTTCCGTGGTCACGTCAGAGCATAATGCATCCTTCCAAGCATGTGGCTTTTGGTGATCAGAAAAGAATACAGCCTTCAGTACTCAACTTTCAAGGTCTTGCCCATCGCCCAGGAGCATGTGGCTGGGATTGAAGTTTACAATAACACCCTAAGGGTGCAATCCTAACCAACTTTCCAGCACTGAGGTAAGGGCAATGTAACTCCAAGGTAAGGGAGCAAACATTCCCTTACCTTGAGGAGGCCTCCGGGAGTGCCTCCCAACTGCAGGATGCCGCACATGCCCCACTGGCACAGCTATGCCAGTGCTAGAAATTTGGTTAGGATTGTGCCCTAAAGCTCCAACAAAAACCAGAGGGGGTGTGTCACTGAGCAGGACCCCTACATGGGGCAACAAAATGGGGAAGGGCACATCAGTTCAGCCAGCCCTATTGCAGGTTTGGGAAGGACGATCAGGAGCTCTGGGAGTTCAACAACAGGACAAAAGTTAGAAGCACTCAAAGCATCAGGACTGAATTTAGAGGCAAGGAAATGTTTTAGGTGTTCTCACCAGCCAACAGACAGCCTTGGGGAGATCATATTGCTGCTTTAATTCAGTGGAATCTGTAAATTTGTCACCAAGTCCAATTAAATGCATTATGACTTAAAGTCATAATCCCACCTGGGGCCCAAGGAGAGTTTACCTCCTATCCGCCAGGCTGGATTAGCCCATCAAATTAATTCACTGTGAGTTTATGCTTCACATTTTCAGAGCTCTCCTAGAGTCTGAGCTGGAGTCATTCTCGTTTGGTAGTGGTAACTTAAGGCACAACTCTCTCTTGTAGATGTCTGAGGTCCCTGACGCATAGTACATTGTGCATGTTTGGGGTCCCTCATGCTCGCCATCCTAGGATAGGCCAGAAAGTGGATCCAAAACTCCCCAAGCTACATTGAAACCATCATGAATCTTACATCAGTGATGGACAAAGTTCCAAACAACACAGTCCTGGAACGTGCTGGAATCCCTAGCATGTATTCACTGCTGAAACAGAGATGCCTGCGTTGGCTCGGTCATGTTGTGAGAATGGTTGATGGGTGGATCCCAAAGCATCTCCTCTATGGAGAACTCGTGCAAGGAAAGCGCCCTACAGGTAGACCACAGCTGCGATACAAGGACATCTGCAAGAGGGATCTGAAGGCCTTAGGAGTGGACCTCAACAGGTGGGAAACCCTGGCCTCTGAGCGGCCCGCTTGGAGGCAGGCTGTGCAGCATGACCTTTCCCAGTTTGAAGAGACAGTTGGCCAACAGACTGAGGCAAAGAGGCAAAGAAGGAAGGCCCATAGCCAGGGAGACAGACCAGGGACAGACTGCACTTGCTCCCAGTGTGGAAGGGACTGTCACTCCCGAATTGGCCTTTTCAGCCACACTAGATGCTGTTCCAGAACCACCTTTCAGAGCGCGATACCAGAGTCTTTCGAGACTGAAGGTTGCCAACAACAGGTGGAGCCAGCTTTTCTTATCAGTTTCCCACCACTTTATCCTCAGTGGTAAGGTCTTCAGGTACCGCTATCCTTGAAGGAGTGTGTTGTCTCCATTGCCACTGTAATTCCCAGTGCGGACAAGTAGTTTTACAAATTGTTATGCTCAATGGCATTCACAGTGGGGTCTTTTTCATTTTCAGCCATTTCCTAATGATCACTGGAGTCATGACTGTCATACACCAAGGGCTGGCATAGGGTGGTCGAAGGCAGTTTCCATGACAGGCTGTATCGCTCTGTGTATCCCTCTGATTACACACTCTTCTCACACCAGCCTGTATCACATCATGTAGCTCGTAGGACAAAGGTCTCAACTATGGAAGATCGAATAACAGATTCTACTCTCAACCACCTCATTTCTTGTGCCTTGCTTGACCACTAGAGGGTACTGCTGCCCTCATATAGATTCTAGAGTGCTCCATCATTATTCCTCTCACAAATTGCCCCAATGAGTGCTCCACTTCTGTGTTGCATGCAAACACCTCATTAAACTGGAACAAAACCTTTATGCCCTTTATGTTTGGACAAAACATTCCAAACTAAAATTCCACTAAAATTGAGTGTTGGGAGAGTTAGGACAGACAAAAGAAAATATTTCTTTACTCAGCGTGTGGTTGGTCTGTGGAACTCCTTGCCACAGGATGTGGTGATGGCGTCTAGCTTGGACACCTTTAAAAGGGGATTGGACAGGTTTCTGGAGGAAGGATCCATTATGGGGTACAAGCCATGATGTGTATGCACAACTTCTTGATTTTAGAAATGGGTTATGTCAGAATGCCAGATGCAAGGGAGGGCACCAGGATGCAGTCTCTTGTTATCTGGTGTGCTCCCTGGGGCATTTGGTGGGCCGCTGTGAGATACAGGAAGCTGGACTAGATGGGCCTATGGCCTGATCCAGTGGGGCTGTTCTTATGTTCTTAACTACAATTCCCAGGAAGCCTTGCAGGTCTCTTGTTATCTGGTGTGCTCCCTGGGGCATTTGGTGGGCCGCTGTGAGATACAGGAAGCTGGACTAGATGGGCCTATGGCCTGATCCAGTGGGACTGTTCTTATGTTCTTATGACAACTGTAACAGTTTCTCTCACCTTGCCTCCTCCTTCCTTACTAGAATTTTTCTTTTAAAAAGCCTGTGTTTGTGTGGGGGGGGGGGAGGGGGGAGTGTTTCCTGCAGATTTTGAACTTATCAATTCATTCACCATAAACATTTTGGAAACATAAGGCATGTAATAGAGGTTTATAAAACTATGAAAGGGATGGAGAAAACGCAAAGAAGAAATGTGTCTCCCTCTCATGCATGGATGTAGAAAGTGGGCACTTCCCTTTCAAAACACACAACAGTATGAAAACATACAATACAGAATGAAAAACAAAGACCATACAGCAGCAGTCACTAAGCTAGAACAGTGATTTTCAGTCACAGTGCAGCGGCACATTGGTGTGTCGTGAACAGTTCATGGGTATGCCATGGGAGTTTGGAGGATTAATTCATGAGTTTGGGGGATTAATTCATACTTAACTCATTAATTCATGAGTAAGGCCACTGGGAGATAGGATCCTCTTGCCGGCAGTGCAGTGTGCCCAGTCAATTGTCAAAAAACTGATTGTGTGCTTTCTGATAATTTTAGTGCCATGTCAGTGTGTTGTGAGATGTAAAATGTTGAGGACAGAGTATAGTCCTGGAGCTCAGGGCCACCCAAGAAGCTGATTGGCAAGAGGTTTGGGACCAACCAAAGGAAGGCCACCTTCGGTGTCACTGAGGTTGGTGTCACCCAGTGTGGCCCTGCCCCTGTTGTGCGCAGGTGCTCTTCGAGGTGAGGAAGGGTTATTCCTTTGCAAGGAGCCTCTCAGGACCTGGGGTGTGATAAACTCTCCATAGTCCTTTGGTGTCAATCAATCAATCAATCAATCAATCAATCAATCAATCAATCAGTCTATCTATCTATCTATCTATCTATCTATCTATCTATCTATCTATCTATCTATCTATCTATCTATCTATCTATCTATCTATCTATACCTTTATTGGCATATAAGCAGATAAACAAAATTACAACAGTCACAAAAGGATAAACATGATGGGGCGGGGAGATGAGAAATGATTCAAGAGAAGAGGGAAGAAGAGAAAGTTGTTCAACTTCCTTTCTTTCCCCTCTCCCCCCCTCTCTCCTCCTCTCCTTCTTTCCCTTCCTTTTTTTTTTTTTTTTTTTTAGGAAGGGGATATTTTAATATTTTGGGATAGAAAACTGGCAACTGCTATTGTAATGTTTGCCTGATTGTCACTTAACAAAACAAAAAAAGGATCAATAAATGGGCCAGTAGGATGCCGTAAAATCGGATCCAAATACAGCTTTCGAAGTCCTTTGGTGTAACCCCCCCATGGTGTCACTCTGTGCAGTCTGCACCCCCAGCACCCCTCTAGCAATACCACTGGCCATCTTCATTCAGCATTTCGCTAGCTTATGGAACTCACTGCCCGTGAGACACAATGACAACAGCCAGTAGTTCAGATGACCTGAAAAAAGGATCAGACTCGTGAATGGAGGGAGAGGGGAGGTAATCAATTGTTATTAGCCTTGATAGACAAGCGGAAGCTCCGTGACCAGGGTGTGTTCTACTAAACGTTGGGCATGTGCAAAGGGAGGGCTGCAGCTTTCATGTAATGCTCATGAGCTTCTCCAAGGAACCTGAGTGGCCACTGTTGGAAACAGAATGGAGGACCAGGTGAACCCTTGGCCTGATGCAGTGGTGCTCAGAGGTCCACCTAGGTCTAACGCAGTGAGGTCATTCTCTTTAGTTCTCCCTCCATGTGAAGAGAAGATGCTCAGAAGCCTAGGCCTAGTGTCAGACGCCAGACTCTGCACGCAGTCAATTAGAGGAAGTGAAACAGTTTCACCCTTCCTCAGAAGATAAGAGAACCGCAAGCTACTGCCTCCAACCATCTCCTGCAGCCTTACAGATAACTTATGATGAAGTTGCCTTTTCCTTGCCTTTTCTCATGGCCATTGCAGAACCTTTAGCTCTTGCTTTCTCAAGTTGAGATGGCAAGACGGAGAAAAGAGAGCAAAAAGGGCTCCAGCCTTATCATATCTCCTGATCTGCTGCATTTGTTCAGACTGAAGACCGTTTCCTTTCTCCTCCCCAGAGTGCAGACATAGCTGTCCCCATGCTCCACACATCTCTTCAGACCCACTTGGGTTGTGCTTGTTCAGAGTATTCCATCCATACTTGGCACAAGTAGAAACGACTCCCAGTTCCTCTTTTAGCTCTCAAACCAAACAAGGATGAAATCCAGTTTAATCCAAACCAGATGATGCCATTAATGGCAGGAGCTGCTGTGGGAGCCAGTGCAGATAAAGGCTCCAGCCTCTTCCTAACTGTGGGAGAAGGGAAGCAGCATTTGGCTTTGAAGAAATCATGACAGTCAGCCGATGATGCTGGGAGTCTCTTTTTTGGGGGGGGGGGGTAATGCAGGATTTTGTACATCTGGTTTGATTCAGGAGGCAGTTGCTTGAAGATGAAGCTTTGTGAGATAAGAGGGTGCCTCTTTCGATAGCCTTTGCTTAAGATGAAGACTTCAAAGGTCAGGATGAGTGTCACAAGGAGACCCTAGAGTGAGCCTGAAGCAAGCAACAGGAGGAAACCATGGTCCCAAGGCAGAGTCTGAACAAGGCACGTTGCACAGCTAACGAGGTCCAGGTCTGGTCAATGCCTGGAAGGACATCACCTGGGAACCTCAAGTATTCCACCACAAGTTCTGCGGAAGAGCAGAGAGTTCCAGATAAGTCAAGCCACAGAGAGCTGGGGTGGCTCCAAGGACTGCATTGCCTTTAAAGGGAGATTGGACAGGTTTCTGGAGGAAAAATCCATTACGGGTTACAAGCCATGATGTGTATGTGCAGCCTCCTGATTTTAGAAATGGGCTTTGTCAGATGCAAGGGAGGGCACCAGGATGCAGGTCTCTTGTTATCTGGTGTACTCCCTGGGGCATTTGGTGGGCCACTGTGAAATACAGGAAGCTGGACTAGATAGGCCTATGGCCTGATCCAGTGGTGCTGTTCTTATTGCCAAGCAAGATGCCCCTAGGTTGAATCTTGCCCTGCCACAAATTCTCATGGGTGGCCTTAGGCAATCTGCTCCCTCCCAGCCTCAGCGGCAAGATGAGGATGATGATAATGTCCTCCTTATAGGGCAGTTGTAAGGACTTTTGAAAGGACTACACGAAATGGTTTCCACCCTGAAAAAATGTGATACAGATGCTAAGGTGGATTGAGCCAAGCTGCAGTGTTCAAGCAAAATAATCCTCCTGGCTAGTCTGAGCCACAGGCGAAAGAGAGGGCTGGAGCAGGACATGGCCAGCACTTTTGGCCCCTGACTGCAGGCCAACACCTGGCTGGCAGGAGCCAGGATGCGCTGCAGATAGGAGGGGGTGTTGCTCGACCCTGGAACCTCTTTGGGGCAAGCCCTGTTTGCCTGCTGTTGGCCTGAACGGCTGCAACTCCCTGCTTGGAACTCAGGGGTGTGTGGTGGTGGCTCTGCCTCCCCACCAGAGTCCTGTGAGAAGCGCAGCTGCCATGCTGTGTGCCTGGGTCCTGTGTGCTTGTGCACCTCCCGCGGTGGTGGTGCTTTTTGAAGGATTCTGCCTCCCCATCTGCTGAAGGGCTCTTTCCTCCCACCCGAGCTGACGGGCAAGTCATGGGTGGCAAAACCCTGGGGCAGGCCAGAGTGGGCGGGGGGCAGGCATGCATCGAGGCTCCCCACAAAAGGGATTCAGCACATGGGGGGCAGCAGCCAGCTTGCCAGCACCTATGCAGCCACGCCATGGGCGTGCGCTGCATCCTGTGGTTGGGACAGGCGCTGAGGCCTCCTCTGGGCGGGGCAGCCTGCCTTCCCTGCTGGCACCGCAGCTGCAGTAGGCTGGCCGGCCTTGGGCCTTGAGGGAGTCCCCGCTGCAGTGCCGGCGCTTGGCCACTGGGCGACAGCAGTGCCTTGACCAGCCTCCCGGAGGCGCCGAGGCCGGGCCCCAGCCAGTGAGCCGGCCCCTCCCGGGTGCCTGGGAGCTCTGGGCTGCTGCTGCCCGCGACGCTCCAGCGGGGCTCTGCCGCCTGCAGCCTCCTCGGGGCGGAGGCGGGCGGGCGGGCACGGCTGAGCAGCAGCCCCGCTCCTCGCCCAGGACCGGGCAGGGCGCGCGCCTCCCGCTGCAGGGCCGCAGAGCTCGGGGAGAGGCGGCGCCCCGCGCTCCTTCCCGGGTTGGGGAATCGCTTCGCGTTCGGCCCCTCCGAACTCCGCGCCCTTGGCCGAGTCACCTCCCAGCCGGTGCGCTGCGGCACGTCCCGTTGCAGGTGGGGGGCGGGCGTGGCACCCAAGGGTTGCCGTGTCACCAGCAGCAGGGAGGTGCGGCGGGCGGGGAGGCAGGGGAGGCTCTGCCTCCCCAGCGCCGCGTGTGAGGTGTGCAGGCTCGTGCGCGGGTTGAGTGTGCTTGCAGACCTCACAGGCGGCGGCGCTCGTCGGCGGGCTCCGGTGGGGAGGCTCTGCCTCCCCTGCCTCCCACCCACCGCGCGTCCCTGCTTCCCAGTGCCTGCAGAGCAGGTTTCAATGCTCAGAACCGGGACTTTTGGTGCTGTGGCGGTGCGCGACTTTCTGGCTGGGCTCTCCCGAGCGCACGAACTTCCACCCAGCCAGGCGGAGAGGAGGCGCAGCCCAGCAGTTGAATCCCTGCCTGGGCTCGCGGAGTTCTGCTTTGATTGCAGACAAGGCCAGGCTGCTTCAGAGCCCCCACGCCCACCCCCACGAACAAAGCATACCGAGCCACAGTGGCAGGAAAGGGGCCCTCCTGATCCTGCCCCCTGACCGGCCAGGAAGCGGTGAGTTATTCTTGCTCTAGTGGCCTGCTGTCCAGGCAGTGGCGTCACTAGGGCTCGCGACACCCGGTGTGGGATGCCAGCGCCTCACCCCCCATGCAGTGGGCGGGGCAACACCCCAGGTGGTGGGCGTGGTGATGTACCATCAGTCCGCCCCCACTGGTTTTTTGGCTGTACCATTTGATAGAACAAAGGTAGAACAAATTCTGCATGAAATTACGCATTGATTGTTATATAACATGCTGGTATTATTCCTCCAAACTGTGATTTTAGTGATTTTGATCACTAGTGGTGTCACACACACACACACCCCGTGTCAACTTCCTAACACTTTATTGCTGCAGTTCTCAAACTTTTAGCACTGGGACCCACTTTTTAGAATGACAGCAACTGTTACCCTGCACATGCCCAATCTCATCTGAACTCGGAAGCTAAGCAGGATCAGGCCTGGTTAGTACTTGGATGGGAGACCACTTGGGAATACTGGGTGCTGTAGGCTTATACCATAGTCTTTCGAGACTGAAGGCTGCCAACCAATCTGTCCAAGACTCACCAGAAGTGATGTCATGGTGGAAGTGACATCATAAGGCAAATTAAAATGCTGGTCCAGCCCTGGTCCACCAAGTGAATTTCCTCTGTAGTCTGCCTGCAATACCCCCCCCCCCCCAATCAGTAAGGTTTTCAGCCCTACCCAGTGCCCAGTTCAATTTAAGAACTTCTGTTTAAACCAGATCACTGTCAGGCTATGCAAGTCTCAAAAAGGTTCATCTTATCAGTTGAAGCCTGTTTTGATCCTTTTTAGTGGGGGGGGGGGCTGCCTTCTGGAGCACTTGTTTAGCTGCAGGTGCATAGGATCAGGACCATTCTGGTAGCCTTGCACTCTCCTTCACCTGATCTTCCACACCAACCAAGGCATGTTTGCTTACTCATGAATAAACTCCACTGTGAGGCTTAGTTTCACTTTCCATAGGGCTCAATACATTCGTCTGCTTGCAAGGAGGGACTTCCTTCTCAGGTGTTTTTGGGGGCTGCATTCATTGGATCAGGACCATTCTTGTGTGGTTGGATTCCTCTCAGCCTGCCCTTTCCAACAGACTAAGGCATGTTTGCCTACTCGCGAGTAAACGCACGATATAGCTCACTTTCACTTTCCATAGGGATTCATGCATTTTTGTTCTCCAGTTTTTTGGCCATAACCTTTGATAGAAAGGAGCTATTTCACTCTGGTTTTTTGCATTGCCTTCTGCTTGAAATTCCGCATCCAATGGTACATAATATGATGGGGTTACTCCTAACCACAGTGATTTTAGCGCATCACCCCCCAGTGCGCGTCACTCCCCTGTGAACATCACCCGTGCGGCCCGCACCCCCCTAGCAATGCCACTGTGTCCAGGGCAGGAAGGGCCTGTTTCTTCCTGAGCGTGAGCTGTACGTGAGGCAACCTTTTGCCTCCTCCATCCACTGTGTAGCCAGGCTCCAGGGCTGGAGGCAGCCGGGGATTGTTCTCCAGACAGGTGAGAGTGGTTGGAAAGAACTGAAGGCTGCTGCTTGTGGTGTATGCACTCATCCCATGTTTATCTTCAGTCAGACAGGCTCTGCAGGTTTTGTATTATTTCCTGAACAACCTATTTAACCAGGGCCAGAAGAGTGTGTGGGCAGTACAGTCTCTCTTAAAACACATCCTACTCTCTTTAAAAACAGCCTAGGATGAAGCCAAAGAGGTAACGACAGTGATGCTTCTTTCACACAGCAAAATTCTGGGTTTCTGCTCATAAAGACGTGGATATGCAATATATTTTTTCACACCACGTCCTCATCACTTTCCCCACTTCACAGGTCAGAGAACCAAAGTTCAGAGATGATCAACCTGCCCCAGGCCACAGGATGAGTTCAGTGGAAGCCTGCAGACTGTGGAAGCCCAGACTGAAGCCCTCTCACTAGGGCTCTCTCTGGTGGGCTTGCTTGCTTGCTTGCTTGCTTGCTTGCTTGCTTGCTTGCTTTCTTTCTTTCTTTCTTTCTTCTGAGACACACATTCAGGGGGCCAGTTTCAAGGGCTTCTGATGAGGGCTGGTCTCCATTCTTTCCCTGAGTACATTTTCAATATATGAGGCAGAATGTACTAAGACTGCCATTATTTTCGGGGTGGTGGTGGTGATTGTCCTTTTAGGAACTGCATAACAACTCATGGAAACAGTAAACATTGGGAGCTTCAAAAACTCCCCCCCCCCCCCCCGCACATGTCCTTTGAGCAGTCTTGACAAGGCCAGTAAGGGACAGACCTTGAGGTACAATGCCTTGAAGCCAATGCCTGGAGTGGCCGTCCTCTGACAAGAAGCCTGACATGACAGCTTCCAGGTGTGCTTCTGCAGCAGTGCTCAGCAAACAGTCCACGTATAGGACCATCAGAGGGAGCTGCAGACACTCTTGTGAAAGTATTTCAGCCCCCCCCCCCCCCCAATGATTTAGCACAGTGGAGTCTCAGGAGATTTGGCTCACTGCAGGTTTCAGCTCAGGCTACAATAAAATCAGGTTTCACCAAGTGGATGGGGTAGGGTGGGGACACAGCACTGCAGATGCCCTGAAAGGGATTCATTTCCCAAAAGGGATGTCCCAAAAGGGATTCCACCAAGCAGCCACAGAGATTGTGGCTTCTGGAGTGCCCAGGCTTTTCCTCTCTGAGACGGCATTAATCCAGGGGAATCTTGTTAACTGTGCTGACAGCTTTGCTTCTCCCAAACCACCAGACATTCAGAGAGGACAAGATCTCTCATTAACACCGAGGAAAATGGAAAGGGGCCAAGAGGCTCCCATTTGGGTTCTGCTAAATTGGATGCAATTGAGAAGACTGCCCCTCCCACTTTGCCTTGCCTTTCCCTTGCTGTTCTGTGTTCTCCCAACTCCTTCCTCCAAAGACAAGAGAAAAGAGCAGTGTTGACTTCACCAATTAACTGGTGCTAATTAGTTCCAGTAGATAGTCCTCAACAGAAGACAAAAGAGAAAGAGGAGTTGGGGTGGGGGGGGGAGTGCACACACAGTCAAGGGTGTTGAAAGGGGAGCACCTCAGCCTCTCCCCGTGCCTTGCTAGTGGCACCCAAAGGCTGTTGCAGGATGTGTTTGAGTGGCAAGGAGTGCCAGGATTAGACCCTCGCCCTGTGCAGTGCTGACATTTGGAAGGCGTCAAAAGCTTCTCTCCCTAACCATGTAGGCCATGGCACAACTGCTTGCCCACTGCCCCCATGTCAAGCACAACATGATAGATAGAGTCAGACAGATGTTTCAGGATAAATTAAAGATAAATAAATCACCGAGCCCTGATGGCCTCCACCCAAGAGTTATTAAGGAATTGAAGAATGAAGTTGCTGATCTCTTGACTAAAATATGCAACTTGTCCCTCAAAACGGCCATGGTGCCAGAGGAGTGGAGGATAGCAAATGTCATGCTGATCTTTAAAAAGGGAAAGAGGGGTGACCCGGGAAACTATAGGCCAGTCAGCCTAACATCTATACCGGGTAAGAAGGTGGAATGCCTCATCAAAGATAGGATAATATAATAATAAACTTTATTTATATCCCGCCCTTCTCCCTGAAAGGGACCCAGGGCGGCTTACATGTTAAAAACAGATTAAAAACATATTTTAACAGTGACTAAAAACGTATTAAAACACATTAACAGATACCATAAAAACAGTATACTTCCCCTCATCAATCAAAAATACTTCCCCTCATCAATCAAAAATATTTTATCATATCTTCTTCATTAAAACCTATTTTTTGTTCTTCTTGTAATCTTGTTCTTATTTGCATTTCATTCCACCAGTCCAATTTTATTCCTTTCTCTTTTAACTCAGGCTTACTTAGGATCTCTCCTTTAATATTCAGCAGATCGCTGTATGATTTATTTTGGTCTTTTTTAATCCAGTTCGGATTAGTTGCTATTTCAAGCGGTTTTATCCATCTGGGTAATTTAAAGTATATCTTGTATTTTATCTGTTCCCATATCCAAATTAAAGATCTTCTTAAAATGTGTTGTCTAAAATATCCATGCTGTTTATCATAAAACAGGAATGCGTGCCAGCCTATTTGTAGATCATGTGCTTCTAATATTAAAATTTTGGAATTTGGTAAGAGTCCCCAATCTTTTATCCAGTTTAGGGCTGCTGCTTGATAGGTAATCTGAATCCTGCTCTTTTTTTATCTTCTTGAAGTAATTTCAGTCTTATTCTCGGTTTTTTACCTTGCCAGACAAATTTTGTAGTAATTCACAACAATCTCAAAAGGATCTCAAAACACATAGACAAACAGGCCTTGCTGAGGGAGAATCAGCATGGCTTCTGTAAGGGTAAGTCTTGCCTCACGAACCTTATAGAATTCTTTGAAAAGGTCAACAGGCATGTGGATGCGGGAGAACCCGTAGACATTGTATATCTGGACTTGCAGAAGGCATGCGACACGGTCCCTCACCAAAGGCTACTGAAAAAACTCCACAGTCAGGGAATTAGAGGACAGGTCCTCTCATGGATTGAGAACTGGTTGGAGGCCAGGAAACAGAGAGTGGGTGTCAATGGGCAATTTTCACAATGGAGAGAAGTGAAAAGCGGTGTGCCCCAAGGATCTGTCCTGGGACCGGTGCTCTTCAACCTCTTCATAAATGACCTGGAGTGAGGTGGCTAAGTTTGCAGACGACACCAAACTTTTCAGAGTGGTGAAGACCAGATGTGATTGTGAGGAGCTCCAGAAGGATCTCTTCAAACTGGCAGGATGGGCAGCAAAATGGCAGATGCGTTTGAATGTAAGTAAGTGTAAAGTCATGCACATTGGGGCAAAAAATCAAAACTTCACATATAGGCTGATGGGTTCTGAGCTGTCTGTGACAGATCAGGAGAGGGATCTTGGGGTGGTGGTGGACAGGTCGATGAAAGTGTCGACCCAATGTGCGGTGGCAGTGAAGAAGGCCAATTCTATGCTTGTGATCATTAGGAAAGGTGTTGAGAACAAAACGGCTAATATTATAATGCTGTTGTACAAATGGATGGTAAGGCCACACCTGGAGTATTGTGGTTGAGTGTTGGGAGGGTTAGGACAGACAAAAGAAAAAATTCCTTTACTCAGTGTGTGGTTGTTCTGCGAAACTCCTTGCTGCAGGATGTAGTGATGGCATCTGGCCTGGATGCCTTTAAAAGGGGATTAGACAGTTTCTGGAGGAAAAATCCATTACGGGTTACAAGCCATGATGTGTATGTGCAACCTCCTGATTTTAGAAATGGGCTATGCCAGATGCAAGGGAGGGCACCAGGATGCAGGTCTCTTGTTATCAGATGTGCTCCCTGGGGCATTTGGTGGGCCGCTGTGAGATACAGGAAGCTGGACTAGATGGGCCTATGGCCTGATCCAGCGGTCCTGTTCTTATGTTCTTATGATCCAGAAGCGTAGGAATTTGGGCCTGTGGAGCACCTGCTGTTTGGGTTGGCCATTCTTGAAAGGGAGCCACACATTCTGTCCATGTCAGGCATTCAGCTGCTGCCTGGGCTTACAAATCCACACTGTCCACATCAGACTGCCTCTGGCTCCCACAGATCACAATGCGATGCAGACTGCAGCTGTACCACCACCAGGAAGCAGGAAATAGTATATGGGCAGCGAGGACAACTCGAGACAGTGTCGTTGCCTGTTACCTGATCTGTCTAGCTGGACCTGCCCGGGCTCAAAGCCTGCCCTGTCTGTGTACTGCAATGCCTGTGCCCTCCTGCTGAGCTCGGCCCCCTCCCCACTGCCTGGCTGCATTATGATGTACTCCGGCTGGCAACTCTACTCCAGGCAGGGAGGGGACTTTCCCTTCACCTGCCACCTGATCCTCTGAGCTGGAGCTGCCAGGTCTTTTGATCTGGAAAAGTCTGCCTGAGAGGGAGGCTCAGCCTCTTCAATCCTCAGTTCCAGCAGAGCTCTGCACAGACAAAATCAGGCTCATTTTTATTTCCTGTATTTATAGTAGACGTTGAATTATCCACTGGCTCCTACCAAACAATTTTTACATAATCTCCAACATCTTGAGAATACTGGCTGAAGCCTTCCTGGTAGCCCCCCCAAAGTCCCGCACCCCTTTCCAGAACTTCATGTGTGCTTACATGCATGTGTGGAACTCCAAGGAAAAGATCCCCTGTGGGATGTTTAGCCTGCCCCACCTTGCTCTCTGGCAGATAATTCCAAGTGTGATTCTTCTAGGAACAAAACAAAAATGAAATGAATTTGGGCTTTAAGGAAAATGCCAGAGAAAATGATCCAGTTTGAATTTGCGTGCAAATGAATGCGTAACACACCCCATGTATAATGTGAATGCACCCCAAGCTGTGTTTTCCTCACTTGAACTTCTCGCGCCTTTCCAAGGGATGACCGTTTCCAATCGCCCAATCCAATGTAATCCAATCCAATGTAATCCAATGCAATCCAATGTAATGGATTTCTATATTTCAAAGATTTTAGAGAGACTGACAAGTGGGTTTGGTTTTCCATATTATCTGGCTGCCAATGCCACATAGTCAGGTAGACCTGGGCTCTGCATCAAGAACATAAGAACAGCCCCACTGGATCAGGCCATAGGCCCATCTAGTCCAGCTTCCTGTATCTCACAGCAGCCCACCAAATGTCCCAGGGAGCACACCAGATAACAAGAGACCTCATTTTGGTGCCCTCCCTTGCATCTGGCATTCTGACATAGCCCATTTTTAAAATCAGGAGGTTGCACATACACATCATGGCTTGTACCCCGTAATGGATTTTTCCTCCAGAAACTTGTCCAATCCCCTTTTAAAGGCGTCCAGGCCAGATGCCGTCACCACATCCTGTGGCAAGGAGTTCCACAGACCAACCACATGCTGAGTAAAGAAATATTTTCTTTTGTCTGTTCTAACTCTCCCAACACTCAGTTTTAGTGGATGTCCCCTGGTTCTGGTGTTATGTGAGAGTGTAAAGAGCATCTCTCTATCCACTTTATCCTTCCCATGCATCATTTTGTATGTCTCAATCATGTCCCCCCTCAAGCGTCTCTTTTCTAGGTTGAAGAGGCCCAAATGCCGTAGCCTTTCTGCATAAGGAAGGTGCCCCAGGCCCGTAATCATCTTAGTCGCTCTCTTTTGCACCTTTTCCATTTCCACTATGTCTCTAACTAACTAACTAACTAACTAACTAACTAACTAACTAACTAACTAACTAACTAACTAACTAACTAACTAACTAACTGGCCTTACCATCCCAGACCAGGCAGGCAGCATCTCCCTGGCGCAGGCAGGCAGGCAGACAGAGAATCTGGGGCATGTGAAGCTGCCTTATCCTGAGTCTGGCCCAGGGTCCACATTGGCTTAGTGGCAGCCCTCCGGCACAAGCCCTATTTGGCTCCCCTTTTTATGTCTGTGTACATGTCTCACCTACTCAGAGCAGAGAGTGAGGAGCCAAGAGTCATCCTTTCCGTACAGGTGATGCACAGGCCAGCTGTCCTGTTCCTCTTCACCCGTCCCGCTTCCTGCTGGCCTTCCCCCCAAACACCTGGCAAATGTATCCAGCTGAACAACTGTCCAGGTCTGTTTCTGCCACGCCTGAGCAGTGCAGGAGGGCACAAGTGGCAGGAGCCCCAGAGTGGCAGAGGAACTGTCCAACAGACTCTAAGGAACTTCCCTGTGGTCTGCTGCACCAGAACTGAAGAAACCAAAAACGTTTGGTTCTGTAGTGGTTCTGATCACTCTGTCTCTTCCTGGAACTCCTCAGGGCCCTGATTCAGGACATGTCAGGGGTTTGCCTCCTCCTCTTCCTCTGCAGGCCTCAGATTGCCAAACAGATGCTGTGTAACCAGACCCAAGCGCTGACCAAGAGCCAGGCCCATTGTTGCCAGTCCGTCTCCTGAGACCCCAAGTGTGATAGGACTAATCAGGACCAGCATAGGGGTGCCAAAGTGATGCCCAAGGAAGTCTGAGCCGCACCTGAACTGCTTATCCACATGAATTTTCCTGCCCGCTGATCGTTCCTTAAAAATGAAATTGAATGACCAGTTCAGATGCAACAGGCACTCCTGCAGGAGAGATCTGAGCTCCTTCCCCCCCTTGCCCCCTGCTGCCTTGAGAGGAAATGTTAATTGGCTCAGACAGGCTGGGAATTATTTCACGGAATTATTCAGGAAAGGGTCTGTCTCTTTTAATCTGTGGCATGAGGCCAACACTGGAGTATTGTATTCTTGATGGCTGCCCAGAGAATGGGGCTGACCTCGCTGAGAAATGTTGCACTTTGAAGTCACAGGGAGAGGAGTGATAGTTCTGGGTGCTGAGTTGGATCCGTGTTCACACGTGCGAGTCACTTCTGGTGTTGCACTTGTCCAGTGCCAAGCAAGCCCACAGGAGCCAGAGATGGACCTGCCAGCCTGCAATTCATCAGACCTTTTTTTATTTTGGATACACTTAGGAATCAGCCCAGCCCTGCCTTTGCAGGTGTCCTGATGGCGCCTCTTTGCTGTCTCTTCAGAGTGCCCAGGACCTTCGGAGATGCACAGGGGTAACCAACAGCAGCGCCGGCAGGCAGGCAGGCAGGCAGCAGCAGCAGACTCTTCCTTTGCGCCCGCCTCCGCGCCCACCTGCCAGCCCCCCTCTCTGCGGCCGGCAGAGGAGGCTTCCTCCGCGGAGAGCCACGTGCCTGCCCTGCGCGCACCCGCGGCTCTGGCTCCGCTGCAGCCAGGAGGCTTCAGCAGACTGCGGGCGGAGGAGGAGCAGAGGAGGCCGGTCCTTCGCTCGCTCTTCCTGTAGGCTGACGCGGATTCCTCTGCGGGAAAATCCGGCGGCGGCTCCTGGGCAGGGACCCCCGTCCTGACGCCTTTCCCGAGGAGAGCGCGCCGCGCCGCCCGCCCGCCTTCTGGAGAGCCGCCGCTCCTGCCCGCGCTTCTGCATGACGGTCACCAAGGTAGGCACTGGCGGAGCGCGGGCTGCGGCGCTGCTGCCTCCGAGCTCCCGGGCCGGCAGCAGCCGGAGGTTCGCCCCGCGCTGCTGCAGTTTTAACCCTTGCGGAGGCCGCCGGCCCGCCCGGGTGCCCGGAGCAGCCCGCTTCCCGCCTGCCCCGCGGGTGAACGGGCAGAGCCCGGAGGGTCCCCCGCGGAAGTCCCGCTGCCCCCGTTCCACGCTTGCCGCGCGCCCCACAGGTGCCGCCGCGTGGCTGGAGGGAGGCAGTCCGCAGAGGCAGGTGGTGGGAGGGGCGGGGCGGGGCGGGGGCGAGGCGCCAGGCGGCGTCGGGATGCGGCAGGCAGGTGCACAGGCGCGGCCTGGGGCCGGCTGCTCGCCCTTCCTCGCCTCGGTCGCTAAGCGGTCGGGCGGGATGCAGAGGACATAGACGGGCGTGGGAGCAGCAGAGGCAGCCGCAGCCGCGGAGAGACCTCCGGCCCGGGAGGGCTTGGAGAATCCGCTGCCGGGCTTGGAGAATCCGCTGCCGCGCCGCTGTGCACAAGCGCCGAGCCCTCTGCAGAGCCGGGCACAGCAGGCGCGGATCAGGCTGCGGCTGGAGGAGAACTCCTGCTTGCTCTCCCCTGATCTGCTATCCAGCGTGCCTGTGGCAGGGACGTGCGGGGCCGGGGAGGCAGAGCCTCCCCGGAGCCCTCGGAAAAGCGCCGCTGTCGCTGTGTGAGGTGTGCGAGCGCACGCAAGCCATGCGCACAGCACAGCACAGCACAGCAGGGGGGTTGTGAGTGCTCGCACACCTCCCCAGCCGCAGCGGCGGTGCTTTCGCAGGACTCCGGGGGAGGCTCTGCCTCACCGGCCTCCCCGCCCACCGCCCGTCCCTGGAGTGTGAGTTCCTGGGAAACGTGCGCAGGCATTCAAGTGGGGCGATGTCACCGTGTCCCAGTCGCCCCGATGCAGCGCACGGGAACCGCGTGGAGGCCCCCAGGCAGTGTCCGGGTCTGCCACCCGATGGAGACGGCCCACCCACCCCACGCGCTTCCCACCTGCTGCTTCGCAGCGCCATCCCGTCGGGCCGTCCACGCGCCACGGGGCCCCGGAGGAGATGGGAGCGGCCAGGCCCGCGGGCCAGGCCCTGCTGTGGCGCGGCGGTGCCCTGCCGGGCTGCTTTCAGGCAGGTGGAGCCCCCTCGAGGCGGAGAAGAGCCCCGCGCGCTCTCCCTCCGCTCCAGCGACTTCGCCGCCTCCGCGCACACGCCCAGCCGGATCCCAGGGCGGCCGGCCTCTGCCCCGGCGCAGAACGGACCCCTCCCGGTCCCGGAGAGCCCCACGCGCCGGGCCAGCGTGCAGCCCTTCCTCTCCGGGAGGAGGGGGTCCCCCTTCAAGCCCTCGCGCGGGCTGCAGTCTGACCCTTAACGCTCCACCTTAAAACATCGCCCAGCAGGACTGCAGCGCCCTCCAAACGCTGATTAAGGGCCCGATCCTATGCAGGGCTACTCAGTCTTATTCTAGTCAGTGGGGCTTACTCCCAGGAAAGTGTGGCTAGCTTTGCAGCTGAAAGCAGGGACCTGCGGTCCTTGCTCAAGCACACTGAACTGGATTCAGTGTGTGGTTATTCTGTGGAACTCCTTGCCACAGGATGTGGTGATGGCATCTGGCCTAGATGCCTTGAAAAGGGGATTGGGCAAATTTCTGGAGGAAAAATCCATCACGCATTACAAACCATGATGTGTATGTGCAACCTCCTGATTTTAGAAGTGGGCTATGTCAGAATGCCAATGCAAGGGAGGGCACCAGGATGCAGGTCTCTTGTTGTCTTATGAGCTTCCTGGGGCATCTGGTGGGTCACTGTGAGATTCAGGAAGCTGGACTAGATGGGCCCCCTTTTGCCTGATCCAGCAGGGCTCTTCTTACGTTCTTATGTTGTTATGACTCCAGTGGGGAGTCTCTGCCTCATCTCCCTCCCACCCACCACTGATCCCTGGATTAAAGTGTTCCCTTTAATCCGGCCTGGCTTATCTTCCATGCTTCGAAGCCTGGCGGGCTCCTCACATGGGGGCAGAACATTCTCCAAAGGTTCCTGGTTTGGTTTTGCCATTTCCAACCAGCCTGACCCCCGCCCATTTACTGGGAAGCCAAGTCCGACTGGGACTTCCTTTCAAGTACCTGTGCATAGAGTGCTGTCCTTAATGGGCCAGAAGGAGAGTGCTGGTGACAACTGTGACTGAGTGTCATCTGAATGTCTGCAGCCCTGCAGCAGCCATGAAGCCAAAGGCAAGTTTCAGAGTTTGCAAATGGGTAAGCTGTACTTGGAGGAATCTCAGAAGCCAGAAAGGACCTGCTGTGTCCAGGCTGTGGGTCTTCATCTTATGAGAGTCCCATCCTCCTCTCAAACAGCAGAACCAGGTTTTTCTGGAGGGACTGTGCTTCTGAGTAGCAATGGGGCACCCAAGGGATGTGATGGGCACATGGCCTAATCCTGCTTTGGCCTAACATTGATAACAACCGAGGTGCTAAAAATACCTACAGTTACCTGGAATTCCCCACATCATGTCAAAGGTTCTCCACTGATGAAGCTTGTTAGAGGAAATCTCTTGAGTTAAAAATGGCAGCAGCCACATGTGATGGTAGCCTCAGAGGGGGTGGCAGTGGGGGGAAGGGGGGAAGGGTCCTCCACAATGGCAGCTTCTGGGTCTGCATGCACAATCCAGGCCATGTTGGAGCCTGGGTCCCCAGGATGGTGTCACAAGGCATAGTCTGAGGACTCTGGATGCAGCCCCCTTGCTGGAGCTCAGCAGGTCTTGGTCTGGTCAGTATCTGGATGGAAATCCACCTGGGAAGCCCCCATGTATGCTGTCTGTAATGGAAAAAGGTCAGGATGAACAAATAACAGGCAAGGAGAGACCATCAGATGGGAGAAGGAAGCCCCTTTAGCAAGTCCCTGGCAAAAATAGAGTTTTCAGAATTAAAAGGTTCTGCATCAGATGTGGAGGCATTCCTCTTGCCACTGGTTGCATCCTGCTGCCCTGCTTGCCACACTTGGAGATCTGGGCGGGAGCAGTAGCATAGCTAGAGGGGGTGCAAAGCACTAAGTTTTGCAGGTGCCTCACTGTACCATGCAAGCAGCCCCTCCCCCTTCCCTTTGTACTCATTCCAGCCTGCTAGAGCAAAACTAATGCTCTAGGGCAGTGTTTCTCAAACTGCAGGTCAGGACCCACTATGTGGGTCGTGAACCCATTTCAGGTGGGTCCCCATTCATTTCAATATTTTATTTTTCATATATTAGACTTGATGCTACCATGGTATGTGACTGCATTTGGGGAAATGTTACAGACCTGTACTTTTAACAAGCTATTATATATAATCTTTTAACAATGGTAGTCAATGGGACTTACTCCTGGGTAAGTGCAGGTAGGATTGCAGCCTAGGATTGTTAAAAATTTTCCTGCTTGATGATGTCACTTCTGATCATGGCATCACTTCTGGCAGGTCCTGACAGATTCTCATTCTAAAAGTGGGTCCTGGTACACTGCTCTAGGGGAAGATTCTTCATAATCCCAGTATAGAATGCAGTGACAGGTATCATTTAAACACAGGAAACACAACTGGCAGCAGACAGAAGTTGTACAATCAAACCAGCTGTTAAAGACTCAAAAGTAGTTGGGCAGTAGAATGGGGCACCTGCTCCATTGGACTCCCTTAGAAGGACTCTCCTTGGAACAATTCAGGATCTGGTGGCAATGCTGCTCTGATAAGGAAGACTGGTGGGGGGCGAAAGAGAAAGCAAACTGGTGTTCCACATTGCCAAGGGAAACACTCTTGTTGGCTGCCGGTTGGTATGGCAACACAGGAAGAGAAAAGCTCAAGGACAATTTGCAAACTGGGTATTGCAAGCTACAGATTATAAGACATTTTAAGGTTGGAAAACTGAGGAGAGGTGGGGTAGGGCTGATTCACACATGCATGTTCATGGATTGATCAACGCAACACCCAGTGTTGAGCGGTTGGCATGTGTGAATGGGCCCATCAGAGCATCACAAAACGGTCATATTGCTTCAAGCAGAGCAGTGCGTTTCAACGGTCAGCTGCCACTCATCAGGGCCCAGCTGACACCTCCTTCAATTTCTTCCTCTGTGCTGGCCTAGCAGCTGGTTTGAATGCAATTGCACTGGATGTGATGTGAGAGGTGAAATGGAAGGACTGTTGGTGGTGCTAGAGCAGCAGGCCCCTTCACACCTGCAGACCATTCACTAGTTGCTGCAGCCAAGTGATGAACGTCTGTGTGGAAAACCAGGCCAGAATTTCTTGAAACATTGGGAGTGCCATTGGAATCCAGGTATAAGACTGCATGGAAGTTTCCTCTGATGCCGCAGGCGTTGGGATGCTGATGTGTCCTGGTTCCCTTTTCCCTTCACTCCTTCTGTAACCTGGGTGTCTGCTTTTGGCTAGAGTTGATGGGGAAGGCAGCAGTTCTCTCACTTAGGAGGGGAATAGCAGTTGGGGGTCATACCAGAAGCTGATGATGATAAAAAGGAGTGTGGCAGAGGAGGTGTCGTTTATCCTCCTGTCTGTGGTCCTTTTGCAAGCAGACATCAGGACACATGACACCTGGATGAAGGGAGGCTCAGGCTGTACCCCACACACACTGTCCTGGGGAAAAAACCCCACTGAACATGACAGCAGGGCTTATTTCTGAGTACGCCTGCATGATTACATTTATGGCCCACCACAGATTGCTAAATCTCTCTTTATGCACAGAGGGGAGGGGGGATGAGTCCTCCTGGTCCCCACAACCTTTCTCCACCCCAACTCTAATCATGCAGGTGCATGCATGATGCAGTCTGCCATACAAGACTCAGTTCAGCACAATCTCACACATGCTGACTGAGAAGTACAGTGGTTTTTGTGGTGTTCAGTAGAGCTTCCTCCCTGGTGTGTTTAGGGATGCAATCCCAAATATGCTTATCTGAGAGCAAGGGTGCAGTCCTAACCCACTTTCCAGCACCAACATAAGGGCAATGCAGCTCCAAGGTAAGGAAACAAAAATTCTCTTCCCTTGAGGAGGGCTCTGTGAGTACCACCCAACTGCAGGATGCAGCACATGCCCCATTGGTACAGCTATGCCAGTGCTGGAAAGTTGGTTAGCATTTGGGCCTCATTGAATGCAGTGGCGCTTACATTGGAGGAAAGTTGATTTGACCACCATTACACATTGCCCAACTTATTTCTTGGATTCCTGCTGGGGACAGTGCTGGAGAACACCTAGTTCTTGCTTCTGTGATGTGGGACACCTGATCCACAGGTGTGCAGGTTTTTGACTCTTTAAAACAAACAACCCTCTAAAGGGGGCAAGCTTCCCCAAAAGCTCCTGCCTGGAGAACGTAGGGTCAACTAGGCCGAGAGGTGATTCTTAGAGAGACTGACATAGCTGAGCACAATCATTTCCTGCCAAGAGTCAGGGTGGGGACAGGCAGGAGAAGGCCATGTAATTTTAGGTGAGCAGTGCAATATCTTTGACATCCAGGGAGGAGAAGGAAGCAAAGGAAGAAAGAGCAGACCTAAGAAGGCTGGAAACCCCATGAGTGCTACAGTCTCACAGTGCGATTGGGGCAGGACTACTCAGAAGAAAGCTCTGCAGAGTCTTGGGATGTAATCTATGGGTTTCAGAGTCTATGGGAAATGAACAGAAAAGGGTGGAGGAAGAGACACACTCCCACAGAAGGCTCAGACCAAGTCCCTAGTAGCTTGGTCCCATTGAGTCCAGTAGGACTTGATCTCAGAACAATGTGGGAAGACTGGGATAATTGAGGGGGGAGGGGAAGAGAAAAGGCTCCTGCAAAGTCTCAGAAACTGAATAGCTTGCTCCAGGGCATGTTTAATCTGAAGGGGTTGAAACAAATAATAAAGTCCAAAAAGGCACAGAAATGGGGCAAGTGGGAAGTCGGGTTACCAAAGAGTTCATGATAGGGAAAGGACTGAAAAGGAAGTCAGAAAGGTTCGAAAGAAGAAGGAAAACTGGAAAAAGAGAGAGCAAAAAAGAGGAGGGAAAACAGACAGAAACAAACAGTAAAGGGTAGGAAAAAAAGATGGGAGGACAAAATGAGCAGAAAAACACAGATAGAAAGGCTGGGGGCTCCCCAGCATCGTCCCATAAGATCAGTCAGTGAAAGCAAACAAATTACTCACTTTAGGAGCTGGTGAGATGCTGCAGGCACCTTCTTGTACTCTAAGAAGTAAGGACAAGGGGGCCTTGGAGCATGTGGTCAGCTCAGGAACTTGTTTCCAACTCTAGAACTGAACTCATGGTTCTTTGCAAAAGAACTCGTGCAAAAATCTGCCCTTCTGGATTCCGCACACTGAGCTTTCTTTGCTTCAGCAGACTAATTGTGGGGGGGGGGGGGAGCAAAAAGGCCTTTTGTGATTGCAGTTGTTGGACAATTGGAAGTCAGGAACCCTTGTGGATCTGTCCCCAGCTCCCCCAGATCTCTGCCGGCAGATTACTGGCCTCCTTGCTGCCTGCTCCTGGTGTGACTGCTCTGCAAGTGTCAGTGATATTACTTCTCATTTGGCTCTGAGGGTTTGGCCCACCAGAAGGATTTTGTGAGGGTGTATTTGTGATATCATCTGTATCTGGAGAAGTCCAGGCCTGGGCATGTTGACAGTTAAAGGGGGAGCAGCAGTAAATGCAACACAGATGACCCACCAAGGTGCCAAGGGGGAAGGATGACTATATTGACTCCATATTTGGCGAGATAAGTATGCAAGTGGGGAAGGGATGGGTTTGCTCATATTTCAGTGCATATCTCTGTCTGTGGGGGTGGGGGTGGCTGTGAGCTTAGGGGACCTGGTACGATTCTTTGCTTGTGGCCCCTCTTTCATCAGGCCTGACTGACTCATTGTAGATGTTCAGATAATAGTCACAGTGTGTGTCTGTCTCCTGGGGCTGCATCTCTCTCCCTCCAAAGTGAATCAAAACCCTCTCATTGAATGGGAGGAAGCCTCCAGTCACAGGGCGCTCAGGCATGGGAGGGTGGACAGAGATCTCTGGGTTTGCTGCACCTTAACTATGGCAGAGTGGGAGGCTTAGGGCCCAATCCCATCCAACTTGCCAGCACTGGGGCAGCTGCAGTGCAGCCCTGAAGTAAAGGAACAAACACTCCCCTACCTTGAGGAGGTCTCTGTAACTGCCTCCCCACCACATTGGCACAGCTGCACTGGCACTGGGAAACTGGATAGGATTGGGCCCTCAGTTCAGGGCAGCAGAGACCCCTGCAGTGCCTACACCTTCCTGGGGAGACTTCTGCACAGACCGTGATCTGGTTCCATCCCCTGCCAAGGGCTGCGCATATTTTGCTACAAGCAACCTGGTGCAGTGACTGGGCACAAACATTCTCAGGCTTTTAGATGCATTAATCCTCAGGCCACCAGAAGAGAAAATGGATTAAGTCCATTAAGACCTCAGTTTCTACCTGATGCAAGCAGAGGGCTGGTTTTGCACTGGAGTGACATGAATTCCGGGTATCCATATATACAAAGTACACCCACTCCTTGCTGCAAGAGTTGCATCTTCCAAGCCCTTTCAATTTTCAGTCCTTGTGTCTGTGTGGCAGCCCCCAAAGGGCAGGGATGACCCCATTTTCTTTTCCTTCTGGCTTTCTGGTGGCTCTTCAAGCATCTCCTGAAAATGTAACCTTTGTCTTCACCGTGTCTTGAAATGGGGGAGGGCATTAAAGGGAATGCGGCCTGGTTTCACACCCACTCCAAGAGGGCTCACAACCCCTCTGGCCCTGCACAGTGCTGCCGACCACCCTGGTAGAGCAGGCCGCCCGGGTTCCCTGGAGCGCAGTTCAGCCTGCGAAGAAATGCTGCGTGGGTGCCCGTTTCTGAGTCAGTGGGAGCTGGGAGGAGGCGGGGGAGGGGCCTGGTGCCTCCTGCAGCGGTCCTGCATAGCCTCTGGAGCAGCGGTGGGATGGAAGGCCTGGACCCGGGCGGGCAGGCCTCCGCTCCCCTGAGCTGCTGGCCTGGCCTTGTCCCAGGTGGCCACTGTGGCGGTGGACTTGTGCCCGCAGCCCGCCTGCCCTCCTCCCTTCCGCAGCCCCCCAGTCTTGCGTGCTCCCAATTCTGAGCTGGGGGCTTGGAGACTTCGGAGTGTCTGGTTTCCCATCCTGACTTCCAGCGCCACGTGGGTGGGTAGACCTGGGCCCAGAGACTTTTCCAGATGTCACCACACTTCCCCCCATTCAGCCCCCCCGTCCCCATTCTGCTCACTCATCCCTTTGCAAAGGGGCCCAAGAGAAACTGTGTACCCCCTGATAAAAGCCCTCTCAGAGGCCCTAGTACTCGCCACAAGAGTGTGGGAATCCGGGGGGGGGGGGGCTCTCTCTGCTTTTGCTGGCACTGAAACTGTCTTCACCCTTCAAGGACCAGGCCCTGCCTTGCCCTGTCCTGCCCAGGTTCCTGCAGCGCCATGCGCTCCGTGCCCTGCTGAACCTGCTCTCCACCATCCGCAGGTCATGGCACTGCCAGTTCAAAAGCTGCACCCAGCTATGGCTGCACAGGGAGTGGCAAAGGCCCCCCCCACGCACCATGTGTGCTCCAGCTGCTTCTGCCACCAGCCGTACAGAAGACGGTTACCATGCAAGACGGTAACTGATGGGACTGCTCAGCTGGCTGGCTGGAAATGAGGTTGCCTCAAGTCTGCTGGTGCATTTGGCCTTGTTCTTCTCCAAAGGGCAGGCTGTAGATTGTCTACAGGAGACCTGCCCTCTCGCTAGAATATAGCAGGACAAAGGGTGAAGCTGCCTCAGACCCACTTGGCTCCTTCTAGCTCAGGACTCTCACCACTGACTAGATGTGGATCTCCAGGACTGCAGGCAGCAAAGGGCCTTTCCCAGCTCCTGGACTGAAGTCAGAATGTTCTGCCGTGCAAAGAACATGCTCTACCACTGAGCAAGATTCACAATGCCCACCTGGCACCCAAGCCATGCAGCTGTTTCTGAGGTAGAAAGGTGGGGGAAGCAGGAAAGTCACTTCTTGGTGCAGAAAGCTTCAGAGTTATGGGATCAGCAATGCCACAACCACCAGTGCTCATGGCTTGAAGCATGTGTGGAATCTTTCTCTTCTTGCTGGTCTCCGCATCTGCCACTCACAGTGCCACAACAGGACCTTTATTTAAAGGCTTAAGCATTGCTGAGGAGGCAGAACTCTCCCCCCCCATTCAATCCTTGGCTTCTCCAGGTAGCAGATGAGGAAGGACCTCCATCTGCCTGGGACACTATAGTGTTGCTGTCTGCTTTAGGTGGTCTGGCCTGACCCAAGCAGCTTTGCTGTTTTAATCTCTCACACAGAATATCACCAGTACCACCTCTGAGGGTGTTTCTGAGTTACCCCCTTCCATAGTCTGGCACAGTGAGGCATGCTTTTTGGGCTAGGACTACTCTGAAGGTATTTGCAAACATGCAGAGTTAGCTCGGAAGTGTCACTCCCGAATCGGCCTTTTCAGCCACACTAGACGCTGTTCCAGAACCACCATTCAGAGCGCGATACCATAGTCTTTCGAGACTGAAGGTTGCCAACACAGAGTTAGCTCATTTAAATAGCCCAGACTCACTGTGGCCAAGTGGGGCAGAGAGGGGGAGGCTTTGTAACTCAGGATGAGGTCATGAGGCGTCTTCCTCTCAGGCGTTCCCATGCAAGCTGCAAGAGGGAGGTACAGGAAGGGGCTTGGGAATCAAACAAACATTGTCTTGGAAGTTGGTGTGATGGATGAGACAGCAAAGAAGCAGGCAGGAAGGGAAGGGGGGGGGTTGTGTTCTACTGGAATGCAGGAAGAGTCTTTCTATTGACTGAGATGTGGCTAGAGGTGAGCACCAAAACCTCATGGCCAGCTTTCCTCAGGGGCTCTGTCTTCAGGATGGATGACAGGGCTACAAGGCACAGCAGTCGCTTTCACATGTGTAGTGCAAGTAGGGAAAATATGCTTGAGGGCTGCCAGATGCTGACAAGGACCCAGTTCCAGATGGTTGGGATCTGGGACCAGGAGGCGTAGCTGGCTGTCAGTACAACTAGAGTGGAAGGAGGTGCCTTCTTGAACTTGAACCAGCAGGAGTCAAGTTCTAAGGGAGCTGTCATAGGGATGCAACACCCACCCTTCGTGCATCACACTTCTCATTCACTTGCGGGTTTTGCAAGGGGAGACTGAGGCATGCCACAGTAACCAAACCTAGCTGTTATTGCTACACCCCAGCCTGACCCCCAGGGTGCGTGTGTGTAGAAACACTGCCCCCAGAGGTCAAGCCTCCCCTCAGTCCAGGGCTAGCCAGTTAGACATCTCCCAGTGCTGGACCCCATTCTTAGAGAAAGAGGGGTGCTTGCTGTCTCAGCCACAGGCGCTCCTGCTCACACCCTTGGCTCAAGTAGGGACAGTGATCTAGCAAAGAATTCCAAGCTCTTGCTTTAACCAGGCAGGCAGCGCTTGGTGTGAGTGAATGGAAACTGGCAGAGTGTGAAACAGGAAATAAGTGACCTGTGACGAAAAGAGCTCAAAAGCAGTTTCTAGGGACACATTTCCTGCACTAAGAAGTCCACGGAATCTCCTCCATCACTAGACTAGTTGGTTGTCCCAGGCAGTTGGCTCTGCCCTCCTCTCCCAAGCTTTCCAACCTCTTTTGTCTCAGGGCAGGGACCTGCTTCCCTTCTCCTGCAATGCGTCGAGCACTTTAAAAATAGTCAACACTAATACTGTGAGTCATGTGGGTCTAAGCCAGGCCACACAGGCTATCATTTGAGCAAGGGACAAACTTTCTGCTCCCCACAGGTGCATAGGGTAGCAGCAGGTCAAATCCAGGCACGGGGCAAGAGTCAAGGCAGCAGGCACTGAGGCAGAGACCTGAGCTCGGAGACAAGTTGCACACCTTGAGGAGCCCACTGCACAGTTATGGCTTTAAAGGGTGTGGTGCATAGTGATTGGCTCTTGGAGGTCAACTGAGCAGAGGCACAGGCAAACTGGTACTGCAACCTGGATGGCTCTCAGAGCTCAGCCTGCTGGGTTTGCCATTGAAACAGGTGTGCTGGTAGTGGAGGCCCTGATTTATCTTGGGTCTGATGCTGTTGTGAAGTTAGCACCCTGGTTGATCTGGCCTGTGTTGCAAAAGGGAAAGAGACAAATGTATGGAATATGGACAGGCAACAGCTATTTGCTGGGATGCTGATCTGGAAGCTCCTGGTGCAGGGGCTGCTTGCTGACAAGCAGCAATTGCTGGGCAGCAGGAGAGAACCAGTGCTCCCATGCCCTGCTTGGAGACTTCTCAGAGACACCCGGTTGACCACTGCTGGACATGGGACTGGGCTTGGTGGATCTCCTTTGGTCTGGACCAGACTTGATGTTCTTGCAACCCTGATCTTGGTCAGGTGGACACCCACTCCACTTAGCCAGCAGGTTTGGAGTGTCACATAGCCACCTGTCCAGCATAGCTGTCCTACTCACACAGGCCCGGACACCAGAACAGAGATGACCAGGCGCTCCTCTCCCCTCCAGTTTTAGCACAAACAGCTCATCTAGCAAACAGTCGAGTGCTTCGGAGTGACTTGCAGGAAAACAGCGATGGGTTTTATGAGAAACCGTCTCCCTCTGAGTTATATTGCAATAACCTTCTAATTTGCCTCTAGAGCAGGGGTGTCCAAAGTTTTTGACAGGAGGGCCACATCGTCTCTCTGACACTGTCGGGGGCCAGGGAAAAAAGAATTAATTTACATTTGAAATTTGAATAAATTTACATAGTTTTACATAAATGAATATATTAAAGATGAACTTATATGAATGAATGAAGGTCTTGCAATAGCTCAAGGCCTATAAAAGGCCTTGCACAAAGCAAGGCTGGCCTTTCCTTTGCTGCCGCTATTGCATCACAGATGTGAAACAACAAGCAGTGGAGGGAGCCCTCATCCCACAGCTCATGCAAGAGGTCAAACAGTCGCCCTCACGCTGAGAGCAGTTGCGTCGGGCCAGTGTGGGCTCCAACAAATCGCCGGAGGGCCAGAGGCTCATTGGAGACTGGGGGCTCCCTGAGGGCCGCATTGAGAGGCCTCGAGGGCCACAACTGGCTCGAGGGCCGGGGTTTGGGCACACCTGCTCTAGAGCAAGGGTTCAAAAGGGAATTGTGTGACTTGCAAACACCTGAAACAGAAGACCAGAGTCATTGTTTCACCACGAACATCTCGTCTCTCGTCTTTTAATATTTAAACCCTTACAAATCAGGAGAGCAACAGCCCCTACAAAGGAGTTGGCGCCCCTGTTGACCTGCACTTTGCTTTCTCAGCTGAAATAAACACAAAATTGGATTACGTGTAAATGACCAGCCAGTCAGTGGCTACCCTATTCAGCCCTGCAGGTTCTCCTATCCTTGTACAGATGGTGGCACTGGCATGAAATCCGGCCTGTGGCATCCCAGCACTGCAGTCTTCAAGTGTTCTCCTCCCCTCTCTTTAAGTGGAAGCAAGTTAGACCCACTCTAAATGGCACAGTTGCCACACTGTAATGTGATCACTGATGAATGGAGGTGGATTCCTGAGGATACCAGACATGATAATGCAGTCAGATGACCCCAGGATCCCGTGACTAACCATGAGGAAAGTGTATCAAAGAGACTGGTCAAAGTCACTCAGGATAATAATGTTGGAGACATGCCCTGTTTCCTGTAGTGCCAGCCAGAGAGTTCTGGGATGGCCACAGGCAGCGTGGGGAGACACGACTCTCGCCCGTTTTTGCCCCCTCAGATTAGTCTGCAGTGGACTGCCTGTGAATATGCTCCCTCCTTGTAGCCATTGATAGTTCTCTTTGTGTTGTCATGGCAACAGACGAGAAATATGCATAAGCCTGAATTTGGGATACTTTTTTCAAAAATGGAGGCCAGTAACTTGCAGCAGGCCCAGCTGCTGCCATCAGGGTTAACAGAACCACATCCTGTAGCAGTGGGTTCCAAAGATTAATTATGGATTGTGTGAAAGAGACCTTTCTTTTGTCTACCCTGAATCTGCTTCCCAGCAGAGTCACTTGATGATCCAAGTTCTTGTGTTACGTTAGAGAGAAAGGTGATCTCTCTCTCTCTCGTTCCTCCCCACCTGGCATAGCTGTGTGTATTTCCATCATGTCCTCTCCATCTTAGCTGACTCCTTTCTGAATGAAAAGTCCCGAGCGTTCTAGGCTTTCCTTGCATGTCCAAAGGCATTGGCCTTGTCCTTGCTCTGCTCTTGAATGGCCATAAAGTCAGCCTGCCGCCCTTGTCCTCGTGCCAGCCAGGACGTTCCCCTCAAAAGATGCCAGCGTTGCACAGGCAGCAGAGTTTGAGAAGCAAACAGCTTGTCAGGAGCCTTTGGCTGTGCATCAGACTGGTGTCTCCAGCTTGGGAATCTGTACAGCCGATAAAAATGGCCGTTGCACCAGGCCGCCTTCTCGCTCACGTCACCCATCTGTCGCTCAAGGTCGTTGCGTCCGAGGTGGAAGCAGGCATTGCTGCACGACTGCAGAGCTGTGTCACCATGGGTAGCGTCACGTCTGCTTCCTGCTGGCAGAGCATCTGGTTGTCTGGCGCATCAGGAGTGGGGGGGAGGGGGAGGTTATCCCTGCTCCTCTGGGCCATCAGAGGCTGCCACGTTGTGCTTCATCTCTAGCGATGCTGCAGATACAGTCTGCCTGGGGGGAAAGAAACCACCTTTGGGGCTGGAGGTCCTTCCCGTCCACACTCTTGTGTGAAGCCTCCCTCAGCGCCACAGGCAATGCACTTTGAGCTGTTTGAGGACCCGTCCAACTCGGCTTCCTTCATATTTCCAGGGTTAAAGCCCAGCACTGGAAGCAGATTCCAGTCCTGGCACAAACTGAAGCCTGCTCCTGGAAAAGCAGCAGGTGCATTCATGGCACTTAGCAGTTCTTCTCCCTGGTTGCAGACATTTGTTGCACGTAAATTCCTCCTTGTGTGCTGGAACCGTGATATACAGTGGCCCTTATGGACAAGTTGACACCTGCAGATTTGTCAGCTGACAACGTATCATGCAGTGGTTTGGAAGTGTGAAGAAGCTGCCACGGACCCAGCCATGCAGCCAGTGTGGCCTTGTCATCACTTCTCACCACCCTGACATATTCATTGCATTAATATCCTGCTTCTCTTCCCTGATGGAAGTCAGGGCAGTGCACTGGAGGACCGTAGGAAGCCTCCTGCCCAGGAACTTGCTTTGCTGCAACAACACCCAGGGTCACTCCAAGACTCCCTGGCCAGAGACAGCATGTCCAATGTTGCTCACCTTACCTGGTGTTGTGCCAGCCTGTGGCTTGGAAAAGAAGAAGAAGGTGAAGCAGAAAAGGAAGTGTGGAGAGTGGCAGGTTAGAGTGTCAGAGGGTTCTGCTCCACTCCCTTCTTCCTTTTCTGATTCAGGGATGAGGAGGAGCAGTAGCGGAGGCAAGTGGGAAGGTGGAGGTGGGCACTCCCTAGCAATCCGCTGCTGCCTGAGGCCACTGTCTCAGTTGGCCTCATGGATGAGCCACCCCTGCATGTACTCCCTCAAGCCATGTTCTTTGTTGAGTGATGGCCAAGAAACCAAGTGATAGACATGCATACCTGAGTAAACATTGGGACATGATTGTGAAGTTGCATATTGGTCCTCGGTCCACACACTGGCTGACAAGCAGGTGCACCTCTTTTCCCATGATAAGTGATGCTTTGTGAGGGCTTCTGACTACTTCAGTCACCCTCAATTTCCTGCAACTTGTCCTCTCCACTCAGTCCTTTGAAGTGGCCAATTCCATCTGAATTCAGTCTGTTGCACTGCCCTCTCCTCCTCTGGGGCCTTTGGCTGCTTCACTCCCCCCCCCCCCCACCGGCAGCAACCACCCTCCCCCACCATCCACCCTGATGTGGATGAGATAATCCTTCTGGAACAGCCTGGTACCAGACCAGTGCCATGCCAAGCCCAGACAAAGAAATATGGCTTTGCTTCCCAAAGCTTTCGTTCCTCCCTGATCAGCTCATGCTCTAAGCAGGGGACAAAGCAAGCCAGAAGGCTTGGATGAGACTCCTGTGTGCAACAGGCGGTGAAACCCTCTGACAAGGAGCCCTGCCTGGCAACGGAAGGAGGCTGATGACTTGTGTTGGCTCAGGAGTGAACCACATAAAAACCACCCTGGGAGAACGGCACTGCGGGGAGGCAGGGGGCTTTGTTTGCACGACAAGCTCCGGATTGCTGGCCAGCGGCTCTTTCGCACGGTCTCCCCCCTTCTCCAAACACAACTGGCTTGGAAGGTTTCTGGTTTCCACCCCATGTGAGGCCCAACTCTAGCTTTGCGCTCCCACGGCACAGAGCTCAGTGGGAAAGAGAGTCGTCCTTCCCCTTCTTCCCACCCAGAGAAGCTGGACCCTGGTCTTCAGGAGCAAGGAGAGCATTGCCTCATCTCTTCAAACTGGCTGTTTGATCTCTCTTCACCGCAGCAGCAGTGCAACATGGCAGGTGGCACTCCGAGAGTCCTGGACGCCACAATGTGTGGTGGCTTTGCCCAGTGGAAGCGGTCACATGGCTTGGACATGAGTGAGCAGGTCCCATTTCCCCAGTGACTTAGGGAAAGAAAGAGCAGATTTCCCTTCACAAAGGATCCTCAGAGATGCTGCTGTCTTGCAGTATAGAGCTCTGGTCTAACGCATGCTCCAGAGTCACAGTTGGCCACTCAGCACGTGGGCCACATCCGGTCCCCCAACAATGATCCAGCAACCCACTGTTCATGTGTGTCCTTCCAGCACTGAGCACTTCCTCTCTCCTGGCTTCAGAAGGGGTGGAAGGTTGCTGGGTCCACACCAGAGCCCTGGGGTGCTTCTCCCATCCCTTTGCTTTTCCACATTGTGCTGGAAGCACCACGTGGCAACGGATGCAGTGCTCTTTGCTCTGTGAAGAGACCTGGCACTGCCAGACGACCAGCTCCTATTCTCTGTTTGCTCAGGAATACAGGCCACTCCCCAGGGCACAGAACTCACTGAGGAGAATTCAAGAATGCCACAGCCCCAGGCAAGATGGCAAAAGGCAAAGAATCAGCTTCTTGAAAAGGAAGGGCAAGGAGGGAGTTGCCTGTTCAATGGACAGCAGACCTCCAAGTCTCTATCATATTTGACTCACCCCCCCCCCCCCGGACAGGCTGTCCCTACAACTGCACTTTAAGTGGTAATAATATCCTCCACACACAAATTTATTCTGGGAAGAAAGGCAGGAGAACAACACAAGAACCCCCAGAATTCAACAGATGCAAATTTCCTGTAAAACTGGGTGGCTCAAGAATGCCCAGGCCCTGTGAAGCGGAGTCCTTGTCCTTGGTTCACTTTGCTACCAGCTAATCTGACCCAAGAGGCAATTTTTTTCTTGTCCCAAGATTTGGTCAGATTCTGAGAAGGAGCACAGAGTCCACCACAAGGAGAGTAACTAGGGCCCACCCCCCACCTTCTTGCTGCGACCGAGGAAGCTGGCTTTGTTTTCCGCCTGCAGTTCGTCAATGATCATTTAATCAGCAGGATCGCCCTCCAGTCACATGGCTGGCTGTGTGCTTGGTGAGGCGTGAGGAGCCCATCCAGAGAGTGTACACCAGGCAGCTTTGCTATTCCCTCCTGGGCAGGACGTTCCTCCTTCCAAGGTCCACAAGCAACTGTGCTGGGAGCCTTCTGCAGCAGTGGAGCACCCGTCATGCAGCACGAAGGTCAGTCTTAAGACCCAGGTGTTTGGACCTCTTGCTCTCCAGCTGCCCAGCTCCAGGCAACCAGGCTCGCCAACATTGTTTATACAGCTGAGGGCCAGTGGTGGACACAAACTTCATCCAGGCATTGCCTATCTGCTGCTGTAGTGTGTAACTGTCACTCTTTTTTCTGGAGGGGGGTGTAGTTTGCAGGCTGCTTTTGCTCTTCTGGCAAACTTATTTGGCATGCTAGGAAACTCAGACCTGTGCTGGGGTGGGGGAAGGCCTGGAGAGTCCTCCAACCTACTGGGCCATGAGGGCCTCAAACTAGGAAAGTGCCTTGGGCGCTTCCTGGCAGGCTGGTTGTGCCTTGGGTGGGGTGGATAGGACAGTGGGATTCCAGTGTTGATTGGTGCTTTCTCTGCATGACTGTCATGGGGGCCATCACTGTTTGGCGGGTGGTGACATGTCGTGCTTGTTAATATGGCTGCATTTTTGGCATGCTGTGGAACCTTCAGCTTCTTGTGTTTTGCTTCTTGATTCTGGACAGCTATTTCTTGTTGCAACGAAAGCTCTTTTTCTAAGTTGTCTTGTGTTGTTGACTCTGCTGCCGCCAGCGAATTACATCGTGACTGTGCTTGCTTCTAGGGGTATGAACACAAAACAACCCAGTTCAATCTCGCCTTTCATTTCCATTGCTAAGGCCCTTGTTTATGTCATCATTCAATCATTATAATTTGATCAACTCATCACAAACCCTCCTCCCCATTTGTCTTAATGATGGGGGTGGGTGCAGAGACACACCTAATAGAATGGCTGACTTTTCCCCCTTTGACCTCTTTCTACATGGTCATGGCTTCCCTTAGTGGCTGTCTCCTGGCGGTTGACACCCTTTCCTCCTCAAATGGCCAGGAGCTGGGTAGGTTGGAAGCACTGTGGGCAAAAACTCAACAACGATGCCATCTGAGAAAAGATGAAGTGCGGTGCACATGATGAAGTGCACACAGGATGTGAGGAGCAGAGGTCCCTCTTTCAACCATTTTCCAGTCCCCGAAAAAGGATTGATTACAAGATTGGGAGTACATTACAATTTGGAACATCTTGGGAAAGAGACTCTCACTGAACTGTAGCTTATTGGGATGAGGGTGACGTCTTCCTCCAGGCGACAGCTGGAAAAGGACGTGTGAATTCTCCACCGGAAGGCGCCCACCCATTCCACCCCCCCCTCGAGTTAGTGAGGAGGCTGTTCTTATCTACTTTGAAGCTTGCCTATGGTTTTCTTAACTTACAAGATCGGAATAAGTGCTCTGTTTGCCACCAGCCTGCCAGCCACCCAGCTTCAGAAGTTGTGAGTCAGTGCACTGAAGTACTAGATGGGGGAGGGGGAGTTTTCTGATTTTGCTAATGGAGCTGCTGCTGGCAATGTCACTCCTTCTGCTGTCTGAAAGGGAAGTGGGTGGCCTTGTGTGCAATTATGAGACTCAAAGTAGCAGCTGAAGAGCCGTCTCTCACTTGGGCTAATCACGCAGGAGGACTGAGAGTGAGCTCTGCCTGCTGAGAGCATGTCGGGAGCTGGATTCCTCTCCATGGGCTCCTTGAGAGCACACAAGCCGTGGCCTCAGTCCCCTGCGGGTGAACTTCCCCTGCAAAAGTAGATTTGACAGAGCAGGGTGTGGCTTAATCTTGGCCTGCTCTTGAGAGCAAAGGGGGTGCTTGCTTTTGTGCCCCTCCTCAGCTTGCAGCGGCAGACACTAGAGAATGCTGCAAGGCCCCAGGAATGCCTGTGAAGACAATCTTCTCAGGCGATTTATCCCAAGGCTTTTTTAGATTATTGTGGTGCTCGCATTCTAGGGTTCAATTCTGCTGCACAAAACAGGGTTCCATACTGGGCCCTGGTCAGCTTTGCAAGTTATTTTGTTTATTTCAAAACATTTGGAGGCCACTTTTCAGCATACCCCCCAAGAGCAGCCAGCAATAAAGAATTAACCACTGCAGTGACCACCTGGAAAATCATCACATAGCAGCAGCAACAAGCAGAGCAGAGCCCTCTGAGCACACAGCTTCTCCAGATGGAAGACTCTTCTTCAAAAGGGAAGGAGCCAGACTGGGCTCCTGTGGGAGGGAGTCCCAGATACTGAGGCCTCAAATCCCCCGAGCAGGTCTTCTCGCTGCCATGGCATTTCTCAGTTGCTTGTTCTGTTCTAGCACAGCTTCTGATTTGTCGCCAGCTGAAGCTTCTGAGATCTGAACACCCCATATAAACACGCAGGGCAGGAGAGCAAATGTGCTCAAACAGCTTGTCTAGGTGGCAGGGCACAGTGGCGAAAGAAGCCTCCTTGCTCATTGCAGAGCTCTCCAAAGCAGCATGGGGATGCTGAGTGTTGCCACCACATCTTCAAGTGACCTGTGGTTTGGCCTCATTGTTTCCCCCCACGGTAATGGGCTTGCAGCCTAGGCTGGCTCCAGTGGACCCAGGCAAGTGTCCACTGCTACTTCTCCTGTCTGGGCTCTGAAAGTATTGTATGTGGTATTTGTAGAAGGCATGAGCCTCATCAGTCCCTGCTGGATTGCTCAGGCTTTCTGCTAGGCACTCACAGTCCATCTGACCTCACTGGCGTAATGGGAAATCAATATTGCAAATGTCACAGGCAGACAGCATTGACCTTCCTCTGATGGAAACTGACTGGTGCCCAAGTTCAGGGAGTGGAGCTGTCTCTGCCAACCTTTCAGCTTCTGCAGGGGCTCCCTGGTTTCTGAGACACTGGGAGGGTGGTGAAGGTGTCTCCTCTGACATGCTCTCCTGCCTGGCTGGGGATGGGGGTGGGCGTTGAGGTGTCTCAGCTGCCCTTGCTGGAGGGAAAGCACTTTGCCTGCTGCCCCCTTGAATAATTTAAGCCCCCAAGATCCTTCAGGCACCTTTTGCAGCAGACACTGGGCACTCTGTCATGAGGCGGTGGGAGTTGCCCTACTGCGCCCCGGCCCTGAATGTCTGAAAGCTGTTCTGCAGAGAGCACCACGGTGCTGCCCGAGGGGTCTGAAAGATCAGCTATTTCTGTTTAACCGCAGCAACTGTTACCCTGCACATTCCTGATCTTGGAAGCTAAGCAGGGTCAGGCCTGGTTAGTACTTGGATGGGAGACCACCTGGGAATACCTGGTGCTGTAGGCTTATACCAGAGTCTTTCGAGACTGAAGGTTGCCAACCACCATTCTGTTTAACCCCTTCCACTCCCCTCCTCATCATGTGGGAGGCATCATCCAAGCTGCACTGGCAGGAGATGCCAGGACTCCAACCAGAAACCCAAAGCTCAGTGCTCAGCTGCCCTGGGTGGTGAAATGCAAGGGCTGCAGGGTGGGCGGGTGGGTACCTTGCTGGGCATTGACGGGTTCCCAGATGGCACATCTGTGGAGGAGAAGTCTAACAAGAACTTTTTGCCAGAGGGGTTGCTTGGAGCCTGCGTGTTCAGAGGCAGTCTGTCATGGAGTACCAGTCCAGTAGCAGGAGGGGAGGCTTGTGGCCTCCTGGAAGCCTCAGGTTGGCACTCTGGAAAGAGACATGGTGTTGCTTCAGGGCTCGGACTGTTGGCCTGACGGAGCCCCTGAAAACCATTTGTGCGTCCCCTTTTTTTTCCTCTGCCCTGCCCCCCCCCCGGCCACTTGCTCCTTTACTTATCATCTAGCCTGAAGGAGACTTTGGACACCACAAAAAAGCAGCAAATTATATCAGTTATTTGTTGACTGCGGGATATCCTGGTCCAGCCACTGGAGAAGAAGGGAGGAAAAAAAGTCTTGCTTGAAGGAAGAAACCAGGAGCTGTTTCTTGTCTGGAAATGGGGGGGGGGGGGACTTCTGAAGGAAAAGCTTTTCTTTGTTTTTGAAGCAGTGTGGAGCGTGTGCAGCCCTCAGCATTGTGTCTACCTTCCTCTGTCTGTCTCTCAGGCAGAAGAATTGTGTTCAAGCAAAATTAAAATCCACGCCAGCATTTCCTTGCTGGCAAGAAGGAAATAGCATGAAAGCATCAGCTGGAGAGAAAGGAAAGGTGCGGCTGGAAGGCCACAAATCTCCCCCGATGAGCATTCTTGAGATCTGAAGTGCTTGCTCAGAGACAAGAAGTTGCAAACTGTTTGCCAAGCAAAACTGAGACAGAACTCTGGCAAGTGGTGCTCAGAGAGTGTTCAAAGAGGAGACCAGAGAAATGAAGCCACCATGTGTGGAATCCAAACGCGACGCGCCATCTGGCTTGGTCTTGCCTGCTCTGACTGGAAGCCTCTCCCCCACCCAGGGTTCAGGCAGGGTGCGTTCCTGGCTGCCAGAGATGGAGCCCGTGGCCTTATTAACACCAAGTGCTGCAGGTGCGCTGCTGCTGAGCAGTGGCGCAATCCCGAGTATTGCATGGCCAGGCTCCTATGTGCCAACTGTACAAAATGCAGAGGGAGCGAAATGGAATGCTCACTTAGGTTGCAATCCTATGCCCACTTTCTTGGAAGTAAGCCCCGTTGAACACAATGAAACTGACTTCTGAGTAGACATGCTTTGGATTGTGCTCTTAACTCCCAAACTGCATGCCCCTGAACCTTGCAGGAGGGTAGACAATGCCAGACATGTGCCAAGTGTTCATATGTGCCCACAAATCTGTGATTTAATATCAGAAATGCTCAAGACCATGCCAGGCAACAGATGGCAGCTCTCAAAACATTGATGATGGTTAATCTCTTGATCCATCAAGCAAATCTCTGGTAACCTCCCCAGCAGGGGCTGCTGGGAAGTGGGTGTCCTTCGGATGAAAGAAACTGAGCACTGAGTTGACTTCGGGGGAAGCTTCCATGCTCAAGCCCTTTGGTGCCACAGAGGCCTTTCTTTTCCACAGGGAGCTGTGACCAGATTGAAATGGAGCTTTCACCAAGCATTTATTAATACTGTGCAAGATTATCCAGCAGTGCCTTTCCCTGTGGCCAAGATTCTTGTTCTGTGGCGTCTACGTGCCCATAAGGTCTGTTCAGCAAAGCACTCTGGCAACTTCAAATGAAAGTCATTCCTTGCCAGTTTAGCTAATCCAGTTGCTTCTGTTCTTCCTGGCTAGGGAACTAGTGAGCAATTGCCCCTTGAATAGCCTCTCTGTGAATTGCCCTCTGTCCCTTCTGTCTGTCTGCATGTATGTGTAGGTCTTTAATTACTGATTTCCTCCCATAATTTATTTATTTTTTTTAAATTGCAAAACAGCACAAGAACCATTGCGGAGTCCCCCCCTTGCCTTCCATTTTGAGTTTCATTCTGTACCTAGAATGGAGAGGGCCCTGTGCCTCGGTGGGGGTGGGAGGAAGATGTGCTTCTCCCTGACATTAGTTATAAAAACACAGACCTTTGGCAGGTGTTAGTTCATCCATTACTGCAACAATTAGGAGGGAGGAATGGTCTGAAGGCAGGGGCCTGATTGTCACATAAATCACTGAGCCTGCCTAGAATCTTGTCTATAGCATCACCTGGTCCCTTGATTCTTGTGGGCAAGACTTAGGTGGTTAGTACATCCCATGGCTATTGCTGGGTGCTCCTGTGGAGGACTATTTAGTATCAGTTCCCACATTCCATACATTTTAATTCTTGAAAACAGCTGCCCAAAGAGGAGTGCAGTCACAGCTCAGATATAGCATGCTTGCTTGACTTACAGAAGGTCCCAGGTTCAATTCCTGATATCATGACATAAAAGGATCAAGTAGCAGTTGATGCTGTTACTAGCATAGCCCATAGTAGGCTCTATGACCCCCTTGTCTAACCCAGCATAAGCCATCTCCTTTTGTTGAGTCATATCCACTTTAAATGCTTGTCTCTGCTGCTTCAGATCTCTTTGGCAAACTGGGCAAACTTTGCTTGTACCCCAAACTTGTTTTAAACTCATACGTATCAGGTACCAGATAAGGATGCCAAAATCCAGATACGGAGAACAGGACTTCACATTTATTAAAACAAAACAGGTTCCAAGGCCTTGTGGAGATGGGCAAAGAACTGGGTGAGATGTGGGTGTTGCCTGGAGGACTCCTGGGAGCCACAAGTTGTGGTGTGTAAAGCTGCTCTCGGAAGCTGGAGGGAGCCTGGACAGAGTCTGAGTTCCTGGTGCCACTCCTTGTCCCTTCTCACTACACGGCACAAACAACCACATACTGCATTTGCTTCATATGCACAAGTGTTTGGGTTACACAGCCAGGGCTTTTCTTGGCACCACTTTTGGGTTGGAAAGTGAAGCTCTAGATGCACAGGTTTGTACCACAAACAGCCAAGATTTGGGGAACATGCCAGCTACCAGGTTGGGGAGGTAGTCCTGGAGTCCTGCCTTGCAGGTTTCTCACTGTGTAATAAGATTTCTTGTTTACCAGAATGTTTCGGAGGGCAGCGTTGGCGAGAGTACCTTAAAAGTCAGCCAAGAGGATGGCTCCTCGTCACACGCAGGCTTATGACAATTGGCTCAAATGTTCTGCTTCGTGAGCTCTTGGGTGTCAAGTGAGGACACTTTGCATCCTGCCTATCCCTCCCAGAATGATCCTGCTTATGTGTGTGCTAGACCTCAAAAACACTGGAAGCTGGGAAGGTCCCATTTGGCAACCCTCCTGCCACCGAGGAGGTGTGTGCTGTCTGAGATCTTGCATTCTCTTGGTGCAGAACTTGGGGATATTTTGCATGCAGATGAGAAAAAAGCAGAGCAGAGCTGTGTCTGGCAGGTGTGTGGGAGAAGCAGGTGAGAAACCAGGTCTTTCCTTCTGCACACAGTTCAAGGAAGCTGCTGCCCTCCTTGCAGCCAGCCAGCCTCTTGGAAGCTGGTCTGACCACAGGGTGTCAAACTAGACTTCCATGCCAGGTGAGATAATCAGTGTCAGGATGTCTCCCGGTATTGGACACCTTCTTTTTGCATCCCAGACATTTGTGTCCCAACATATGTATATTTGATTTAGATGTACTTTTTTATTTTTAAAATGCAAAGGTAGGGTTAGGGCTGGGATAAGAGGTTTAAGCTCTATAACATGGAGTTTGTTGCTCAGTTATAGTGAGATGCAAATGTCCAGGGACACCAATGACTGGGATATATTGACCAGGGCACAATCGTCCAGGATGCAAATACCTGAGTACAGACATCACCTGAGGAGTCACACCATGTGAGTGGAGCACAGTGCAGCAGGGATAAGTCCAACTTTTATGCCCCAGCCCATTTTCAGAGACCAAGCCATGATGTGTATGTGCAACCTCCTGATTTTAGAAATGGGCTTTGTCAGAATGCCAGATGCAAGGGAGGGCACCAGGATGCAGGTCTCTTATTATCTGGTGTGCTCCCTGGGGCATTTGGTGGACCGCTGTGAGATACAGGAAGCTGGACTAGATGGGCCTATGGCCTGATCCAGTGGGGCTGTTCTTATGTTCTTATGAGTGGAAGGGGCTCATGCATAATGGGTTATGCAGGAGTAAGCAAGCACCCTCCCCCATTGTAATACTTTCATTGGGCAGTGTGTATGCTGTTATAATGGAGGAACACCCCTTCCCACCACAAGGAGACCATGACACTTATGGGAATAGGAGAGTTGGCTGGTTGGCAACCTTCAGTCTCGAAAGACTACAGCACCCGGTATTCCCAAGCGGTCTCCCATCCAAGTACTAACCAGGCCTGACCCTGCTTAGCTTTGAGATCAGGAATGTGCAGTGTAACAGTTACTGCTGCCGCTATAGGAATAGGAATATGGAATATTCCATAATATGGAATATGGAATAGGAATAGAAATATGGGAATAGGAGGGTTGCATGTTTCGACAGTTGCCCTCACACATTCTTTCAGAAAGTTTATTGAGAGGATGGAGAACTTCTTAGCGCAGCTGAACAAGCTCCACTCCTGGGCAACTGGCCAGCCCCCTGCCAAACAGCAGCTCACTGCCACCCTTTTCCCCAGGCCTCAGTAACTCAGTTTGCTGGAAGTGGTTATTTAAGACCTACGGAACTGCAGCCCTGACTTTTTCCTGAACAAGTCCCCTCTCCCTCCCCAGTTAGTTGAGAAGCGTGATTCCTGCCAAGGGCTTGGTGGAATTGTGAGCCAGCTGAGATCTTTGAATATGAGCAGCTGAACAAAACCCTCTGACAAAAATCAGACTACTTCATATGCAAGGCAAGCAAAAGAGCAGAGAAGATGGCTTTTGATATTATAATTTTTTTCCTTAATATGGGTAAGGCATGGTACAGATGCAGCATTCATGAGGCTGGACTCAGCAAATCCAAACAATAAATGGAACTTCGTTATAAGGGATTCATGAGATTTGACGCACAGTCAGCAATCCCTGAGCTAAAATGATTGATTAGAATCAAGGTTAAAATTGAAACCATTTGCAAAATTTGAATTGTGGAATATCTGTGAGCTGGCCCTGATCTCTTACTCCATTGTTAATGCAGCTCCATCTTCCTTTGACCGCCTCATTAGGAGAGACAAACTAAGGAGAGTGGAGAATCAAAGGCTTGAGCTTTGCAGGCCCTTGTCAAGGCTGTTGTGATTGCCTTGTGATTTTCTACCTTGTGAAATCTACCTTGTGATTTTTCTGCATATCCAAGCAATGAATGTGCAGTACAAGAGATCCTGTCTCGCTTTAAGTCTTGCCATTCAAATAGGTGGAGGCATAATTGAGGAGGCATTTAAGGCTGTTTCTTGCACAGTTCCTGCTACTTACCCTCTGAACTGACCCAGACAGAGAATGCAGGGAAACCTAGATGCCAGTCTGCCCATCTGGGCCTCCAGGTCAAGCAGGAAAATGAGGACAAGCATTCAGAAGTGATGGGGGCAGAGAACAAAAGATTTGCATTGATTATTCTTTTGACTTATCAAATCTGGATTGAGAAGTAGAGGATGGATTTTTATTAAAAAGCAATAAAAATGACTGAAGAAGACTAAATAGCAAATGGTATCCATTTGTATGGAAAGCAAGGGCCAAGCAAGATGTTTGTGGACATACCTCATGAATCGCCAGCCCCAGAGCTCCTTTGCCCCTGCAAGCAAGCTGTCAGGGCACAGCAGTGGACTGGCAGCAGGAGGGGTGAGCAAATGCTGGCAGCCTCTAGACACTGCGGTTGCAGAGACAATGGGGTGCTGTCAGAAGGTTGTAGGCCCCATCCAGAGTGTGTGGGAGCAAAGGCTAGAGGGCGTGGAAGACCCCAGACACAGGGAGCCAGGGCTACGGGGCGCTGGTGGCTGGTGGATCCTCAGTATGCAGACATGGCACTCTCCTGTGTCTGACTAGAAACCCCATGTCAGGATGCTGGAAATCCTGGGGTAAGTTCTGCACTGGGCCCCCAATGGCAGCCCGTATGGTGCGCTGGGCTGTGCCAACCATCGATGCTGGGGGTTCAGGGTCACCCTGGCCAGGGGACCTTCCAGCGACTGTCAACCTTCAGTCAATGCTGCTGAGCTGCCCCAGTGCCGCACCTGCCAGGCAGCACAGAGGACTGAAGCAGAAGGGTAGGGTTACAAGCCTGTGCTACAGGTTTGACCCTATCCCAGAGAAAGGATGCCTTGACATGGTGTGGGCAGAGGCAGGACGCTGTGCCCATCATCCCCTGGCCTCAGGAAGGTCTACTCATGCCCCAGACAGCCTCTGGGTATTTCAAGTTCACCTCTGCAGACATCATGCCTTGAAACTTGGCTTTTGACAGTGAGCGAACATGCTCCATTCTTTATCTGATACTGAGTTCTGGGACTGCATGAAGTAACTGGGCAGCTCAAAAGTGTACCCAGCTGTGCAGGGTGGTTTTGCGCATCGTCTTTGGGCAGGGGGGAGCCTCCTTTCTTCCTGTTCTTCTTTGCTTGTGGGAATCATGACTCACTCCCCAAAGGGCCCTAGAAACTGCTGGCTGGATGTGTGAGAGCCTCTGTCTCGAGCAGCTCACATGACACCAAGAGCCCCCTTTGTGCAGTGTGAACTTTCCTCCTTTCTCGGCCCCTAAAAGAGCCATTCATCTGGAGAAAGAGAGAGGCTGGCGCAGAGAACCCCTTCTAGGCCTGCGGGCGGCCACAGCTCCTGCTGTTCTCTCTTATACCAAGTGGCCTTCTAGGGAAACGGATGCAACTGCCCAGCTAGATGCAGTGGGAACCCTTCTTCGCCTTTCCCAGCGATGTCGGAGACAGAAGCCTTTGAGTTGTTTACAGGAAATGCAGAGCAATAAGGCAGGCAGCCCCCACCGCCCAGCCCAGCCCAGCCCAGCCTTGCTCTCTGCTGTGCATGGATGCGTGATGGACAGCCTCTGCTCTCTAGAGTGGGAATCTGGTTGTGCGTTTGGCTGGGTTGCCATCTGAGGAAGGGGAGTCTGAGGTAGTCCAAAGCGAACCTCTTGCAATCACTGCATGGCACAAGCAGGGCCTAAGGTAGCAGGCCTGAATTCAAATCCCAGGCTATTTGGCCAGTTCTTTAAAGGTGACCTTGAGAAGCAGGTTGGACAAGCACTGCTGAAAAGCTGGGCAAGATTCATGCAGCAGGAGCTGCCTGGGAAGGTGATCCCTGTCTCAGTCTCATTTGAAGTCCCCTTTCTAAGGTGTCCTTGATGAGAGCATGTGGGCAGGATTCCTCTTGCTTGCTGGGTGTTGGATGGAGCAACCCTCATGGGCCCTCCCAACTCCAACAGGCCTCTCTGGGCTTCTCAGTTCATCTGGGCAGAAGGTGCTGCAGTTTGAGAGAGATCAGGACAACAGCCTCTCCGTTTAAGTGATGCCCTTGGGGTGCAGGAAGTCCTTCTGCCAGGGTCCCCAGTCTGAGACCCAGAGCACCTTACAGGAAAGGTCTTACACATTTGCTGTTTTACTTTTTAGATCTGGGCTCCCAAGGCATGCCCAGCAGCCTGGCCACCAATGATTTGCTTTGCTCCAGGTCCATTTGCCTGAGAACTGTGTGCCTTCCCATACTTCTTGTGTGTCAAAAGGATTCTGGTTTGTTATTGGAGGGCATGCTGGTACTTATTGCAGTAGATAGCTGAGTTGTGAGTTTCAGCAAGGTGGGGGGGGGAACATGTCAGAGGCTTGACTTTCCTTCCAGAAGATCATGGCTGATATCCATTTTAAAATTGGCTCCCCACCTTACATATGTGGAAAAGGAGGGTCCTGACAATCTCTTCGCTCTTTGCCCTCCAGATGTCATGGCGGCCGCAGTATCGCTGCTCCAAGTTTCGAAATGTCTACGGCAAAGTGGCCAACCGAGAGCACTGCTTTGATGGGGTCCCCATCACCAAGAACGTCCATGACAACCACTTCTGTGCTGTCAATGCCAAATTCCTGGCCATCGTGACTGAGAGTGCTGGTGGGGGCTCTTTCCTTGTCATTCCTCTGGAACAAGTAAGTGACTGTGACTTCTGCTTTCAACAAACTTTTCTTCAACCCCATTGGCTGGTCTTCCAAGTTGGGGGGAAAAGTCCTTTGTTTTCTCTTCCATTCTCTACCAAACGCCAACACTCTCCCAGGCAGAGAATCCCTCTTGGCATGAGAAGTGGTTCCAGTATCAGGCACAAAGGAACATCTGGGGGGCTCTGCACTCCCCCCCCCAATGATAAGCTTTTCTGGCAAATAACTGATGCTGAATTTCACCCCAGAGATTTCCTAAGATGCTTGTGTGAATTTTAAAAATTAAACTTGAAAGTCTGAGATCATAAAATGTTAACCACTAAGCCATTTAACTGACCCTCTAGAACTGGGCCTGTGGGCGCCTGCAAGCGCCTCTGTCAGGGCCACTTATTCATGATTCAAGGCTCTCAGGTGGCTGCTGAGTTGGGGGCTTGCAATATTTGCTGCATCTGCTAGAAATTGCAGGGTGTGCCAGTAGCTTTGGAGGGTCCTGATTATGAAACAGACAAATTCATGGAGGAGAGACAGGGTAGGGGTTGTTTGTGAGAGAAAAAGAGTGTGTGAGAGAGAGATTCCTGTACTCACAACTGATCATTCAGCCAGGCTCTCAGGGCTCAACCAGTCTATGGATCCAGATCTTTGGATGCCCATGCTTTGGATATGTTCCCCAGTGCAATGTTCCTGAGGTCTGTTGTTCAGAGTGGGATAAGGCTGGGAGGGGGACACGTCTTGATGCATTTCCTAATTAAAGGGCAGAGTGTGAGAACAAAATAGAATCCGATGATTAGTTTCCTTGCAGTCGGCTGGAGACTCTTGAAATGAGCAGCCCCTAATTAATCTGCTTCCATTTTTAGCAGAAATAGATCAAGGTAACCTAGAAACTATTGAGAGCTGCAGATTAAGAGTCTCAGTTCTGTGCCAGTATATTCTTGTTGGCTTTTGTGAACATGACTTTCTCCCACCATCCAGTACATCACATTCTCTAGGGCATATGTTCCCCTGCCAGCAGATCAGAAATCTTAGCTGCTTGCAACAAAAACCTGCTTCCCTGTTCTCACCAGAAGCCAAAAAACACCCACTCCACAGCACACAGCAAGCCAGTTCCAGAAAAACTCCCTGGGACTTGTCCAGGGTTCTGAAGGACCTGACTCATGCCCACTCTTGTTTCCTGATTCCAAGCCTTCCACCACTGAGGGGTGCCTGCTCATGTGGTCTCTACCCTCACTCTCTGCTCCAGATCACTTCCAGATTTATTTTCTCCACACACCTCCAGGATCTCAGCCTCACCAGGATGGAACACCTACTTTCAGAACCAAAGGACTAGGGGTCAAAACTAAATGGCATTCAGGGTGAGAGTGCCCATGCCGAAATTCTGTGTGTCCCATATGTATCAGACATGCTTACCACACAAGGGAACCTGTTAACAGGTCAGCAGTCAGAGGTCTGGATTGGTGCAGGGCTGGAAGCCCAGCCCTGCCTGTGAATAGGCCAGTGCCTGGGCGAAAAACCTGGTGGGGCATATGTGCAGCTCTCAGGTAAGCAGTTGCTTTACCTGTGTCCACCATCACATCCATTTTGACCCCAAGAGTCTGTTGCCATTCTGTCTCCCCACATTGAGTTTTTCATGAATATAATCCTTGAAGCGTGAACATGGAATTGGTTTGTGGAGACAGTTGGCTGGGCCCATCTTTGAATACTTGTATGTGCAGAAGGACGTGGCAGCATGCCAAGCTCATTCTGTCACTTTCCATGGGGGTGCAGACACAAGGGAGTCAATCTCATCCAACCCTTAACCGTTATTATAACAATGGGAAACAGAAATATTTGATTCAGTGCAAAGGTGTGTGTGGGGGGGGGGCGGCAATCCTGTGCAGCTTTCTGCTTGGTTGTGCACAAGGGTCAGAAAGCTCATTGCCTGCAACCAACAGTGAATTCAGACAATCTGCAGTTAGAAGGCAGCTGAGTCATTTAGGGTAAGATAGCACTTCACCGTTCCTTTATGCATTTGCTTGTGCACTTGCTTGCTTGCTTGTTTGCTTCCTGCTTGCATTTGATTGGTTTGCACTGCGAATGGCTATATTAGTGGGAGCATTTTACACCCTGTTGATTCACCCACGCAGATAATTCCTTGTCTGCACAGTGTGTTCCCGGCTTGCGGCAAGCTAATTCTGTTACCTTGCTGTGGGAATGTGAAGCTGGAAGCTGTTGCAGTTAGAATCCAGCCAGGGCTGGCCCATCCATGAGGCCAACTGAAGTGGTTGCCTCAAGCATCAGATTGGGGGGGGGGGAGTGTCTTTGTCTGCCTTCTGGCCTCCACTGATCCGCCTTCTCCTTCCATTCCCTGGATTGGAAAAGCAAGAGAGGGAGAAAGAGGAAGAGGAAATGTGGCAGAGGAGAGGGCTGAGCTAGTGCATTGGAGAGTGGAAAAAGCAGCGTCGGGCACCTCATTGGCAAAGGGGTGGGCAGTGTTTGGCAGGCTGCCTCAGGAGTTCTTAGGCTGGCCCTATTAATAAGTTATGCATTAATCTGCCTGCTTCTCACTGCCTGTCAGAATCTGTGAACCCTCACTGCAGGGGCAGATGGATTTAGATCTTTTCTCCAGGTACCCGAATATATTAATTCTCATCTGGGAGCCTCTGAGAGCTTCCACATTAGTGAAGGCTCGCGGACTTTATAGGAGCCGTGGATAGATTTAACAGGATTAGCAAAACATACACTTTATATATGATAATGGATATATTCTATCTACATCCTGTTCTAGTGCGTAGGGAGTACTATTCCAAATGCAATTCCGCTAGCTGCAAGCAGAATCAAATGGCCTTCTTGGCAAACCCCCGCAGACGTGCGGCATCCCCTGGAAGTGCCTGAACCCTGACGTCCCTGCCTCCAGCCTGGCATGCAGTCATCAGGTGTTCATGGTCCTTGTGATTGTACAGCAAGGTGGAGGAGAGGGAAGTGCCCCCTGAAGGAAGCTGAAGAACCTGAGGCCAAACTAAGGGCCTTCCGAGAAAGGTCCTGCAGCTCCTCGTTTGTGCCTTAAAAAGCACAAGCCTCAAAAACAAAAAAAAAACAAGCCAGGTTTGGGTAAGATAGGGAGAGGGCTGAGTAGTGGCAGCAGGATGAAGCTGAGCCCTCCAAGGCACCGGGCCTGGAGTGGTGGTCCCGTGTGGCCTGGGCTAAGGACAGTTCCGCACATGCAAGCACAGGTGCAGACGTGCATCCCACCAGCCCCAAGGGCCTGGAGAATCCGCAGCAGCGGAGAAGCTGCTGAGCCCTTCAGTCCCACAGCATTTGCACAAGGGAGGAGGGAGGATGCCAGCATCACGCAGGCTGTGCACTCGGGGGCAGCCCGCCTGTTCCTCTCCCTCTTCTTCACATTCCCTCCCGGTGCTCTGGTGCTGTGGCCTCTGTTCAGTTTGTGTCCCTCCTGTGAGCCCAAAAGAAGCACGCCTCTCTGGGTTTCCACCATCTCCTCTCGTTGCAGCCCATACACAATTGCAAGAACCGTTTGGGTTGCCAATGCCGCTTCCCTGAGCACTCTGCAGAATGGGACTCTCCTGGTTTCAAAGTCTCACTGGCTTAAAGCTGTTGGACAAGGACAGCAGAGCTGAGCCCACAGGAAAAGTTGCGTTCTGGGGGAGAAGGGAGGGTGTTCCACCATCCGCAGATTTGTCCAAGCCTGGACAAAGGAGTGCAGTTTAAACAAGTTATGACAGGCAAGAAAGGAGGCATGTGGAAAATGTCTGTGTTGCCCCACTCAGCAATAACAGTGCTGCTGTCTCTGTCTTGTTCCCATGTAGCAGGAGTCAAAGGCAGTCTGTTGCCATAAGCGAGTCAGCAGAACCCCATTTCCGTGATAGATCCAGGGCCAGCAAACGTACCCAGAGAGGAGAACCTCTTATCTTTGTGTTGAATGGAGTTTTTATTGTCACATGTAGAAGCTGTATGTGCACAAGGCTCTCCTGAGGTCCCCTGGACAGGGAGACAGCCCTACATGTGCATGTGTTGAGTCCATGCAGATGGTCTAGTCAGTGCAGTGGTTCTCACACATTTATCTCCAAGGCCCACCTTTTTAGACTGAGAATCTGTCAGGACCCGGCGGAAGTGATGTCATAACTGGAAGTGACATCATCAAGCAGGAAATTTTTCTTAACAATCCTAGACTGCAATCCTACCCACACTTACCCAGGAGTAAGTCCCATTTACTATCATTGTTAAAAGAATATACATAGTAGCCTGTTAAAAGTACAGGTCGGTAACCTCCCAAATGCAGTCATATATCATGGTAGCATCAAGTCTCATATAGTAAAAATAAAATATTGAAATGAATGGGGAAATGAATGGGGACCCCCCTAGTGGGTCCTGACCCACAGTTTGAGAAACACTGGTCTGGTGAATGCATGTGTTGCTTCTCTGTGTCTGTTCACTCACCTAGCTATGTTGTGAAAATAAAGCTACTGACATTAGAGCCACTAGTGCTTCCTGCCTCTGCCTTTGATCCAGGCCAAATGGGCAACTAGCCATGACCCTGACAGAGACCTGCCTTGCAGATCTGTTCTGCAGACCTGTTCAGGCTGTTCTGTGGGAGAGCACCATAAAGGCTGTGAAACACTCTGCAGATTAGAATAGATTATGAAGTAGCAGGCAAGGAAGGAAAGGGTCAGCCCGGAGCTCATACGTGGGGGAACCGACAAGTGAAGTTCCATTCAAGCTGCTCTACTATGCAACGCCACCCTGACGCCTGGTGCCAGGAGGGTCTGTGGGTAGACGTGCGTTTTCAACCAAGTTTCCTTTGTGCAACAGACTCTTCCTGTCAAGTTGCCATCTGGGCAACACAGCAGGTTTGTGTTTGCCTCGCAAGGTACTGCTTGTCTGTGCCAAGAGACATCAAAGACTGCTTGCCCTCCCCCTGTTTCCATAGCAACTTTTAAAATTTAGAAGTATGAAGTGGGTATCCAGATTGGCTGCCTTTATGGAAAGAGAGAATGAAATTCTGGCTGCTAATGGAGAGCATTTTCATGTGGATGGCTGGCATTTGTAGTCCCTTCTTTCTCTCAAAGAATAAAACGCAAGCTCAAAGGAGTGCAGGCCCTGCTGATCTGCCTGACAGAGCACAGGGATGAAGTTGGCATAGGGAGCTGACTTTCTGCCACACCATGTTGCGCAGCCAGGTGGTCAGCTGATTCCCAGCAACACCCTTGCCCAGTCACTGTCCTGCACCTGGCTCCAGGTGTCATGCACCTGGCTCTCCTGAGGGTCCACTGCAGGTATGCCCAATGTGTAGAACTGGGTCTCCTCTTACCAGTGGCATATCTAAGGAGGCAGGGCACCAATTGCTCTGGATGCCATGCCTGGGAGGGTGTTAGGGGGTACCTTACAGAGGCCTTCTGAGACTCAGGGTGGCCAGGCATGGCCTTCTTGATCATCAGAAGGTTTTAGAAGATCTGCCGGAGGCCTTAGTAAGTGCATTTTTAAGGCATCTGGCAGGCCTCCTGAGGCCTTCCAAGGCCACACATGTCCTTTCTGGGGCTCAGAAGGTCTGCCAGAGGCCTTAGAAAGACAGTTCCAGTTTTTGCCGAAAACCAGAAGTGCCTTGAAGGGGAATGTTAAAAAAAAAATTGTGCTGCCAGGTGCCAGATGGCATAGTTATGCCACTACTCCTTACAGAGGGGCCAGCTTCTGTGCCCTGGTGGAAGGACAGTTTGCTAAGGGCCTTGAACTTGGAGCAGGAGTTTTTCAGAGAAAAGCAGCTACCCTCCCCAAATGTGCACTGGCTTTTGGGGGATTCTATCTACCCCGAGGTCCACAGCTGCTCCTGGCACCCCAGATGCTGTGTCATAATGGCTGGTCCATTTGTTGTGTCGGACTGGCCCAGGGGCTTGTGATGCTGGGGGAAGGGGTGGGCCTTGCCTATTGGCTGAGGAGGGAGTGCCAGCCCCTCCTTGTACTCTGATGGACACGGCCTTTTCTGTGGGGGGGGGGGCGGGGAGAGAGGTGCGCCCAGTGCACTTCTTCTGGACTCCATTTCTGTCACTTGACAATGGGTGATTGTTTGCAACGCAGCTGATGAAAACACAGAGGCTCTCTCTGAGCATGGCTCTGTGTCTGCTGTGGCTATCTAGAGAGCTGGGATATGAAGATGGAAAATGTAAACCTCTTGGCAAATTCAGGGAAAAGAAAATGACTCTTAAAGCTGGTTGAACTGTTTAGGGCTCAGGTCTAATGCATATGTGCAAGCAGCAGCTGGGCACTGGGGGAAGGCAGCTTTGGCGGCATCTGCCCAGAAGCCACTTCAGCTTCTATCAGACTGGGCACATCTACATCTTGCCTCCTCAGATGCATTTTTGTTTTTTCCCATGAATCCCCCATCTTAGACCGGTTATGACAAGCTCTGCAACCATGGCTAGCTCTGCCCTTGGTGCAGCCAGCCCTGTCAGTTGGTCACACCACATGCCCTGCTCTGTCACACTTGCATTGCCAGGGAGGGCTACCCCCCTTTAGGATTGGTCTGCAGGTTCCAGGAGTCAGCAGCTATCTCCAGGTGGGGTCTCAAAGCTGTCCTGGAGATTTTCCCAGGGCCTCCAGAAAGGTCCAACATCACACCTTTTTTTTGGGGGGGGGGGGGGGAATCCACCAGAAATAGCTGTGAACAGACCTAGTTGTATAAAAACAAGAGCGCCCCCAAGATGCACCCACCAGAGGCATGTTCAAAATGGTGGCTCAGGGAGGGCTGGAGCCAATGACCTTCAACTCCCCTTGAGCTGTACACTTGCATGACCTTGGTATAGGCAAGGGCACCTGAATGCAGCTGAATTACTACAGATCAAGTCTTCTAACACTAAAAATGGCTGGCAAAGCTGCACAGGGACCTGGCCAGAGGCTGCTAATCAATCAATCAATCAATCAATCAATCAATCAATCAATCAATCAATCAATCAATCAATCAATCAATCAATCAATACTCTCCTTTTATCCAAAGAAGTGGGCTTTTTGATTGTAGTTTTGCTTGCTACTGCTAAACTATTGGGAGTTGAGCCAAATGACCTGAGCATCCAGTAAATTCCAATCCATCTTCTGGCAGTCCCCACCCCCCATCCACTGAATAGCATACCACTTTTGGAGATTCTCTCATGAAAGCTTATACTTAATGAGACTCCACATTTTCTGTGGTGTGTCTGGGCAGTCGTCTCTGCAGGTTCTTGTCCAGTCTTGGTCCTTGTCCATCCCCTTCATGCCTCTCTGAGCCCTCTAAAATGCCCATCTCCATATCTCTTTTAATCACATTTGCTCAATGATGCATGAGTGCAATTCAGGGAAGAAAATAAAAATTTTAAAAATAGATTTTGGTGTTCCAGAAGGATGAGGAAGCGCCTCTCCAGGGAAACACACAAAGATTTGTCTTGGGGACAACAAGGGACAAAACAGCTGTGAAACGGGGTATGGCGAGGGCACGGCCTCTGCCTCGCTTGGTCTCTGCAGTACGCACACAATGGAGGGGTTTGTTCTAAATGAAGAAATCCAAAATGATCCCCTCTGGGCAAGCCAAGGAAGTTGCTCCGACACGTTCTACAAGCGACAGTTTCCGCCCCTGCTGCCGTGGGCTTCCTTCCGTTGCTAGCATGAATCCGAGGGGGATGGAGAAGCAGCTTGGAGAGCTGAGAAAAGAGCTGCAACCAGAGCATCTTTCCAACCCCTTTGTAACAGTGTCGGGGGGGGGGGGGTTTCCAGGAGGGGGGAGTCCAGACCACGTCCAGATTTAGCAGTGATGTGAGATGCAGGTGACTGACAAGAAGCCCCAGAATGGACTGGATTAATGTGCCACCAGGGCAGCTTTCAGGTATATGTCCAGATGCCCCACCCCAGGTGAGGGCCAGAGTGGGTCATGCTGCAGCTCCTCAACCTTGCTGGATTTGTGAACCTGAGGAACCATGGCTGACCTCAGACACCAGTGTTGCTGTGGGCTTGGCTCCTCTGCCTAGGCAACTAGGCTCCAGATCAGCCCCACAGACTCCTGCCTTTAGGAACCTGACCAACTGTACGACCCTCACAGTGTACATGCTTCTGCCCTCTGACCTTCACTGCTGCCCTGGGCCTTGTGCTTGGCATCTGGCCCAATCCCTTTTGTTGCCACCATTTCTGGAACTAGTGTTCTGGTAGTACAGCACACTTTGCAGCGTCACAAGCCAGTATGGAAGCACGCGCAGCCCAACTGGATTGTGGCCTAAGTATGTTTTTCTCTAGCTAGGAACTTGTTTCCACTCAAAGCAGCTGTGCAGAGGGCCTGATATGATCAGGAGCACAATAGAGAGGTGGGGGGAGTGTTTAACCCTTTATTCCTTGCCATCTTCCCACTGAAAATTGCATCTCTCCCTGTTGGTGCCTATTTGACCTCACTGCTTATTTTATTTTTCAACCAGAAGCGTCAAATTTCAGCACCCTTCAAGACACCCAGGGAAGCAATGTTGCTCTGACAATGTTCTTCAGAAGCAGTTGCCAACCCCAAATGAATTGAATCAGAATGAGCCTCTTTACAAGACCAGGGACTCTGCTGGCTGGTTCAGGATGGGGGCTGCCTGGCTGCAGCCAGGAGGGCAGGTGGAGGCAGCAACAGGGAGCTGCAAGGTGGAGGGCCTGATCCACAAGCCCTCGCCTCTTCCAGGCACAACTGTTGATGTGTTGGCAGCTTCTCCAGTGCCTTATTTGAGGGGCAGTGAGCAAGATGGTGGGATCCTCCTGTAGAGGAGGAAGCGCAGGCAGCACAGTGCTATTTCAGTCTCTGCTGAGGTCAGCTCGACTCCGCTGCAGCTTCCTGCGGAACAGTGAAAAATGCAGCCAGCAGTCACTCTGGCCCCCTCCTCACAACAAATAAGACTTGGAGAGGATATTGAATTGCCCATAACTTAAAGAAAAGGAGAATAAAGCATTTTGATGTCCTTGCATTGAAAAGAGCAGCTGCACCCCCTCCCCCATCCCAGTCTGCCCATGCCTAGCACAGGGGGAAACCAAGTGGTGGCTTTTGGCCCTGGAGTCAGAGATTTAGATCTCCATTGAGTCTGGCTGTGTGGCTTCAAGCAGGGGTTTTTCACTTGTTGGGAGCAAGTAATAATTCCAAGGCCAATGTTCACTATGCATGTGAAATGTGCTCTTGAAACAACTCTCTCCTGATGTGACTGTTGCATGGAGGCCAGTTCAGCTCTAATGACGAGAGGCCAACACATCACAGGCTTTAAGCTACAGGCTGTTTTTTGTTTTTTTTTATCCTGCTTTAGAAATTAGCAATTTCAGGTCACAAGGAAGTGCATTAGTGACACAGAATTCACAGTTTGTTACTAGTTGTTACTCTTGGTGTAACTCTAGTGCAGCAGGAAGGAGTTTCTGTAGGAAATGTAAGGATGCCTCATAGCGCCCTCTGCTGGGTGCTGTTGTGCCTGAGCCAGAGGGAGCATTTCTGAGACGGAGACATAAGAAACACAAGAAAACTTGTCCCCCCCCTTTTTCCTCATTTGTGCCTTGACTCAGCCAGCAACCCATCTGTGCAGGAAACAGGCTCTGAATGGTAGAATTCTGAACCCCTTAATTTGTGGCTTTGGTTTCAAGGAAAGCAAGGGAGCTCTGGACACCCCAGGGGCCTGGTCTTGTGCATAGGTAGCATCTTCACCGGCCTGTGGGGGCTTGGTGGGGGCTACTATAGCCTGACCTGGCTGATGCCATTTCCCTGCTTTTGGGATTCTGGTTGGCTGCTAAGGGAAGCAGGATGATGAGCTAGATCAGGGGTGTCCAAAGTTTTTGGCAGGAGGGCCACATCATCTCTCTGTCAGGAGCTGGGGGAAAAAATAATTAATTTACATTTAAAATTTGAATAAATTTACATAAGTTTACATAAATGACTATATTAAAGATGAACTTATATGAATGATTGAAGTTCTTGAAATAGCTCAAGGCCTGTAAAAGGCCTTGCACAAAGCAAGACTGGCCTTTGCTGCCGCTACTGCATCACAGAGTGAAACAGCAAGCAGTGGAGGAAGCCCTCAGCCCACAGCTCATGTGAGAGGTCAAACAGTCGCCCTCACGCTGACAGCAGATGCATCGGGCCAGTGCGGGCTCCAACAGATCTCCAGAGGGCCAGAGGCTCATTGGAGACTGGGGGCCGGGGTTTGGGCACCCCTGAGCTAGATAAACAGTTGATCTGATCCAGGAGGCACTTCTCAGAATGGCTAACTGCAGCCTCCAGCTTCAGAGGACATCTGCCTCCAAAAACCAGGTGCCAAGGACAAGGCGCAGGAGAGGCTGATGCAGTTCTTGTGCCCTGCTGGTGGCCTCCCAGAGAGGAACACCTGCTTGACGGGATATTTGTTCTGGCCCTGCAGGGTCCTCCTTGAGTTGGTGAGAAAATGTGGTAGGGCCTTCATGGTTGCAGCCACCAGATTCTATAACTTTTCTGGAGGAAGTGCCCTTGGGGGACCACATCCTTATTAGTGCCCAAGTGAAGTGGGAAGACTGCTGGCTATCATTTATCCACAGGTTTGGATTAGGTTGATTTTGTGCCCCTGTGATTTGTCAGAGTGCCTTCATATCAACACAGACCTGGAAGGTCGTTGCTCTTCAAACACAAGCAGTCTTCTTGAAAGGGTCCAGGCCTTTTGATTTGTTGTGTTTTTTCTTTCTCAGACTGGCCGGATTGAGCCAAATTACCCCAAAGTGTGTGGCCACCAGGGCAATGTGCTCGACATCAAGTGGAACCCCTTCATTGAAAACATCATTGCGTCTTGCTCAGAAGACACCTCGGTAAGTAGACTGCGCTAGAGCAATGAAAACCCTTAAGAAGCAGCCGAAGAGCCCCAGTGGACAGGGCTTGCTTTGTGCCCTCACACAGGAAAGGCTTTTTCTTAGGTGAGCTAAGTGGTTCCCATGATGTGTCACAGACGCCCATTTGCCTTTTTCACAGTGAGTAGCAGCTAGTTCAGGGACCTCTGCAGATCAGGACCATGGAAAGCCAAGAGAGAATGAGTCCTGGGCTGGAACTGAATGATGTCATAAGAACATAAGAACAGCCCCACTGGATCGGGTCATAGGCCCATCTAGTCCAGCTTCCTGTATCTCACAGTGGCCCACCAAATGCCCCAGGGAGCACACCAGATAACAAGAGACCTCATCTTGGTGCCTTCCCTTGCATCTGGCATTCTGACATAGCCCATTTCTAAAATCAGGAGGTTGCACATACCCATCATGGCTTGTAACCCGTAATGGATTTTTCCTCCAGAAACTTGTCCAATCCCTTTAAAGGCGTCCAGGCCAGATGCCGTCACCACATCCTGTGGCAAGGAGTTCCACAGACCAACCATGTTCTCAAAATGTCCTTCTGTCTGCTGCTTTTCGGGGGGGGGGATGTCTGCTGGAGCCCCTGGGAAGTTTTTCCTTGACAAATGTCTTGAGAATTCCTTCAACACATGCAGGTTTGTTTCAAACAAGGGAACCCCTGAGTTTCGCCCTGCTGGCCATCTCCCCTTGTGTGCATTCTGCTACACACACACCCAGACAAAACAAAGACCAGTCAGTGTTGGAAAGCTGGCAGGTGCTGATGGTTGTAGGAACCAGCAGGAGCAGTGGCAGGCCTGGTTATGACTTTGCTGGCTGCCCACCTCACACTGCCTCCCTAGAAAGCCACCTAACCTGCCTCAGCTGCTTAGTGAGGGTGGACGGCCAGGCTTCCAGGAAGATGCGAAGCAGGGCTGGCCCACTCATGATGGGAACCGAAGCCCTTGCCTCAGGTAGCCAGTTTGTGGGGGGCACCCGTCTCTGTCCACCTCCTTGCCTCCACTGCTCCTCATTCTCCCTGGATTGCAAAAGGAGGAGGAGGGCAAAGAGGAAGAGGTGGACATGTGGAGGGGAGGGGAGGGGAGCGCTAAACTAGACCATTGAAGAGTGGCAGGAGCAAAGGCAGCACATCAGCAAGGAAGGGAGGTTAGCATTCGACCTGCTGCCTGAGAAGATCTGGGGCCAGACCTGACAAGAATCTCCCTCTTTGCCAACGTGCTGCTGGGAAAGGGGCAGCTACTCTGCCTCCCTGAGGAATGGCCCTGCTCGCCTTCAACTTTCCTCTCTGTGACTCAGAGGTGACATGGCCTGGAGTGCCCCCCTCCAGTGCTGCCGCCACTAAGCTGCCCTGGGGAAAAGCCACTCACCACCTTCCTTGCATGGTTTTCACAAACCTGGGAGCTCAGCGCTTCTGGTTTCATTTAAAGAGACCCTGTAAGCAGAGGAGCGCCTTCATCTGCGCTGTCCCTGTAAATAGAACTGGAAGTTTCCCAGTGTCAGCTTTGCAAAACCTACCCAGTGGGTGATCTGCTTCCTGGTCTGCAGCTAGCTGGAAGGAGGCGGTGGTGGTGGCAGACTTGAGGGGGAAGACATTCTGAACCAAGGGCCTCCTCACCACCCCTCTTCATCTGCCATTGACACCCGCTGCATCAGATCACCTCAGGGCTGGGCCAGCCGTTCTGAGGTCTTAAGATCAACTCCTGAGGGGGCCACTCGCTCTCTGTCTCTCTCTCCCCCCTCTCATTAAGCTGTTTCTGTATCTCTGAGTATTGTCTCAACCTTGTCAAGGTCACCAGCGTCTCAGCTGCAGAGAGAAGGTGGGGCTTGGTCAAGGAAGGCCATCAGCCATTTTCAGAGAGAGAGAGAGAGAGAGCATCTCCAAGACTGTCTTTACAGAAAAGCTGTATAAAGGGGTGAAGCTGGCTGTATGAAGGAGGTGCTGGAAGATGTAGGGGAGAGGGGCCCCAGGGCTCCACGTTTTCCAGCAAGATGATTCTAGGACAGTGAGCAGAGGATGGGTTCAATTTTCCAAAGAGAGTTGGCAAATATCAAAGCCCTCACCTCTGATCCAGATGTATGGCAGCTGAACAGGATCATCCAGTGCTGAGGGCAAAGCACTCTGTGCATGCTCTCTCTCCCTCTCCCTCTCCTCCACCCTCCCAGATTATTACATTCCAGGGCTGAGCCTAGGAATTAACAATAACTCTCAATAACTGGCAGCGTTCCAGGCTGGGGCAGGAAAACAAAGGAGACGGGTGGAAGAGAGAGCGGTCTGGCTGCCTGCACAAGCTGCAGCATTTGCAGAAATAGCTTCAGGTCATGAAAACTGAGGCCAGCAGCTCCTCTGCACCTCTGTGTGCCCCTTAAGTGAGCCTTCCTGTTTCTAGTGTCTGTAATTAGAATGCCAAACCTGCATGCAAAGCACCCCCCTGGCTGGGATGGATGCAAACACCCTGCTTCCTAGAATGGCCAGCCAGGCCCCTCTGCAGAGCTCTCAAATGGGGCATGAGGATGGCTGCCAGGGCCTCTGAGAGGATTTTTATCCAGGGGTACACAGTTTCTTTTGGGCCCCTTCCCAAAGGGAGAGGGGGCAATGGAGGCAGGCAGAATGGGGGGGGGCAAAATAGGGCAGTGGAAGGGTACTGACAGCCAGAATAGTCTTTGGAGCCCAGGTCTCCCAGGTTTCTTAGACGGTGCCTTAGAGCAGCTAGTCATGGAGCCCACCATAGGACAGGTGTCTCTGGATTTAATATTGTGCTCAGATTTAATATTTAACTCAGGACCTGGTTAGAGATGTCAGTGTTACTGAGCCATTGGGGAACGGTGATCATACTGTGATCTGTTTCGACATGCACATCGGGGGAAGAATACCAAGCAAATCTCTCACAAAAACCCTTGACTTCCGATGGGTGGACTTCCCTCAAATGAGGAGGCTGGTTAGAAGGAGGTTGAAAGGGAAGGTAAAAAGAGTCCAGTCTCTACAGAGAGCATGGAGGTTGCTCAAACCAACAGTAATAGAGGCCCAGTGGAAGTGTATACCACAAAGGAAGAAAGGCTTGACTAAGTCCAGGAGGGTGCCCGCATGGCTAACCAGCCAAGTTAGAGAGGTCGTAAAGGGCAAGGAAGCTTCCTTCCATAAATGGAAGTCTTGCCTAATGAGGAGAATAAAAAGGAACATGAACTGTGGCAGAAGAAATATAAGAAGGTGATACGGGAGGCCAAGAGAGACTATGAGGAACACATGGCCAGCAGCATTAAGGGGAATAATAAAAGCTTCTTCAAATATGTTAGAAGCAGGAAACCCGCCAGAGAAGCGGTTGGCCCTCTGGATGGTGAGGGAGGGAAAGGGGAAATAAAAGGAGACTTAGAGATGGCAGAGAAATTGAACGAGTTCTTTGCATCTGTCTTCACGGCAGAAGACCTCGGGCAGATACCGCTGCCCAAACAGCCCCTCCTGACCAAGGAATTAAGTCAGATAGAGGTTAAAAGAGAAGATGTTTCAGACCTAATTGATAAATTAAAGATCAATAAGTCACCGGGCCCTGATGGAATCCACCCAAGAGTTATGAAGGAATTGAAGAATGAAGTTGCTGATCTCTTGACTAAAATATGCAACTTGTCCCTCAAAACGGCCACAGTGCCAGAGGACTGGAGGGTAGCAAATGTCATGCCAATCTTTAAAAAGGGAAAGAGGGGGGATCTGGGAAACTATAGGCTGGTCAGCCTAACATCTATACCGGGTAAGATGGTGGAACGCCTCATTACAGATAGAATCTCAAAACACATAGATGAACAGGCCTTGCTGAGGGAGAATCAGCATGGCTTCTGTAAGGGTAAGTCTTGCCTCACAAACCATTTAGAATTCTTTGAAAAGGTCAACATGCATGTGGATGCGGGAGAACCTGTGGACATTATATATCTGGATTTTCAGAAGGCGTTCGACACGGTCCCTCACCAAAGGCTACTGAAAAAACTCCATAGTCAGGGAATTAGAGGACAGGTCCTCTCATGGATTGAGAAATGGTTGAAGACCAGGAAACAGAGAGTGGGTGTCAATGGGCAGTTTTTACAATGGAGAGAGGTGAAAAGCGGTGTGCCCCAAGGATCTGTCCTGGGACCGGTGCTCTTCACCCGCTTCATAAATGACCTGGAGACAGGGTTGAGCAATGAGGTTGCAAAGTTTGCAGACAAGACCAAACTTTTCCGAGTGTTGAAGACCAGAAGTGATTGTGAGGAGCTCCAGAAGGATCTCTCCAAACTGACAGAATGGGCAGCAAAATGGCAGATGCATTTCAATGTAAGTAAGTGTAAAGTCATGCACATTGGGGCAAAAATTCAAAACTTTACATCTAGGCTGATGGGTTCTGAGCTGTCTGTGACAGATCAGGAGATAGATCTTGGGGTGGTGGTGGACAGGTTGATGAAAGTGTCGACCCAATGTGCGGCGGCAGTGGAGAAGGCCAACTCTATCTTGGGATCATTAGGAAAGGTATTGAGAACAAAACGGCTAATATTATAATGCTGTTGTACAAATCTATGGTAAGGCCACACCTGGAGTATTGTGTCCAGTTCTGGTCGCCGCATCTCAAAAAGGATATAGTGGAAATGGAAAAGGTGCAAAAGAGAGCGACTAAGATGATTACTGGGCTGGGGCACCTTCCTTATGAGGAAAGGCTATGGCGTTCGGGCCTCTTCAGCCTAGAAAAGAGGCACCTGCGGGGGGACATGATTGAGACGTACAAAATGATGCACGTGAAGGACAAAGTGGATAGAGAAATGCTCTTTACACTCTCACATAACACCAGAACCAGGGGACATCCACTAAAATTGAGTGTTGGGACAGACAAAAGAAAATATTTCTTCACTCAGCGTTTGGCTGGTCTGTGGAACTCCTTGCCCCAGGATGTGGTGACGGCATCTAGCCTGGATGCCTTTAAAAGGGGATTGGACAAGTTTCTGGAGGAAAAATCCATTATGGATTACAAGCCATGATGCGTATGTGCAACCTCCTTGTTTTACAAATGGGCTATGCCAGATGCAAGGGAGGGCACCAGGATGCAGGTCTCTTGTCATCTGGCGTGCTCCCTGGGGCATTTGGTGGGGCCGCTGTGAGATACAGGAAACTGGACTAGATGGCTTGATCCAGTGGGGCTGTTTTTATGTTCTTATGTTCTTGATGCAGAGCCCAGGTCTACCTGACCATGTGGCATTGGCAGCCAGATAATATGGAAAACCAAACACACTCGTAAGTCTCTCTAAAATCTTTGAAATATAGAAATCCATTACAGAAAATGAGCATCATTGTATTTTGGGTCACAGTAGAATGGAAAGTGTCCAGTGTGCACCAAAATGGACTTCTGCAGCAGCTGTAACCCCACAGCTGGGTCCCTGAGCTCCTATACATTTCTTCATGGTCATCAGATCCGCAAGCCAAAGATCTACTGTGGCAGGCCAGTTTCCTCCCAAATTTGACACTGTGTTAAGGAGGGTCAAGGATGCATTTCTGTGCCCGATGTGTATGGCTTGCAGCTGTGGTTGTGCCCCCAGCATCATGCACAGGCAGTGAGTTTGGGTGAGATAGGAAAATGTAAGAACCCAGGAACTTTCTGGGCCCCTCCTATGACTCCTGGGCCCCCTTTCTGACCCTGGCCCTGGCCCTGGGCACAAATTACCCCCTTTCCCCCCTCTCCTGGGCCCTGGTGGCTGCCCTCCCCTGCACCTTGTCCCCAGCACCAGCATTCAGAGGTGCATCTGCATCACCTTAAGCATGAAGGGTCCATTTCACAGACACGCAAGGTCTGTCCTTGGTTACTGGATTAACTTCTGCTTTCTGCCGTGCCCCACTGACCAGGCCTATGGGTGGCACTTGCCAAACAGGAGGTGTGCGAAAATGTCCTCTGCTGTCTTCCTCCTTGTCAATGTGTTTGCATGTTTCAATGCAACTCTCCAACCCTGGTGGGGCATCTGGCTCCCCTTCCCACTTCATGTCACTCACCCCTGGCACAAGGCTCTTTTAGTAAGCCCTGCCGCAAAGGGCTGGCTGCAGCCACAAGATGGAGGAGGGGGCTCTCCCAAAGCCCACGGCCTGCAGATTTCACTCTGCATATGCTTGTGTATTGATCTATCTAGAGGTACAAAATACTGACCAACCAAGCACCAAACGCTCATTACAACTACGATCAGAGTGTGAGGCACTGCTGGTGCACAGCAGTGAGGAAAATCCACCCAAGACTTCTTCAGCCAGGGAACAGCCCAAGTTCCCAGGCAGCGCTTTGCAGGGAGAGAGGGAGGGACATCATCCTGCCTGACTCCTCCTCCAGGCCTTGCAGAACTGTGGGTTTCTCCCCACCACCATGTGCAAGGAGAGAGATGTGGGGCCAGCTGGAACAACTCCCCTGTTCTTCCTCTCATAGCGCAAATGCGTGGTGCATCTTTGAGAAAAGGGATGCAGATACCAGGACATGGCCAGTCCAGGTTTTCCTCCTGGGGACCTTTCTTAGTGAATGTGGCCACCTTCTCATGTAAAGACACCCCTCCCCCATTTTCTCCTCAAGGCCTCTGACTTAACCGCTTAGTCCTCATTCCCATCTGAAACTACATTGGAATGCATGCCTCTGGCTTGCTGACTTTTGCCTTTGTTCCCCCACCCCTCACACTGTAAGCCCCTCGGGGCAGGAACCCACCTGCTTGTGTGACTCTGTAACATGCCAGATAAAGATGGTGCTTTAGAAGTGATTGAAATAGCAAGAGAAACCACAAGAGCCTCTGTGTTGTCCTGACCAGGTCACCCTCTGCTGTTCTTCACTCTCCCCAGTTGGAGGCAGGCAGGCTCCCTCTGCAGACGCTCTCAAGTCTTGAGTTCTCTCCATGGTGGAAGGAGGAACCTGTGATTTGTTCAAGGGAGCTGATGACCCTGCAGCCTTCCCAGCATGTCCCCAACTGATGCTTCCTTGAAACTCCACAAAGAAGCTGCTCTCTGCTAATGAACCATACCAGAGACGGAGGCAAAAGGCAGAGCTAGCTCAGTTGTACAGCCACCACACATGCGTATTGATAGCCCATAGACAACACCATCATACAAGGACATGTTTGTAAAGTAGGTGGCTGCGATGTGCAAATGACATCATTGGTCTGTGATGTTTCAGGGTGACTGCCTTTTCTGGACAAATACCAGAAGGACAACTGAACTGGCCTCCCTCATTACAATCTGAAGGAGTGCTGGGACACCTCCAGGCATGTTTCGCAGCAGAAGCTTTTCATGCCTGAAACGGAACCTGCACTGTCCTGGCAGGCAAGTAGCCAAGCAGACCCTGCAGCGGCCTTTTGCTCTCCTCTGCTTCCAGGTTCGGATATGGGAAATCCCAGATGGGGGTTTGAAGCGCAACATGGTGGAGGCTGTCCTGGAACTCTATGGGCACAGCCGACGTGTTGGCCTCATCGAGTGGCACCCAACCACCAACAACATCCTGTTCAGCGCTGGATACGACTACAAGGTGAGCCTGGCAGGCCTTCAAGGGCTTGGACATGGGTTCGCGGCTCACTCCTCTTGAGGGGAATGGTGGAAGTTGTGTTAGGGCATATCTGTGTGACAGTCTGAGCCTGGCTCAATAGTTTTGCCCTCTCTCAAGGAACTCTAGGAGATGTAGGTCTGGGATGAAGAGAGTAGAGGGGCACTGATTGTCATTAGCTGACCATTCCCAGCACCTCACTAAGTCACAATTCCCAGGATTCTTGTGGAGGAGGGACAGTGATCATCCACCTGGTATTTGATACCCAGGGACTGAGCACAAGGGAGCAGAATCAGTATCCAGGTGGGCACAACCTGGGCTACAAGCCCATAAGGAGGAAAAGATGGAGGAAAAATGGTATAGAATGGTTGAGGATGTGGATGCCAATGTTTTACTTGGTGATGCCCTTGTGAGAGCCACTGGGCTCAGAACAGACCAAGCAACACCCTGAAGGAGAATGGTTGGTGCAGGCGCTCCTCTTGAGTGGAGTGAGGGGACACACATTCATAGGGGAAGTAGGCCTTGTAGGGGAGAAAGAGAGAACGGCGGCACTTGATGTGACACAACTTCTCAACAATGACAGGCCTCAGATTTCCTTCATTTCTTCTGGCACTTGCTCTGCACAGGCAGGAGGTACCAGCAGGGTCTGGCAGTAGGAGGGAGGGACAAGCGCCATCAGGATCAAGGCCCTGCAATCAGGGCTAGTGCCAGGCTGTTTTGCACCCTAGGCAATGCTACTGAAATAGAAAGTTTCCATAAGACTTTATAATTAATTATATTCCATAGCACGGTTGTGGCATTCAGCTTAAAATTTTAAAAAATAGCCAGTTGCATATTTTACATGGGTTAAAAAAACAACATAAGAACATAAGAACAGCCCCACTGGATCAGGCCATAGGCCCATCTAGTCCAGCTTCCTGTATCTCACAGCGGCCCACCAAATGCCCCAGGGAGCACACCAGATACCAAGAGACCTCATCCTGGTGCCCTCCCTTGCATCTGGCATTCTGACATAACCCATTTCTAAAATCAGGAGGTTGCGCATGTACATCATGGCTTGTACCCCATAATGGATTTTTCCTCCAGAAACTTGTCCAATCCCCTTTTAAAGGCGTCCAGGCTAGACGCCATCACCACATCCTGTGGCAAGGAGTTCCACAGACCGACCACACGCTGAGTAAAGAAATATTTTCTTTTGTCTGTCCTAACCCGCCCAACACTCAATTTTAGTGGATGTCCCCTGGTTCTGGTGTTATGTGAGAGTGTAAAGAGCATCTCCCTATCCACTCTGTCCATTCCCTGCATAATTTTGTATGTCTCAATCATGTCCCCCCTCAGGCGTCTCTTTTCTAGGCTGAAGAGGCCCAAACGCCGTAGCCTTTCCTCATAAGGAAGGTGCCCCAGCCCCAATGAATCTGTCTAAAATGTGTTCCTCAAAGGCCAGCTCTGTGCCCCTCTAAGACCTGCACCCTAGCTGGCTGCCCAGTTGACCTGATGATCGCACCAACCCTGCTTGCGATGCTGGGGCAGTGGGAGAAGGCCTTTGCTGCTCAAGGGATTTGCAGGCCCCAAATCATTAGGAGTAAATGACTAAGCACAGAAGGCCAGGGACAGGGAACAGAGTTCAAAAGGCCCCTGTCACACTTGCAGAACTCTTATACTGTACATACAGGTGATGCAGACATCTCTGACTGCACGCAAACAAGGCAGCTCGAAAAGTAAAGAGTTTAAGGAGGGAACTGGGTGAAGTTCACGGGCACTAATCAGTCCTCTGTGTGGAGGGGACAGGACTTGAACCAAGCAGAGTCTAAGCCATGCTGAGCCCTGGCACTCTTTCCGGAAGCAGGGCATTTTCAGGGAAGACTGCTGATGGCAGGTGAGCTGCTTTTCCAGAAAGAGGGTCCACTCTTGCCAGTCTTCACTCTGAGAAATTCCTGGCAAGGTGTTGAAGCCACAGACCTGAGAGCCTTCTAAGGTTTGCCTTTGACCTGCATCCTTTCCCTTCTCAGGTCCTAATCTGGAACCTGGATATTGGCGAGCCGGTGAAGATGATTGACTGCCACTCCGACGTCATCCTTTGCCTGTCCTTCAACACTGATGGGAGTCTCCTGGCCACCACCTGCAAAGACAAGAAGCTCCGTGTCATCGAGCCACGTTCTGGCAAAGTCCTTCAGGTCAGGAGCCAGAATTGAGTCCAACATTTTTATTTTACTTTAAAATTGCTGCAGGAGGCCCTTCTCCATTGAAGTTGTAGTTAGCCCTAGTGGGGAAAAAGTTATAGGTGTCTGATTCGTCCTTGTCTTTTTCTCACAGCAGGGCAGACTGCAACTTTTGCAGTCGTGGGGTCACCTAGAGTAGTCCTTTCAGGGCCCATCAAAATTAGAGTCATCATCATATTTCCCTCTCCCTTAAATAGCCATTCAGGAGATGTGCTGATTGGCCTCCAGAGTATTAATTTACCCTGTGCAAAGATCAGTGGCGTCACTAGAATTCGCGTCACCTGGTGTTGGAGGCCTGCGTGTCACCCCATGTGGTGGGCGGGGCAACACCCCAGGTGGTGGGTGTGGTGATGTACCATCGCCCCGCCCCCACTGGTTTTATGGCTGTACCTTTTGTTAGAACACAGATATTTCAATGTGGTTTGTTTCATTGCATTCTGCATGAAATTACGCTTTGATTGATATATAACATGATGGTCTTATTCCTCCAAACTCTGATTTTAGTGATTTTGAAAACTTGTAGAGTCTCTCTCTCACACACACACCCATGTCAACTTACTAACACCTTATTGCAGCAGTTCTCAAACTTTTAGCACTTTTTAGAATGACAATTTGTCCAGGACCCATTGGAAGTGATGTCATGGCCAGAAGTGACATCATCAAGCAAATTAAAATAAATAATTATAAATAATTAAATTAAAATAAAAGAAATAATTAAATAAGGGGAAGCCAGTCCTGTTCCACCAAGAGAATCTACTCTGAAGTAAGTCCCATAGTGGTCAATGGGGCTTACTCTTAGGAAAGTGTGGGTAGGATTGCAGCCTATGAGCCCAATCCTATGCATGTCTACTCAGAAGTAAGTCCCATAGTGGTCAATGGAGCTTACTCTGTAGTCTGCCTGCAATAACAACCCCCCAAAAAGAATCAGTGAGATTTCCAGCCCTCCCCAGTGCCCAGTTTAAAGTTCTTCTATTTCAGGCAGATCAAGATAAAGACCCACCTGGCTTTGCAAGTGCAAAATAGAAAACTTTCCCCTTACCAGTTCAAGCCTCTTTTTTGTCCTTTTTAGTGGGGGGGGGGGGGGAGGCTGCCTTCTGGAGCATTTGTTGCACTCCAGCTCCATCTGATTGGGACCATTCTGGTGTCCTCACATTCCCCTTTGCCTGGCCTGACCACCAGCCAAGGCACGTCTACATAGTCGCGAGTGAGGCTACTTTGCTTTCCATAGGGCTCAATAGACTCGCAGCTGGGAGGGAGGGACCTCTTTCTCCGGTATTTTTGGGGACTACATTCATCAGATCAGGACCATTCTGACATTGTTTGGAGCCCTCTCTGCCTGCCCTTTCCGATGGACTAAGGCAAGCTCATCTACTCATGAGTAAACATGGCCACGTGGCTTCGCTTCAGGCAGCTGGGAGGGAGGGACCTTCTTGGGTGTTTTTGGGGGGCTGCAATCATTGGATCGGGACCATTCTGGTGTTGTTGGATTCTTCTCAGCCTGCCCTTTCCAACGGACTATGGCTAGTAGGCTAGTATGCCTACTCGCGAGTAAACGCGCAATACGGCTCACTTTCACTTTCCATAGGGATCATTTTTTCTTTCCAGTTTTTTGGCTATAACTTTTGAAGGAAAGGAGCTATTTCGCTCTGGTTTGCTGCATTGCACTCTGCTGGACATTCCACACCCAATGGTGTATGGCATGATGGGGTAGCCCCTAATGCTGCAATTTTAGCACGTCACACCCCCAGGGCGCGTCATCCCCCCGGCGCGTCACCGGTGCAGCCTGCACCCCTCGCACCCCCCTAGCGACACCACTGGCAAAGATCCCACAACAGATGACCCAGATGGTCAGTTGTCTCACTGTGGCATCCTGATGGGAACTTCACAAATCCCCTTAATGCCCAGACAGTCTTACAGGTAGCATCCTGTTAGGAACCATTCACTTATTTCTCCTACTGGCCAAACCAGCTCCTCTATGCTGTGTTAGAAACCATGAGATAACTCCTGGGCAGGCCTCTCTCCACCCTGAGTCCTGTTTCCATCACAGCTAAATGCTTCCAGAGTCTGACTCGCAAGACTGGATTGCCGCACCGCAGCTCCTGTGGAGACCTTGCACCACCCTCAGGTTCTTAATAGCCCAACTGAGAACGGAGACCCTCATAGGGGTGATTTGATGCTTTACCACTTTATTCAAGCTTTGTAGCCCAACACATTTGCTCGAGTCACTGAAGAGCACACACAGCACATTGCTGCCTGCCTTACCCTGCCCTTGTCAGAGCCTTTCAGAGCCTCAGGTGGAGAATAAGCACCAGTGCACCCCTGCAGTGGGAGGCAGATGTTGCCTGGCCGTGCCTTGGTCTATGTCCACAGTGCTTAATTTGTTTCAGGTTTTGATCAACTTCCTTAAGGAGTTCCGAGTGCAGTGCCTGGTTCTTTTCCTGCCCAGTTTGCCCTTCCAACAGCCGTGTGCACCAGCCAGGGTTCAGCTGAGGTCACTCATGGTCTTCTGGGCTGTGCAGGGACTTCACCTCTGGTGGTCCCAGTCCCTGTGTGACTGTGAGGCCTTGTGCTGCCTTGTGCTGGAGGTGCCTGGGTGGCTCAGGTTCCATCTAGCCCTGCATTCTCGGTTCCCTTTCCAGGAAGCAAACTGCAAGAACCATCGTGTGAACCGGGTTGTCTTCCTAGGAAACACGAAACGGCTTCTGACAACAGGAGTTTCACGGTGGAACACGCGGCAGATTGCCCTCTGGGACCAGGTGAGAAAACAGTGGGTGGGGAGAGGGGTGGCAGGCAGAAGGGACCCTCAGAGCAACTTGGAGCACCTTAAGACAGGAGCTTGGGGGGGGGGGGCTCACTTAATGTATTGCATGTATATACATGGAAGTTTGTACCTGTTCCTTTTGCAGGAAGACCTGGCCATGCCTTTGATAGAGGAGGAGATTGATGGGCTGTCGGGGCTCCTGTTCCCTTTCTATGACGCTGATACTCACATGCTGTACTTGGCTGGCAAGGTGGGTGAGCCTTGATTTCCACTGCAGCAGAGCACTTGAGATGAGGAGGAGCTGAGTGTGGCCAGGTGTGCCAAGGTAACTTAGAAGTGTACATGTGCATGCCAAGCTGCAACTGTGCACATGCGAAGTCACTCCAGATTCACTCCCTCAGAACCAAAATTAACCAACCAGTCTTCCCAAAGTAGCTTTCCCATCATTTGCCTGCTCATCTGGGAGACGAATCAAGTGATGCCTATGACTACAGGATGTAAAATTGGGGATCTGTAGACTGAAGCACCTGGTAAATACACTTGGAAGTGTTGTTGAAATTATCTGCTTCCATGGAAATGTTATGTAGCATTACGGTATTAATCTGGGGTTTTTATTCATTATGTTTTTATCCCACCCTTCCTCTGAGGAGCTCAGAATGGTTCTTTATTCATTATCAGAATGGATAAAACCCTCTCCAGTTTTATCCTCACAACAACCCTGTAAGGAAGGCAGCAGGCCAGAGCTGAGTACCTAGCGACCAGCCCCTGTCTAACAGTTGGCCTGGGCTTCAATTGGGATGGCAGTTGGTGCTGCTACCCAAGGCTAGGGGGTTCCTTGCAGAAGGAGGTCACTGGGGGAAACCCCCTTCCCAGGTTAGCAAGAAGACCATCATCTCAGGGTCCCCTTAAGGCCAGGCAGTGGCTGAGGCAGGCAGTCCAAAAGGTTGGGGCAACAGCCTCCAGGCAGGTCAAACAATAAAATAGAGGAAGCGTATTAGGTGGACAGGCTTAGGCTAAAAAGTGGGCATGGATATTGACAGCTTGCTGAAAATAAAAGCCAAACTCTAAAGTATCTTTCAGAGTCCTTTCCCTGTCCACTTTACTCACAAGACAGTGCTCTGAAATGGTCATTAAGAGCATTGACCCGACAAAGCCCTGAGCATGATAACTGTTATACTTACAACATGATGTTCTTTCCCCCCAGGGATGATGTGCACATAGTTGCAGAATCCTCCTGACCCCACCCTTCCCCTCTTGCTCTCTCTCCAGGGAGATGGGAATATCCGATACTACGAAATCAGCACAGAGAAGCCATACCTCACTTATCTCATGGAGTTCCGCTCCCCAGCCCCACAGAAAGGCCTTGGTAAGGGGTGTTGCCTGTAGAAGAGACCAAGGCAGAGACCAGGCTGAGATGGGGCAGGCAGCAGTTCTCCCCGGCCTCTGAGTTGTTACCATCAGCCAGGCCATCCTGCCACTTCTCTTGCAGCCTGTGTCTTGCTGGTACAACCGACCCTCTCCCCTCGGTAGTGAGAAGGTGCACACACATTGCTGGCTAGGCTAGGCTTTGTTTTGGGGTCTTGAGGTTGGTGTGGTCTTCTGAAAACCAGAGGTGCCATTTTTCCCAAACCTGGGGGAGGACCAAAATTGCATCCAGCATCACTGAGGGTCTGCCTTGCTGCAATGCTGTGTTGGAGGATCACGCACATTCTGTCTGAGGCTTTCATGTTCTCAGTTATGTGTGAGACAAAAAGCTTCATGTGTGCATAAAATTTGGGCGTAGTCAAAACGACCCTCCCAGTTTTGCTGCCCAAGGGTGATGTAGTGCCAACCCAGGGAGACTGTGGGAGCGAAACAGCAATTGGCACCTGGTTGCTGTCAACCTAGAAAACATGACCACAAACCTGGTGCTGGTTAAAGAAGGGGAGGCCAGGGGCATGCCAGTTTCCCCTCTCCAAATTTGCCCCACCAGGCCTCCAGTGTTTCCCAACATAACTGCTCCCCTCCCCGGTCTACTTCCTTACAGGAGTGATGCCAAAACATGGCCTGGACGTATCCGCATGTGAGGTCTTCCGCTTCTACAAGCTCGTCACACTCAAAGGGCTCATAGAGCCGATCTCCATGATTGTGCCAAGGAGGGTGAGTCATGTGGCCCTCCCTAACAGAAGAGCCTGCTTTGCTCCCTGGCACTCCAGCCTCTGGGCCCTAATTTACAGAACTGAGGGCCATCGGAGGTCTGCTGTCAGAAAGTAAGAGCTGCCGGTCACTGCTTTGTGCTCGCCGTGCCAAAAAGGAGCACGGTGTTAGCCATGTGGCAGATGGAGTGGAATGTGCCACTGGAATCGGACTGCAAGTATCCAGCCCCTGGCTGGGGGCTTTGCATCCCGTTTTATTCTATGCTGCTGCATTGCTTTGTGTTATGTGTCTGGATTGGCTTCTTTTCTCTTCACCAACTCATGCCTTTAAATTGCCCTGAAGACAAAATGGAGGTCATTTTCCTGCCACCTTTATTCTCAGGCTCCTTTCACCGGCATGCTCTACCTTGAAATGTTGAGTAGATTCTGCAGGCAAGCTGTGTGCACACACATGAATGCAGTACATCCATCAGAGAGAGCGTGTGCTTATACACTCACGTGAAATATACCTATGAATGAGGACTCTAATTCAGTCTGCCTGTTTTCCAGCACTGAGGCTGACTTCCTGGTCTGCAAGATTCAGGACTTTCTGCTAAGCCTCTCTTGTCTGATTGCCTCTCCCTTCAGACTAGAGACACAGCAAGAAGCAGGCACCTTTGGGTAAAATGTATGTGCCTAAGAATGTTCTGGCAGTTTTCCTCTTAAATAATCCACCAACACAAAATTTCCTTCAGAGACTGTGTTGTGCTTACACTGCAAGCCTTACAGAGATAGAATTACAAACCTGAATTCTCTTTAGGACCACCACAGGCCAGGTGGATATATCTTTTGGGGATTACAGGCTGGATGATTTTGGGTGGTGGGCTGGATCCATCCCACAGGCCATAGGCTGCCTACCCCTGTGCTGGATGGTTGAATTATTCTTGCAACGGCATTAACAATCCCTTCTGATTATTTGCTAGGCAGCCTGAAATGTGGTAATCTTTTCAAAAAGGCTTATTCCCTCTTCTTTCTCTGTTTTAGTCAGAAACATACCAAGAGGACATTTACCCCATGACTCCAGGAACAGAACCTGCCCTGACCCCAGAGGAGTGGCTGAGTGGAACCAACAGGGGTAAAAGCACCCACACCACTACACAGTGGCAGGTGCCGTTTCGCTTGTCAATGCACAGCCTGAGATGGATGGTGACACGTCACCAACCATCCAGGCTTCCCAGAAATGGCAACAGCTGACGTAAAAAGCCCCGATTTTTAAACTTGTCAGAATGTTGACTTCAAAGGAAGAAGTTTCAAAAATTGCTGGAAATCCTTTGGGGATTTGTCATGTAAATATCTACTTTAAATGAAATGTGTTCATTTGTGAAATCAATTGTGGTCCACCCTGTTAGAGAGGTTTCTTTTCTTTAGCCTGGAGGAATGGTGTTAGAGCGTTCAAACGTTCAAATGTTCAAATTCCTCCTTTGAGGAGGAAACTGGAGTCTGGCAGAGGCAGGCAGGACCTTGTTGGGGACCCTGATGGCTGCTGGACCAAGCTGCCGCTGTGATCAGAATGTTTGGCTCCCCTGGGACCTGCTGAGATCCTGGAGTGCCTGCCCCAAACTGCGCACCTCCTGACTGCCACCCCTAGAAGCCCCCATCTGGGCTGCTTGTGCAGCTTGGCTAGCCGGTTGGAGCCAGAGCCTGGCTGTGGTTTGAAAGACGTGGTCGCAGGAAAATGCTGCCAGTGAGCCCCAACCCTGGCTACGGTGTCCAGAAGAGGACCCCAATGGTGAGGACTCTCAGGTGAAGAGATGTGCTTGTTTGCCAGCCCCCTGAACCCCATTGCCACACTTGCTGTCTCTCGTTTCCGCTAGATCCCATCCTGATGTCTTTAAAAGAAGGCTACAAGAAAGAGACGAAGGTTGTTTTCAAGGCACCTGTTCGAGAGAAGAAGAGTGTGGTGGTGAATGGTATAGACCTCTTGGAAAATGTGCCCCCAAGGACAGAGAATGAGGTAAGGAGCAAGTACCATTTTCTCTCTCCAGCATCCCCAAGAGCCACTCAAGCGTCCCACATTTCGTGGATTTTGTAGGGCTAACCTGCGTCCTTGCTTGCTCCCCTTTCCTGGTCCCAGTTGTTCCCATGTGCTGTTATTAACTGCAGCACACCAACCCTGCCAGGGTTGCCCAACAGCAGTGCCACACTGACTCTCTCACTCTTTCCTCCTGCCCCACATCAAGCTCCTCCGAATGTTCTTCCGACAACAGGACGAGATTCGGCGACTGAAGGGTGAGCTCTCGCAGAAAGACGTCCGAATCCGACAGCTGCAGCTGGAGCTGAAAAACCTGCGCAACAGCCCAAAGAACAATGAACTCTGAAGGACATTTTCTAAACAAACTCTTCGTTAAACCCACCCTTTAGTTTTACTGTATCCACTTAACACAAGATATGAGCCAGAGGCCGCGGGGCAACCCAGTGGTCCACCTGCTAACTGGAAGTGTGGTCTTGTCTGGTCATTGCCTAGTACTAAAAGACAACATTCCCCAAGTGGCGTCATTGAGAACTACTGCATGACAAGGACTGGGGGATCCGTTTGTATCCCAGAGTTTCTCTTGAAGTAGGAGAGTAAAAAATGCGATGCTGACAGCTTTGCATTCCAACCTTGCGGCCTTTCAGGGGAAGGGCAGGGGAAAGGCAAGTGCCCTGCAGAGAAAGTGACTGGAGCTCTATTAATGCTTATTCTTTTTTCCTATGCAAAGTGTGACTGACAATGAACACCCGGGTGCAAAACTGGCATTCAAGTCCTTGAGTCTGGAGCAGAGCCCAGAAGGCGCTCCTCCCCTTCAGCTGGGAATGGCCAAGTCTGGCTGCACAAGCACAGAGCTTCCGCCACAATGCTTGTAATTCCATTGGTGATGCTGAGGTGCCCCCCCTTTGGGGGGCATCCCAGCAATATTGCCAACCCAGTCAGCCACTGCAGCTGCTTGTATAGTCAGACTGGCCCTAGCCAGGCCAGAGCTAAGTGGCTGCTTCCCAGCGGCCCTTCGGTTCCCCATTTAACGCCAGGGGAACGTCAACCAGGAAATCCTTCTGTGAGGCTTGCTTGAGAAAATGGACATGGATCGTAGTTCTGGTTTCTGACCTATTAACTTAGCGTACTCTGGTGTGATTCTAAGAAATGCTGTTTCTCTCAAGCGGTTGTAAAACTCTGAGAGGGTTCATCACAAACCCCAGAGCAGTGGCAACGTTCTAGTCACCCTGGAGACAATTCATGACTTGGCAAAGACCAAGAATGTCACCCATGAAGCCAACGGGGGCTTTTGAAAAATTAGTGGCCATGATCCAGTCCCAAACCAAGCCTTCACCGCTCTAAATGGGAACACAATCTCCCCTGCTGAAAACCAGCAGCCTCTCATCCCTCAATATAGTCTTTGTATTTGCAAGGAAGCCCTGTTGAGCATTGTGGGGCTTCAGAGGAAACACACCTGGGCTCGGATTGCAAGGGGCTTCAAGCTGGCTGGACCGCACCCAGCGCTCGTCCTGACACATGCCAAAGCCACTTGCTGCTGGAACGGTTTGGAACAGCACTCCACAAACGAGCCCATCCGGCTCCTCAGCACTTTCTGCCAGGGGAGAAGGCTGGACTTTCTACTTCCTTGCTGGCCCTGATAAAAAGGGAGGGGGGTTACTTTGGCACACACACTTTGTTCCACAGTAAAGTAGCGGTTGTGTCCCTGGAGGAATCCTGACCCTTCTGAGTTGCTGTGCAGTTGCAAACCCTAGACTAATCATGGCGCCGGGGGGGGGGGGTAATTCCTGAAACGTATTGTCCAGAGGGATTGCCCTAGATCAAGTGTGGTCCAAGGGCCTATCCTTTCACTCAGCTGCTGATGAAGTTGTGCCCCTGGAATGTGCGCTGTATCCTGCGGATGGGGGGGGGGGGTCAAATCTCAGAGGTGTCCTCTGGATAAACCTCCAGTGCTGGAATGGGTAAGAACATAAGGTCCAAGGGTCCACTTTGACCTGTGCCAGCAATTCCTGCTGCACATGCAAGTGCACTGGGGATAGTGGATCAAGACCTGGAATAGGATCTCTGAGGCTTCACTGCCAGCCCTTTCCAGCCTTTGTTTTACCCCATTTCCTCACACCTCTGCCCTGTTCTGCCTCCCCCCCACTCCGTACTGGCTTACTAGCACCAGAGGATGTGATGAATCCACTGGAGGGCTGCTGCTTGAGGTGGGGGCCCAGCTGTTCCTGACAGCATGTTGCATTAGCAACTTCCATAAAGCTCTTTGTGCTGCTGGAGCCTTAGGAATGGGCTGTTTGTGTAGGCTCCTTGACCTAAGGGAGTAAATGTTGTCGGTCTTCCCTACATAGAGTGGTTGTAGAATCCTGGGGTGAACTGGTCTCGTGCACAGCAAAGAGCAAGCCATGAAGTCCTTCTGCCTCAGCCATAAACTCAGTAGGTTGCCTTGGGCAATTTGCTCATCTCTAAGCCCCCTTGTCTGCAATGGGGGTGGGACTAATAATCCCAGCCTACTTCAGAGTGTTCTTGTAAGGAAGACTGAGATCATATGTATTTGGATGCTTCAAAAGCATTCTAAAAACACTGAACCTAACTGAATAGCACCTGTGCTTCGGGGACTGGACTGTATCAAGGCAAACGCATCCATGCGTGAAACGTGCACCTGACCAGGTCAATAACTGGGACCTTCCAAACGTCACCCTATAAGCTGAATCTCAGCAAAGATTCCCCATGAGAGACAGCTCAGGGGATCTCATCTCAGAGCAGTCCTTCACAGGCCAGGCGCACCTGACAGCTATACAGAAGGAAGCCCTTCGTTTCAGGCTTAGCAGTCAGGCGTTGTGGCTGTACAGTGATGTTATGAGTACAATCAGGTGCATGGGGGAGCGGGTGTATATCTGCTGTTACAGGGATATGCAGAAAGGGAAGGTCTGGGCAGGTGCAGCTTCTGCAGGACTGAGAAAAGCTTCACAGGCTCAACAGTCCCTCTGGGAAGCAACTCGTGAAGTTGTGCTGCACCCTCCTTGGCCAGCTCTCCTGATGTGCAAGGCCATCAGTCTCAGAATGGCACAAGCCTTTTCATCTCCAAGCACCAGCCAGGCAAGTGGACTTACTTTCTGTCCCGTCCCCCCCAATGTTTACATTGTGTTATGTGCCTATATGCCAACCTTCCCTCCGGCTCCATCTCAGTGTTCTCCTACCCCCTTATTATTTATGCTGCCACAGAAATAGTGACAAAATAAACTATTTTAAAAAAGGTTACCAAGGTATCTAATGAGGTCTCTTTTTGCCTTCAGTCTGAGGTGGGGAATAAGTGTGTTTGGGGGACATGGCGCAGGGACCACAAACAAGATGTCAAGGCCTGAAGTGAATGCAGCCGCTTTCTAGAGCTAGGGGGCCCTTGCTTGCCATCCCAACCCCCTGGCCAGACAGGGCTTCTGTGGGTGTGTCTATCTTCAATTGGGGTGCTGAGAAAGGTCCGCAGGTGTGCCATGGGAGTTTAGAGCACAGCAGCGGACACATACTAGAATCTGTAGTGATGAACTGTCTCTCTTTTTCTGCTGGAGGAGAAAAAGGAACAATTTGTTACTACAGACAGTTGCCCTAGAAACAGAGCCACAGAACCCTGAGGAATCTCCCAGAAGCCAGAAGTGACATCACAAGAAACAAAGACCATATAGAAGATCATAGAGGTAAATGGGCCGTCAGAAGAAAAACACTAAAAATGGCTGGTCTTATCCTTTTAAAACTACCACCCCAGAGCAAACACATGTCTTTGCAGCATATGCCTCAGTGGAAACCACCAGAGCTCCTCTGCTCCCCAGACAGACGGCTGCAAGCCTGGGCTCAGCCAGACCCTGGAAGTGACCATCCACTGGACCCAACCAGAAAGAAGTCCACCTGGACCATGTTTCCTTCCCCGCCAGCTGCCAGGCAAGTGCCCCTCATGGGATTCTGTCCCCCGTCAGCACCAGCTGCACAAGTGTCTCCATTTAACTAATTGTCAAAGGATGCTGGGAGAAAAACAACAACATGGAGTTCATTACAAAGAGGGATGGGGTGGTGGTGGTTTGACTCTCGAAGTCAGCGGTGGATTCCCATGTGACTCATTTTACTCCAATAAGCTACATGAAAAAAAAATTGTATAAAAAGATTTATTGAAATTCATCAATGACAAACAAGACATAAAACTCAAAAGTTTGGCTTGGGGGCAGAGCGGGGGAAAGAAAGGGTGCATTTTTTTTCCTTTTGTTTTTATACACAGATGAAATATTGACTAGGAAATACAAGCACTTCTAATGCTATTTTTAAAGAGGGATATGAAATTAAAACTGTACATTCAACTAGATACTTTGCAGTCAACTTTAATGACTCCCCAACTAGGTAAGAAAATACAACTTTTTGTATTAGCATTCCGTGCTTGAGTGTATGAAAAGAAACCTCCCTCAGCTAGACATGCTGCATTATCCCCTCCTATAGTCATTTAAAGGTTTGTAAAAATCTTCAAGGGTATCATAGAGCACAAGTGGAAACAGACTCTTGTCACTTAAAATATCAAGGAGGCGTTAATATATTTATATATAGTATTTTACAGACCAAAATAGTACACACCTTAGTTAAAAGGGTTCAAACATTTTTTTATTACAACTGTCAAATTCATTTCACCAGTTAACTCAGGAAATTAGGAACACTTTTTATATATATTTATAGAGAGTTCAGTGACTGCCGTTTACAGAGAACTTCTTCGGAGACCCTAAACAGAAAAAGCAGGGTACAGTCCATCAGGAATGGGAGCTCTGCAAGGGAACTGCCAAGCCCTTACACAGCCACCCATTCAAGACAACTTCCCCAGTGGGACCTCTGTCCTAAAATATTATGAGGGAAAAAAATTTAAGAATGAGGGAACCCCTTAAGCAGAGTTTTGCAAAGTCACCCCACAACCAATTGAAAAGGAAAATGATACAGGTGGAAAAATGATGTATTTGGTCACTATTTACAAAGAGTAAAGAAAAAGTCACCTACAGTAAGGGGAGGAGGGTTTTCTCTGACAACGGCAGTCATGCACAAACAGGCAACAAAGAAAACACTTTGTCAAGATGCCCTCTGCACCGGTGCTGCTGTGGCTGGAATGCTCTCGCTGCATCCAGAAGGGAGAAAACAGATACTTACAAGATGCCGAGAGACAGGCAACTTCCTTCACTTCCAAGGGCCGAAGAGAGCTCCACACCCCTCCGCTCAGACCCTTCTCTGCATCACCTGCTGGAAAGAATCTTGCTCACCTTTTTTCTTCTTTTTTAAAATAAACTTTAAAAAACCCAAAAAAGTGTCCAAAATGTTCCACTCCAAGAAGAAGAAACAAAAATGTCACAACGTGCTTTGCCTGGCATTTAACAAGAACTAATAACAGACACAAAAGGAAATTCTTCAGAAACAGAAAGTACAAGTGGCAGTTTTTCCTTTAAAAAAAAAAAGTTACTTTAGTTCCCTCCTCCACCCAATTATGCATTTCCCTCTCAATCCCACAGCAACATTACACTCCAGGGAGGGGAGGGGGGAGTCCGGAAGAGGGGTTGAAATACAGGGTAGAAACAGTCAAATCACAATAGGAAATTTTGTTTTGTTTTTTTTCCCCCGTTTCCAAAATAGATTTTGAGATTAATCATCTTCATCTCCTTCATCGTCAGCCTCTCGTTTTCTCTTCTCTCCCCTTTCTTCTTCTGCAAAAGAAATCACAAGCTGGGTTATAACTCCCCAATATGTTGTCAAGGCATACAATGAGGTATATGTCTACACAGGTGACTTGTCCATCCCTGCACTAGTTTGTTACAAGTTGTGCACGATGAAACTCTCTTTTTCACGTTGCCAGTATTTGAGGCCTTGTACTCTTAAGGGAAATCTTTGAAGGGCACAGGTCAAGTTCATCTTAGTTTTGAAGCAGGAAAGGATCACTCAGTAACTCATTTTACCAGAGGGCCTGTTTGGCGAGGTGGAGTGCAGTTTTCTGGTTCATAAACTAAAAGGGAAATAAAATTTTTAAAGCCCCACCCCCAGCACAAGGAACGCATCCTTGTTAACTTCCAAGACCCATGGAATACTGAAGGTTTCAATTGGGAGGGAGGGAATTCGCTGGATCAAGCCCCTCACAGCTTAAGTATGCTGGATAGGGAGGGAAGGAGGGTTGTGGGGGAGAGGAATGTATGAGAGGAACTCTAATCCTCATCCCCAAACTATATGGGGATCCCTCTGTGCCTTCCCACTCTCTAGAAACCTCTCCTGCTGTGTTCTATACCTGCCAACCCCAAGCATGTTCTCTTGCTACATTCTCAGCTCCAAATAGCACTGCAAGTTTTCTGTTTGTACAATATGTTGAGTTTTAGGTACTTAAAAAATTACAAATAGAATCACTGCTGTTGCTACTACAGGGTCCCTGTACCATAATGGTCCCCGTTCCATGAGCCCCATCAGCAACACATCTGTTAAGCTTACAAGCAATTTTTTCTGGTCCATATTTGGTTTTCCTTATTTAGTCCTGTACTTACCAGCCGCCGCCTCCTCTTCCTCCTCCTCTTCATCATCTACTTCACCATCATTATAGCCTTCTTCATCTTCCTATGGAAGACAGCAAGGGAGAGAGCAGAAAAATCAAGTTTGATCCTTGTCCAAGCCTCCTTCAAATGGGCAAAGCTAAGAAGCTTTGAATGCCTATAAGCATATTTGCCTTAGGGCCAGGGTATTTGAGAGACCGCCTAGTTCTGTACAATCTGGTTCATCCCCATAGGTCATTGGAGAAGGGTCTTCTGCAAGTGCTGTCACCTAGGGAGGTGCGAGGGGTGGCAGCAAGAGATAAGGCCTTCTCAGCAGTGGTACCAACATTATAGAACGCCCTCCCTCTTAGCTTACAAACTGCTCCTTCCTTGGAGACCATCCAGTGAGGCCTGAAGAATTCTTTTTTAGACAAGCCTTCTGAGTTTCTGGCCTTTTAAACAACTTTTAATGGCTTGGTTCCTTTTATAATGGCGATTGCTGCTGCTTGGTTTACTGTACCAGTGTTTTGTTGTTTTAGATTGATTTAATTTTAACTTATTGTATGACTTCAATGGGAAAGCTAGACTTGCCAGTTACACTTTTGGGGGAAGAAGATTCCAGAACGCTGTGCCTGCCACGGAGAAGTCCCTCTCCCAAGCAGATGTTCAGCAGACTTTCAAGGACAGCAGCTGCATTTGCAAGTCAGCCTCCCTAGGAGAGCTTATTGGGTGGGTAGAGACTCATGTGGCAACAGCCAGGCCAAGAGTTGGCCAGGCCAGGCAGCTGTGGCCAGGTCTGCTTGAGACAAGCACAGGTGCAGCCGGCACACTGGCCAAAGCTGGACCAACACACTGTGGACCACAGCAGTCCCAGCTGTGCTCTGTCACCCTCCATTCACAGGTGTCTTACCTCCTCCTCCCCACTGACGTCTTCCTCATCACCTTCCTCCTCCTCATCCTCCTCTTCCTCATCTTCTACTACCTGAGCATCTTCGTCGTATTCTTCTTCTGCAGCAATAAGAAGCACAACTGCCAGGTCAGAGTCTGGATTTGCACTGCAGGGATTAGGCCAGCTCAACCCTGCCCTCTTGTGGTCCAGCTCCTGTGCAATTTAGGCAGCAGCCTGACAGGCAGAGGAAGCTTTTTCATGCTATAGGGAAACAGCAGTGCGGGTGGGGGAGTCACCTGCTGAATTCCTGTGCGTTGGCCTGAAAAGTTTCTCCCGGCAACTCTTTCAAGCATCAAGTGTGTGTAAGGGAGAGCTGGGAAAGACCAGTCTAGCTCCTGGGATAACTCAACTACTAGGTCCTTGCATCACCAGCCTTACAGAACCACCCAGAAGAATCCACCCCAGGCCACAGTAAAGTACCATTTAGCATTTATAAAGGGAGCTGTAGAGCAGAAATCAGGCCCCCAATCTGTTCCCACATCTGTGTGGGAAATCTGACACAACTGCCCCCCCCCCCCCGCCTACCAAAGTCAGAGGCCTCAGGCACACTGCAGCCTAGTGATGCAACAACAGCTCAAATTCCAGTGGGTTCACCCACAGCACAGTGAATGTTGAAGTGCTGACACTAAAAGTCTGTGGATTTGCCTGCCTGCTCTAGCTCTTCTTGCTTTTGTCTGCTCCAATGCCCACCCCCTTCTGGTAATCAAAAGATTCTGGGGTCTGCAACATCCAGTGGCAGCAACTTTCACACTCCAACCAAATCCCTTTTCACTCTCTGAACTCTGATCCTGCCACCATTAGGGCAAGCAGAAGATCTGTCTGTTATCAATATCAAAAGGGTTGCAGCAAATTTGGCATACCAGCTGCGTGAGGATATTTGCTTATACAAAACTAAGAAACAGATCAACTGACCATCTTCATCTTCGTCCTCATCCTCAAGGCCTTCCACGTAGCCCTCAGCGTCCGAATCAGGCGCCTCTTTGTCGTCCCGGTCGTAGCCGTCCAGGTATGTGAGCTGTGGGAGGAGCTTGAAAACGTTGTCTCTGTAGTCGTTCAAGTTGGTGACCTCACAGTTGAACAGGTCTAAACTCTTCAGGTTTTCTAACTTTTCCTGGAAGGCAAATGAGGGGATGCAGGCCCGTCCCCAGACACACATCAGTCAAATCTCCCCAGGCTCCCCACATCAACCAAAAAAAAGCATTAAAAAAATGCAAAAGCAGGAGGCACTTTTGGATTCCGTGAGTAAAAATCCAGGGATAACTGAAGCACTCCAAGGATCAGCGATCTGGTTGGGACACCAGGCTCCTCTGTGAGCAGCATGCTCCAAGTTCCGGGAAGCACAGGTGTGTGTCACAGAGAGGGGAAGAGTCCTACTGTGTGGAAGCCCTACCCTGAGGAAGCTTCTCCCCCCTTCGCTTCCTGGCCACATGCAACACCCAGCAGCTGGCCACCAGAGGGCGCCTCAGGCACGTGACCATTTCCGCAGGTAAGCCGCTGGCTATGCCAATGCCATTCGCAGCAAGCGCCCAGGAAGGACTGAGAAAGGGAACACCAAAGGAGCATTTCCATGGCTGTCTTAGCCTTTAATCGCACCCTCTCTGTTGTCAGTGTGAAAAGCTAACTTTTACCAGATGGCAAAAAGAGGGGATGCAACTGGAGTTAAGGGGGATTTGAGACTTTTCCCAAACTTTCAGAAACACACATTGCAGCCTGCAGCCTGATGCTTACTTGTAGCCGAACATGCTGAAAACAACACTTGTGTTTCCCACCAGTTATTATTGCTCACACCGATATGGACAAAATGAAAGATGCAGCTTTGGAAACGGTTAAAGTCATTAAGGTTAAAGTGTTTCTCCCACCCTATCCAGGTGGATTGCAAGAAGGTCCATTTTATGTCATTCTTGCAGAAACCCTGCAAGGCAAATCTAAAGTTCTCTGTAAATGGCAGTCACTGAAATCACTATGAATATATACAAAAAGTGTTCCTGCAACTGTGCTTTAGCGCCTTGGAAGTGCCACCACTGTTGCAAGGACAGTCCCAGTTGTCCCTCCAGCACCACCGATGGGAGCAGCCCTTTTCCCTTGTAGTACCTAAAGCACACCCACACAAGCCCCGGCCCCTCCCTCCAGTCCTGCTGGGACCCAGTCCGACTGGATTTCTGCAGGCTCTGAAGTCTTGCCAGGCAGCAGTAGAGATCCCGGCTCCTATACTGCCTGGGGCCAGGACCACAAAATGCCACTGCCCTAAGGAGAATGCACCCCCCACTGGTCACGGCTAGGGGCCCTGTGAGGGCCAGAGGAGGCCACACACAAAGTTGTTGTTAGGCCTTTGGTGGGCCTTAAAACCTCACTTCCAGTTTCATCACCAGAAGTGATGTTTTAAGGCCCTCTGGAGGCCTTAGGAGGCCTTGTGAGGGCCAGGAAGGTTGTGCATGGCCTCCCTAGCCCTCAGAAGACCTCCAGATGGTGAGGCTGGCAGGGGGCAGCCCAGAGTGATGAAAGGAGGTGTGCATGGCCATGGCAACCCTGAAGGCATGGCACCCAAGGGCATTCCCCCCTTCCCGCCCCAGGTACACCAGTGCCAAGCAGTTTGTATTCTGCTCCCAGCTGAGGAGGGCAAGCAGGGTCTGGCTCTCATACTGTGCTCCTGAAGCCCTTGAAGGAACAGTTCCCTAAAGTGTCATCCACTCCAATGGTGCTACAGAATCAACAAAAGCACAGCAATTTAAAAAAAAACAAAAACCTGCAGCAGCTAGAAGAGACATGAAGAGAACTGGGGCTGCACAGCAGCCAAGAGCAAACACTGAAGCCCCATGTGCAGATCTGGCCATCCACAAACTTGCCACAGGCAAGCCACTCTCCTACCACCACTGCCTGGCACCCCCTGCAGTATGGGGAGCCAGGAAGCTTGCAGTAGGTTACTGAGAGACTGTCAAGTGCCTGAACATTGTTTTGTTTTTGCCCTGTAGTAGGGATGTCCCTACAGGGCTCAATGCAAGGATGGCCCGAGAGATTCAAGGGTTCAAGAAGAGGTGCTGAAGGTGCTCCCACAATACTTCTGGGGTATTCAGAATGCACCAGGCAAGACATCCTCCAGGCCAATCACAGAAATTCGTGGAGGTGAAAAGAAGAGCACATCAAACGTGTGGCTCGTAGCAAGCTCTGCTCACGCTTACCAGAGGCTCTATTGTACTGAGATCCTTTATCTTGTTGCCGCTTAGATTTAGATGCGTGAGATTCGGACATTTTTCAGCCAATACTTCCAGTCCTCCTGAGATTCTGTTGTCACTTAACTCAAGCTGAGAGGGGAAAACGTTGACCCAATTTTATTATCAATTCAAACATGTAAAGTATAAACAATATTAAGAAATTGTGCTGCAGCGGAATAGATCTAATGCCATTAAAAATTACAAATAATGAAGGACCAAACAGTCTGTTTTAACCTTTGTCACAAGGAAACCAATACATTTGTCAAGGACAGGCCTCCCTAAGTACCTTCTTAAGTTTGTTTAACTTTGGTAAGTTTGCAACTGAGGTGAGGCCGACGTTGATTGTACTTAAGAATTCCAGCTCTTCAAACTCATCTGTGAGGCCTTCGATCTTGCCTTCATCTGACCTACAGTTGTCAAGAACAAGTTCTTTAACCTGGAAATACAAACGAAAGGAAAAGGAATTTGGGGTTGAGGAGTCTTCCTTGGCACCCATTTGCATGCAGGCCATTATCTGCTAGCAAACAGCGGCCTTCTGTTCCAGCTGTGATCTCTCCTAAACTGTTACTGGGAAGGATTCTGCTGATCACTCGGTCAGCACCCAGTGAGCTGAGCTCGCTTTCACAGAACTCCCAAGACCCACTCACACTATTCTTATCAATTCATTGTTAACTTCAGGCTGCAGCGAAGTGACTATAAAAGCAACAATCCATGATTGACGCACATCAGGGAATTCAAAGCCCCACCACAGATAGCTAGCGGGCGTAGCAGTGAGAGGGCTGGACCTGGCCTGGAAAGACCCAAGTTCAAATCTTTGCTCAGCTATGAAGCCTACAAGCTCAGACAGCCTGGACCACACTCTGGCCTGGAAGCGTGGCACTACAATGTCAGGCGCTGGTTGAGGACCGCTGCTGGAGGGATGGAGAGGCATGACTCAGACTCAGTTGCATCCCCTCTTATGCAAAGTCCCTGAGACGGAAACAAAGCCAGCAAGGATGTCAGTTCCACCAGGTTTCCAGTCTGTCAAATACCCAATTCTACACACAGCACCCATCTGGGTACTAGGGACAAAGCAGGATTTTTTTGGGGGGGGGAGGAAATCCAATCAATTCCCTGGCTGTACACCGGAGGCTGGAACCTTCACAGAAGTGGGGCTGCTCGGTGATCACCCCCCCTTCTTTTGAGATGATGCACAAGATGCTTTTGGTCTCTCCCTCCGAGTCCCAATTTGGAGTCCCCCCAAGGTGAAGGTTCAGCAATGAACCACCTCCTCTGCCCCTCAAGGGCTTTTTCCCTTTTGCTTCCACATTCACAGGACAGCAGGGAGTGCACTTCTAAGACAAATTGCTGGGGGGTGGAGGGGAGGCAGCCAACAGCTCCAAGTATCTTGCAGGAATCCGATTCTCCTTTCAGAGTACAGAGGGAGCCCCTCCCATCAAGACAAGCAGGAAGAGCCTCTGGGGAGCCAGATGACTGGAGAGCTGCATTCTGCAAGCCAGTAGGCGGCTCCTTGCTTGCTCAGCAAAAGGACAGCAGTGCAAGGGGAACCAGCAGTCCCAGCATAGAGGCAAGGACTGAACAGCAAAGCAGTGATGTCACTGAGCACAGAGCCATCAGCCACTCACCTGCCCAGCTTGGGTGAGGAGCCATTTGCCAAAGGGCCCAAACACTCTCCCCCTACTCACTTTCTCCAGCCACAGGGGGTCAGAATCAGGGCTGAGGTGCAGCAAATGATGTGGGCAGCTAAAACAAATTCTGCCCCACTGACCAGGCAAGAGGCTTCTTTTGCAGGGTGTCGTACACTTGGTCTTACTCCCAGGGTTTTGGGGTGCATGTCGTACACTTGGTCTCACTCCCAGGGTTTTGGGGTGCTCAGAGTTGTTGGTTCTGAACCATAGAGCCCTCAAAGATCCCTGTTCGGTAGTACTGCCACCACCCTGTAAGAGCCATTGCCTCAGTCCAGGGAAACCGAGACCCTCTAGGCTTAACTATATCCCTTGTAGGCACTGAGCACTTTCTTTACTTAAAGTCTCAGTCCTCAAGTTTCTAGTCCACAATGAGGATTTTTGGTAGCTTGCTGAACGGCTAGGCAGGATTCTGAACCTTTGTCCCCAGCAGACAGTGGACCAACATGGTAAAAGGATTTTTACTTTATTAAGTACATAGGGTTACAAAAAGTTACAAAAGGCAGCAAATGCTAGAGGCATAAAAACTTCTAGGAAACATATCAGCATAAAATAATAAAGCTAACTGGCTATCTCTATTATTTCCTAACGCTCACCTGGGTCAGCTTCTTTTGTAGATCCTCAGCCCCAGTTACCTATGGGCTACATGGTCCTGACGGGGCAGGATGTGCACCCACCACCTATCTCACCCAGAGACAAGGAACAAAGACCAAGACAAAGGGCCCAAGACATCCCTTTGGGCTTTGTTCTTATACTTCCCCGGCTACCAGGATGGGGTGACTCTGTACTCATTTCAAACTGCCCAATCAGAACACTTGGGGCCAGAATCTTCTCGAAGTGGGGCTGGATGCTAGTCCTCCTAGTTCTCCCCCTCCCCACTGGAGACTCCTGGGCGCCTCTCTGGCTACTGAGGTGCTACATTTATCGCCTTTCATGAGTTGTAAATTCCTTTCAGCTAGGATTCAAGCCACTTCTATGTTACTGGGTTACTTTGGTTCAGGCTTTGCAGTGCTACTAGGCCTGAACTGCACATATTCATGACACAGGGCAACTGTGGGAACTGACAGACCTCATGTCTCCCTCTCATCTTTGGAAACTGAAAAGAATGCTGAGGCCCAAGCAGGAAGAGTTGTGGGGAAATCATGCTGCTGCACCCAGCCTCAGGCCAGGAGACTTCCTGCTTGGATTCCAGAGTCCCAGCCACCCAAGACTGTTTGTGGCAGCCAGGCAAGCACCAGAAGCTCTCGTACCTGCTCCACCAAGCCAAAACCTTCCACAGCTGCTGTGCACAACAGAAGGCAAATCTGCCTGAATTCAGGCACTCAACACCATTCAGCTCTAGCACTGGAAGAGAAACCAAGATGAACTGCAGACCAGACAGAAGCTCTCTCTGGAATACGTTCTGGAAGCAAAGCGGCACTTTCATCTCCTGCAGCAACACGCATCCTTGGACATGCTAAAAGCCTGCTTGTTGCACCACGACATTTCACAGGCAAGAGCTGACATCATTCCTCTGCTACAGAGGTCTTCGCCTAAGAGCATTCTCCTTGACAGTTAGCAGGGCATGGCCAGAGGAGACCAGAAAGCCAGTCTCTACACCACACCCATGTGTCAGACTTCATGCTGGTGGGACGTACTTCCTGATATATGTATTTTTTACTAGGACTCCAATATACATATTTTTTTACCATGACTTTGGCTAACCAAAAGCAAAACAGCAGTCCGAAAAGGGTGAACTCAGATGCAGGAGGGCACATGCACAAGAGTGACCTTGACATTAGAGGTCAAATCTGCAGATCAGTCTACTTAGAAGCAAAAAACGTCGGTTACCACACACAATGGGAAATCTTGTTGATCTACTAAAAATCATCCAGAGATCAGCCAGCAGATCCACCTCTGCCCAACCCTGTCCTAGAAGCCATTTCTCTCTCAACAAAAGAACAGCATTCCCTGCAGAATTATCCAAGCACATCCTTTCTTCTCCTGTCTCAGGTTGCAAAGATGCCCCCTTTAACCAAAGCCAGGGTGATATTCCTACAGCCATGTGAAGAACGAGGGTTGCCTTCTGTACTGGGATTCTGGTTCCACGGTGGCAACCAGAGCTCCTTAGGCACAAATTTGGCCATGGTCATGGGGGGGGGGAGAGGAAAGGAGAGTGCTGGTGGCCATGGCAAGATGCAGGTGCCACCCCCTCTGTGAAGCATACGTTTGCTCCCTAGCCCCCTACTTCCTGAGCACTGCACTCCACAATACTGATGACACAGAGACACCAAGACCTGGGAGAGAGGCTGTGGAAAGCCAGCACACAGGGATGTGTTTACCAAACCGGCCTGCTGGTCTTTGAATACCCAGGAAACACCCTCTTTGAGCTGCCACTTCTTTCTCTGGGACAGTCAAGGCACAGAGGCATGGCGTTCTAGGAACCACCTTGCCCAACGCAACTGGACCCTCTCTGGCGCTCCCGGGTTGATTGTTTGCAGGACAGAAGCACTTCACAGCATGCTTAGCATTTCTTCCATTTGTCCCAAAAGGGTAAGCTATCAAGCCCCATGACAACTGACCCAATTTGATTTGAACCCAATTCATCTGGAGGCAACGTCTTTCCAGAAACAAGACAAACCACAAGCTTCGCAATGCTGAAATGCACCTTTTGAAAACAAGAAGTTCTGTCAATGGAAACCATCTGCTGCAAACTGACCTATTCACAGACCTATTCATAAACTGGCTAAAGAAATCAACATTCTCCCATGCAGCCATTTCTGCCCAACGTTGCATATACACAACAGGGACCAAATGTGTACACCTGTGGGCCAGGCAGAAATGGGTTAAGTTAGTCACCAACCACTCACAAGCCACTTAGGAGGAAAAGAGGGGTAAAGGAGAAAAATAGAGGTTAAGGAAGCAGATAAGCCACCCCAAACTCCTGACCACAAAAACACACAGCTGTGCAATGCTTAAGTTTGCTGTAATCCTGTGCTGGCACAAGCTAGTCCAAGGAGAGAGAGTCTTTACCTTGCCTTCAGGCAGAATAGAAATAATTAAATAACATAATTGTAACTTTCTGGATTTCAAATGGTAACAATGATAGTCTAGTTTTATATTCAGCCCATCTGGGACAGGGGTCCAAAAATCTGAGTGTAAACTGGTGACAGGTCAAAAATGATGGTTGCCACAACTCTTCCTTCAAGGGGGGGAGGGAAGTTCCCTGTCCATGACCACACACTGATGGGCACCTCTGAAATGCAGCATTAAGTCAAGGACAAATGTCAGTTCCAACTCCAGGAGGAAGGCAAGGATCATCCCTGCAATCATCAGGGGGTACTCAGGGGCCCTTCCCCAGAGGCAGATTCACTTTGGCCAGCAAGTGTTTGGGCACTCGTGATGATGGAAGAGCCAACTGACAAGAGACCAAAAAGGCCTTGCTTGCCGGCAGCCCCTTTTTAATCCAGAGGCCAGTTGAACTGCTACACCTTTGATAAAGGGCGTCTGCTGCAAGCCTTCAAGATCACCAGACTTAAGAGCTGAAAAGTAAGCAGCTCTTACAGGGCAGAAGCAGTTCTACATTTACAGGGCACTCCTGTTCCCGAAATTGGTGGCATTCGGACACAAGTCTGCAAACAGAGCAACTGACAGCCAGGCTGCACCTGAAATGCAGCATTTGGAGTTCCCCCTGAAGGCACAGGATGCCAAATCAGGTACAACACTCAGCTGTGCTTTTGTGCACAATCACCCCTTGTCTTCTTGTGGGATCCCCCAATTCAGGGAGGATTACACTAGAATCTCCACTAGTACTAGTATCTTTCCTCTCTAGCTCGCGATGACTCCATGTGCGTCATTTCCGTTCTTGCAGACCCCACCTGGCCCTCCCCCAAGGCCAGAACATCACCCTCTTGGCACCCATTTGCCTGGAAGGGACCCGTCTCCTCTGGGACCCGTTTGCGGCCTGTGTCTCTGCAGAGAAGAGCATCCACAAGACGCACTTGAACGCCGAGTTAGGAACTTGGTGTGGGGCAGCTCAGCACCTGCACCAGCAAAGGGCCGGCCACACTCCCCGCAAATCCACTGCACTCCACAGGCACAGGCTGGACTGATGGGGGCACCTGGCTGCAGAGCAGAGCCCCCTGGTGGCGTAGCTGGAGTGGGGGCAGAGCGCTCAGCAAGGTGGGCAAGAGGCCCCTTCCTTCAGAGCCATTCCCGTACCGCTTGCCCCCGCTGCTGAGCCTCCCACCGGACCTGCTGCTCTGCCCCCTCCAGCTACGCCACCGGAGCCCTCTGACGAAGCGACGCGTACCCGACCGGTGCTTCCAGCGGGCTCCAAGGGGCAGGCCTGGGCAAGGCGCTTCTCCGGCCCGGCTGACCAGGTTCAGCCGCCGGGATAAACAGCTCTGCAGCCACGCGGGCCTTTCCGAGGCGGCCCGTTCCTCCCGCAAGCAAGACTGCCCCCGGCGTCGCCCGCACAGCCCGCCCCGCTGCCCTGCGGAGCCGCCCCGACGGAGGGCCATCGGGCTGCCCGGCCCCTCCGCCCGCTCCCGACGCCAGGCGCAGCCGCGCGTCTCTGCACGTCTGAAGGGCGGCCGGGCTCGCCCCCGCCTCCCCTCCTGCTGAGCCCGCGGCAGCAGCGACAAAATGGCAGCTCCAGAAGCGGCAGGCATGGCGGGCTCGCGGAGGAGGGAGCGGGGAGCGCCCGGGCCTGGGCCCGCCTCCCTCTCCCCGGGCCCGCGATGGGCGGAGGACGAGGCGCTGCCCCCACCAGCTCGGGCGTCGTGCAGGGCTGCCTGCGGGAGGGCGCCGCCTGCAGAGCCCTCCGGCCCCCGCCGCCCCGCTCGGGAGTCTCCGCGCCGCCCGGTCCTCCCTCCGCCGTGCAAAAGATGGCGCCGTGTCCTACTTCGGAGCCAGTGCGCGGCTGGCGCGCCCGGAGGGGCGGGAGGAGGCGCTGCGGCGCTCCGGGGCTCGACTCGCAGCGGCCCGCTCCGAATCCCCACGAGCGCCAACGGGGAAGGGGCGCCTGCTGCCGCGGCCAGGCCGAGCCTCCGCCGGGCGCCGCGTGCAGGAGGGGGTGGGGGGGGCGGCCGGCGGATCGCAGGAGTCACGACCGCACCGCGCCCTCCGCAGGCGGGGGTCAATGCGCGGAGGGCCCGCGGAGGAGGGACGCACGCGGGACAGACGGCGGCCAGGCGGGGGAAGCGCCAAGAAGCCTGCGGGCCTGCCCTCGCCCTGGGCTGGGGGCACGTCCCCGGCCGTTTCCTGGAGCGGGCAGCCAGTTGGGGAGCAGAGGCCGCCCGGCCCGGCCCGCAGCGGCGCCCTTAATTTCTCCTTGGCGGGACCGGGCGGGTGGGGTGGTGGGGCGCGCAGCCCCCTGCCCGGCGCGTCCTCTGCGCTCGCAGGGCGGCCCGCCAAAGCGCTCCTCCGCGCCCGGACAAAGTTTCGCGGCTCTTCAGGCGGCCCGGCCTCCCAAGCGCGGCCGCGGAAGGCGGCAGAGGAGCCGGCGGGCGGCGGATCGGAGCCCGACCTCGGAAGGAACGCGGACCTCCCGGCCTCCGCCGAGCGTGGCGGCCCGGGAGGCGGAGAGAAAGGGCGCGTTCATGAGACGAAGTTGCAAACATGGCTCCCCAGTCACCTCGCCAGTGCACGGCGGCGCCCGCCCCGCTCTCTGCCCGCCAGCCCCGGGCGTCCGGGACGCGCCGTCGACGAAGTTCTCTTCGCCCGCCGGCCGTCCAGCAGCGGCGCCCACGACGGCGCCGAGCCTCCTGCCCGCGCTCGGGGCGGCCGGCAATAAGGCGGAGACTTTCCCGCGGAGACCGGAGCGCGTGGGGGACGGTTCCGCGGGCTTCTCCCGCCCCCCTTCAATCGCCGGACGGGCGCGGACGCGTGCGCGGCGGGGCAGCCCCATCCAAGTGTGGGGGCGCACCGAGCCGCGCGGCTCAAGGGCGGCAGCAGCGCCCGCGACGGCAGCTGGCACGGACGGCGCCGCCTCTGCCGCGCTCCCGCGACTCGCCCCTCCGGCGCGTCCCGCTCCCGGCCACCCGCCCGGCCCCTGCCCGGCTCACGTCGGAGGGCGTCCGGTTCCGCAGCTCTAAGTGGATCCTCTTCTTCATGTCCATGTCCGATGCGGCGGCGGCGGCGGAGGCTCGCTCCGTCCCGGCCGGGCTCCTCCTATCGCGGCACCGACGCCGGAGCCGCCCGCCGCAGCCAGCCCGCGACCCCCGCCCACCCCGGACCGCAGCAGGCGAGGGACCGCGAGCGCGCAACCAGCTCCGCTCGGAATCCCCAACGCGGCCGGCCAGCCCGCGCGCACACTAGCCTGATGGCTGCGGGGGCGGCGCTCCGGGAAGGAGCGACTGGCGGGCCGGCCAACCGGCGCCCGAAGGCGGCGCGCCGCGGCCAATGGGAGGCGGGCGAGGGCGGCGGGAGCCAATGGCGGGGCGCGGCGCCGTCGGCCAGGGGGACAGCCCGGCTGGGAGCAGCGAGCGGAGTAGTAGTCGGCGCTGGCTGCGGAAGGCGACGGACGGCGGAGAAGGTGGATGGCCAGCTGGGAGGGGCCCGCGAAGCGGTGGCGTAGCTAGCGGGGGGCGGAGCGCTCAGGCTGGCGGGGCGGCTCAGCGGGGCGGGCAAGCGGCGACTCCCTTCGGAGCCATTCCCAGCCGTAGGGCTCCGTTTTGCCCCCCCCGCCGGGAATGGCTCCAAAGGGAGGCGCCGCTGAGCCGCCCCGCTCCAGTGCCAGTTCTCGCCACTGCCGCGAAGACCGGAGCCTCCGTGTGCAGGCGCAGTCCATCTGTCTCCGAGCAGCAGTCACGGGAAGGGGCTGCGGTGGGAGCGGCGGGTGCTGCACGCTCCGGCATCGTGACTGAGCTCGCGTGTTGGCTCGGGGGCTCCGCTCCGTGGAAAGAGGGTGGACCAGGTGGCCCCTCTGCGGCCGGCCCTGGCTGCGGGGGGAGCGGGCCGCCCTCGGGGCAGAGGGGTGGCGGGCTGCGAGGTGGCGAGAGACGCCTGCTGGGGCGCAGGGGGGACCTGTCGGTGCGGAGCCCACGGTAGTTCCCCGAGGCGGTGGCGTAGCTGGAGGGGGGCGTAGCGCCTAGGATGGCAGGGGGCCTCAGCAGCGTGGGCAAGCGGCCTCTCCCTTCGGAGCCATTCCCGGGGGGGGGGACCCTGCTGAGGCTCCCTGCCAGCCTGAGCTCCTCGCCCCCCTCCAGCTACGCCACCGCTCCGAGGCTGCTGGAGCTGGGCGAGAAGAGGCAAGAGCGATGGGGGGATTCTCTGGGACCGAAGGAGCCGAAGAGGAGGCCATGAAACGCGGGCCTGAGAGCCCAAGCCTAGCCATGTCTACTCAGAAGTAAGTCCCATTCTAGTCCATGAGGCTTACTCCCAGGGAAGTGTGGACAGGATCGCAGCCTGAATTCAGAGCGGGAGCAGCAAAGACAGGGCGATGGAGTGGGAGGAGTGAGTGCAGGAGGGGTCCTGTGCAGTGGAGATGCGGTGGAGAGTCATCGTGGACGAGGACAGAGGGCTGGTGGGAGCAGCCTGGGGGCTGCAGTTGGAGAAATTGGCTAGAAGTGCTCCTACCTCCTGCAAATGTTGATCTTTCTTTCCCACTGCAAGGGGGTGTGGCTCCTGGAATAAGTAGGGTGGCTCTGGGGGCTGGGGCAAAGCCACATGGAGGGTGTGGGTGGAAAGGTGGGGGGAAGAAGACTTGCTGGCCCCAATATGGGGGAAAACTGGTGGCATCTTCTAAGATGAAATGCCTAAAAGGATCTCGGAAAGAAGATGGGGAACACTTGTTCTTGGCCACTAAGAAGTTGTGGTAGTAAATATACTTTCACATAGTTGAGGGTTTAATTATTTTTTTTATGGAAGAAAACGTCTGAATTATAGGCGCAGTTTTGTGAAGGCACAGACTGTCTAGGAGGCGTGTGCCGTTCTTGATAAAGAAATTGGACAAGCAACTATTTGGGAAGATAACTAGAGCCTGACGCCTTCTGAATTGAAATTGGTGTGTAGAGGGGTTCCCTTCCAGTGCCCTCCTTTTGAGGAAGGGGTTTGACTCGAAGCCATGCTGCAGAAAGGAGCACCCCCTGAGAAACCAGGGAGGGTATAGGCCACTTTGAAGCCAGAAATGAAGCAGGAAGGTCACTGTAGAATTTATGATGAGGCATTGGAAAAAGAGTGGGGGCAATAAGTATGAGGGGGGATTTTTTTTTCAAAACAAAATTGGGACTGAATGTTGGGCCTTGATGGAAAGTTTTGAACTGCAGAATAAAAAGGAGCATGGCAGAAATCGTTTACATAGAAGGAGCCTATAGAGTAGGAATAGCTGTAGAAGAGTCCAATCCTACGCATGTCTACTCAGAAGTAAGTCCCACTATAGTCATTGGGGCTTACTCCCAGGAAAGTGGATAGGATTGTAGCCGAAGTGTCATGTCTCATGCACTCACATGCCGGTGCTTAAGTATAAGTTTTGCAGATGTCCTTCTCTGCCATTTGCACCCAGATTAAAAAGAGAGACTCTCCATGAGCCAGTAAGAAATAAAGAAGTTGTTGAAATTCTTGTGGTGATGGCATTTTTCTCTTTCTCACACCCAGACTCTTTTGAGAGGGGTGTTGGAGATCCTGGCATGCAAGCAAGCAGTCTGGCCTTTGTTGGTTGACCTGGAGGCAGATGCCAATTGATGCCACCTTGTTTCAATTCTACTTCCTGAACAAGGTGGGGGTCTTTTCACTTCCACTGTTCCTCCCACCGGCCCCAAGGGAAGAAGAGAGGCCTCCTGCAAGAGGGGGATTTATAAGAGGGGGATTCTTGGTGCTTGCAGGCCCCCTTTCTTTGGAGGACTTTCTAGTATTCAAGCTGCAGAAATGATGTTTGTTTGATGTTGGGAGGATTGCATACCACACTGCTCTTACGTAAACATTGACATGTTGTTTCTCTTATCTTTAGGACAATCTCAATGTATGGCCTAAGCCTCTCCTCTTCTTTCCCAGGAAGTCAGGAAAGCCAAACATGACAGATCTGGTACTGGGATTGCCTGAGTTCTTGGGTTTCTTATAAGGCCCAAAATGTTGACTAACTGTGGAAGACTGGCTTTCTGTAGTTCCACTTGTGCCTGTCTTGGGTGCCAGAAAGATTGGTTGGGTGCAGGTTGTCTTTCAGTCTTTCATGTGACCAAATAGCATCCATGCTTTTCATGTGTGTCACATAACACCAATGCTTTGTCTTTCTAACTGGCAACATAAGCAGTTCTACCAGTCAGGGGCTGAATGTTCAGTCATGTGGAGGTGATTTTGGTATCGCAGCAGTGCCCCCTTCAAGGGAATACTTTAAGGGAGCTTTGAAGGCATTCTGGACTTTTTGACTCTTCTCACAGGAACAGCCATCATGAACCTCCTTAAGTCAAACCAAGAAGAAGACACAAACACAAAAAGAGCCTTCTTGCCTTTAAAAGGATACTTGAAACCTATTTGTTCCACCAGCCATTTGGGCTTTGAGAAGAATTGTTTGAGGTTAGTTGGAGTTGTGAGATCCAACATCTGTTTACTGTTTTTATCTGAGGTATTTTTCAGATAGCTTTTACATTTTTCACTCTGTCGCTAGCTGCCTTGAAACCATGATATGAAAGATAGGACTTAAGTGGAAATAATGGTCTCTTATTTTTGTCCAAGTATGAAGACTAAAGGAAGAAATGATGTGGTAAGTCACCCAGGCACACTTGCAAATTGGCTGCCATGTTTCATGATCCCAAGCGAGGAACTTTGGGAAGTTGGTAGCCTGTGAATTGGCTCTCAGAACCATGAGGGCATGTTATTTAGGGGTGCAACATTTACAGCCAGGAGACCAGAACAGTAGGCTGGGACCATGCTTCTGTGGTCAGCTGACTTGCCTGTACACACTAGTGCAAAGTACACAGCTGCCTTCAAGTCTTCCCTAGCTACTGCTGCTGCTATTTCTGCCTACCCTGATATGGAATCCCATAATAGTACAGTAAATATTCTGTATCAATTTTCAGCATGCAAAATGTTGTACAGTCTTCAGCTGCTGGGAATAAAGGTTCAGATTTCTACAGCATCTTGGAGGGTGTTTGGCATTAAATCCTGTTACTGCAAATGAAGGACTTGCAGTGTTGTCAGAAGACTTGGCATATTTGGTGGTGGGGAAACAGCTTTTCTCCTTAATCTTATGGGATGACCATGCTGCTTTATAAGATTCTGCTGTTTTTGCTTCTTTACAACCAGTGTTTTAAAATAACAGCTTTTAAGAAAGTGTGATCACACCAAAGTTCAGTGAGAAATAAAAATGGAAATGTCTGTCTTCTCCTGTATTGCAAGATTGTCAGACATTCCAAAGGGAAGGAAGAGCACGTACTCCTAAGTGCACTTGGCACTGTGTCCCCCACTGGCGCAGGCAGGTCCAAAAATGAAAGCACTCTTACGTTCTAACAACTGTTAATGGATTTCAGGCAGCAAGAGGATAATGGGGAAGAGCTTGCTCTCTGAACCCAGCTGCACTGGAGAAATGAAATGGGAATGGGGCTGACTTGTGGCTGCTAGAACTTTGTGTTGTATTGAACTTGATACCTTAGTGGGATTATACATAAAGAGACAAAAAGCTATAGTGAATCAATAATGAAAATCTGCTGTCAATATGAGCAGGGGGTCAGAATACTATACATAAAACACTGCACAACATGCAAATAGTGCTAAATTTCTGGTTTCAGAAATAACAAGTTGTATTTGTTATTAGCTCTGGTGCAACCACATTCAAACTTCTTTATATATTTGTCGACATTCCCAGTTCAGTGTTAAAGGAGATGTTTTAAAATCTAGTTTGTGTTCTAAGGGAATGTTTTTTAGGTGATTCCAATCTGATAAACTTAGACCAAAAAACAAGGGATAAATCAATGATGTCACTTCCTGTAGAGGAAGCTTGGCTTGTGGGCGTAGTTCTCATTACTCATCGTCTGTTCCCATGGGGTTTGTGGGAATCTGAATTGCTGTACTGAACACACTTTTCAGACTTGTCCTAGTATGGGAATCACTCATATGACTGACTGTTGGGCATCACTTTGGCCTGCTCCCTTTACCACTGCTTGGAGCACAGGGCCTTTTCTGTGGTGGCACCTTCATTGTGGAACTTCTCCAAAAAAACCCAGTTCTGATAAATGGTAAGTAATTTTAACTGAAAATCTTCTTTTATTCTCTTATTTTTACCCTCACTGTTCATTGTGCATTTTCCCATACTTTATTGATCCATTGTTTTAGAAGACAGCACTACTTGAAAGCATCACTGAAGTGATCAGAATTTCAAATCTCCATCACTAAAATCATGTTGATTTTTCCTTTTTAGAGCTATTGTGTTAATACCAAAGGCTATTTGTTGTGTTTCATATTGTTTTTATAATATAAATATTTCAGTTTTTACCCTTTAGTCAAATTCTCAAGACCGCTAACATTTCAAAACAATCACAATAAAATGTTTGTTTTAAAAAGGGGGAAAGACATAATAAAATGATTATTGAATAAAAGACATAATAAAATTATTTCTGGGCTGGGGCACCTCCCTTATGAGCGAGGGTTATAGTGTTTGGGGCTCATCAGTATAGAAAAGGCACTTGGGGGACATGATTGCGACGCAATAAAATTATGCAGGGGTTGGAAAAAATGCATAGAGGTATGTTCTTTTCCCTCACACGACACCAGAACCAAGGGACATCCCCTAAAATTGAGTGTTGGGAAAGTTAGAGCAGACAAAAGAAAATATTTCTTTTCTTCCAGTGTGTAATTAATCTGTGGAACTCCTTGCCACAGGATGTGGTGATGGCATCTGGTCTTGACACCTTGAAAAAGGTATCAATAGATTGAGGGAGGAAGAGTCCATCATGGGTTACAAGTCATGATGGGCATATTCGCAACTGCCTGGTTTTAGAAATGGGCTGCCTGAATGCCAGGTGCAAGGGAGTAGCACCAGGATGAAGGTATCTAGTTGTCTTGAGTGTTCTCTGAGGCATCTAATGGGCCACTGTGCAATATAGGAAGCTGGACTAGGTGGACCTTTGGCCTAATCCTGCAAAGCTCTTAATATACATTTTTTTCCCTGTGAACTGAAAATATTGCATCATCAATGTAAACTATGCTTTACAAAGAGTGAGAGGACAGGTGTCTGCCTGAAAGTAGAAGCAGGCTACCTCAGCAGGCCAGGTGCAAGCAACCTTGCCGTGTTGTGAGCTTCCTGAGGCATCTGTTGCGCTGCTGGGAGATGCAGGAAGCTGGACTAGTTGGGCCCCCTGTGGCCTCATCCAGCAGGGCTCTTCTCATGTTCTTGAAACAGCAGGTCAGCAAACAAAGTTAAATGGTAGTAGAGAGAAGGGGGAGGGCTGGAGCCTTTGCAAATAAGTGGCGGGCGCAGGCCACAGGAGTGGTGCCATGCTTGGGTGATGGGCAGGCGCTGACCTGGACTTGCAGAGTATTGCCCCCGTCCCAGCAGGAAGGTTACAAGGAGCAGTCTGCCTGTGCAGTGGGCGGGGAGGCAGGTCGGGGAGAGCCTCCCCACTGGAGTACTTTGGCAAGCGATGTTGCCACCTCTGCTGCCAGCACTCTCAACCCGCGCGCTTTGCTTGGCATGTGGGCTGAGTGCTTGAGCACCTCACAGAGAGGTGGTGGCACTTTTCACGGCTCCAGGGGGAGGCACTGCCTCACCTCACATGGCGGTGGCGCTTTTGGAAGGATTGCTGTAGGGTGGTTCTGCCTCCCCAGTCGCAAACAGCCCTGCCCTGTCCTGAGTGGGGACCAGGTGGGCCCCAGTGGCAGGCCTACCCTGTGGGGGGAGGGGCTGGTCCCAGATGGTGGCGTAGCTGGAGGGGGGCGGCGCGCTCAGGGTGGGCAAGCGGCCCCTGCCTTCGGAGCCATTCCCGGCGGGGGGGGCAAAACGGAGCGCTCAGGCTGGGACTGGCTCCGAAGGGACGGGCCGCTTGCCCACCCTGCTGAGGCTCCCTGCCGCCTGAGCGCTCCGCCCCCCCAGCTACGCCACCGCTCGGGGTGCCCGGGGGGCGGAGCGCGTTCCATCGGAGGGCGCTGCCAGTGCGGGGGAGGGGCGCCAGCGACGGTTGCTTCTGCTTCCGCAGCCTCAGCAGCGCCGCCGCCGCCCGCGGGCCCGGCAGTCCCATGCGGCGGCGTGCCCCCTGCTGTCGCCGGCGGTACGATGGGGCTGGCCCCGCTCTGCTGCCGCTGCTGGGGCTTCTGTTGCTGCTCCCGCTGGGAGCCCCGAAACAGAGTGAGTCTGGGGGCGGCCGGGTGGGGAGGGCGCTTCCCCCTCCCGCCCCAGAGAAGGGGGCGGGCCTGGGAGCAGCTCCCCCACTGCAGAGCTGGGGTCCTGCCTAAGGAGAGGCGGGGGCAAGGCCCCCTCCCTCCCTCCCTCCAGGAGCAGAGTTTGTGCGCTTCTCCCCCCCTTTTGGGGGATCTGCAGGTTGTGGGGTGGGGCCCCTCCCCCCACACGCACCCCTTAGGGGACTGCTGCACTGAAGGTCCCCCACTCATTGGTGCAGTCCCAGGCTAGGGAGCCAGCACCAGGGCTGGGGGGGGGGGCAGGTGAGGCAGAGCCTCCCCACTGGAGTCCTTTGAAGAGTGCCACCACAATGACAGGTGAGGCAGAGCCTACCTACCCGGGCCCTTGCTCTGCTTGAGCACCTCACTACACCTGCAGCACCTTTTGAAGGGCTCCAGTGGGAAGGCTCTGCCTCACCTGCCTCCCCACCCACCACATATCTCTGCTGGAAAGGCCCTTCCAAAGGGCAGAGCAAGGCAGACTGCCTTAAGAACATGCCCCACTGGATGAAGCCATAGGCCCATCTAGTCCAGTTTCCTGTATCTCACAGCGGCCCACCAAATGCCTTCTGGAGCTTGGGCACCCCACAACCCCCAAGTAGGCTTTCAGGCAGATCCAGGGTGACCAGATACAATGGAGGACTTGGTGCCTATTTACCTTTCACCATGGTATAGATGAGGGAATTAATAAAAAGTGCCGCTTTTTAAGCCACTCCATGCTGACTTGCACCCACCAAAAATTCCTCTTCTATACAGGTGTGTGCCACTGAGGGGATATGTTCTCCAATCCCTGTTGTAACACGATTATGTTGTTAAGCGAACATTCAGCCCAGTCTAGTGCCTTTGTTGTGTAAACAGACACTCCCTGCCATACACTAGCTGGCTGTACAGGCTACTGGAGATAGATTTGCTCTTCTTTGCATTGAGCCTCTTTGTTGTGTAAACAGACTCTGTACTGCAGGCTATGGGAGACCTGACTGCCTCATTCAGAATGTCTTTGTTGTGCTTTGACTGCTGTCATATATGCAGTCCGTCATTAAGCAGCAGGTCATTAAGCGTCACACACTTGTAAATTGGTTAGGGATTTAGGGTGCAATCCTAACCCACTTTCCAACACTAACATAAGAGCAACACAGTTCCAAGGTAAGGGCACAATCCTAGCCAGGCCTACTCAGAAGTAAGTCCTATTTTGTTCAATGGGGCTTATTCTCAGGAAAGTGTGGTTAGGATTGCAGCCTAAGGGAATAAACATTCCCTTATTTTGAGGAGGTTTCTGTGAGTGACCAACTGCAGGATGCAGCACGCGTCCCATTGGCACAGCTATGCTAGTGCTGGAAAGTTGGTTAGGATTTGGGCCATAGGCACCTTGTCCTCCATTGTATCTGGTCACCATGGGCAGAACCTTCCCCCTTGTCCAACCTGATGTCCCTGAAATTTCCATTTCCTTGTTCCATGACATCAGCAGGGAGGAAAAGGGGGGGAGACCAAGCCTTGTGCTATTCTACCTGCACTGCCCATTTTCTGCATGCTGCTTGAGAGAAAGTGTCCCTATGTGCAAGGAGCTTCCCTTTGAAATACCGCTGACAGCAGGGAGGGGAGGAGTTGTGACAGGGCCAAAGATGACAATAAAGGATGGGTTGAAATGGTACCCAGGGCTGGACACCAGGCTGCACTTCAGTTGGAAAAAAGGGCTTTTTGGGTGTAGGGACAAAAGCTTCTTTGGAAAGAGGGGTTTAGGAAGAGGGTGAGGACCAGAGTCCAGCTTTGGAGCAACAGGGAGGGGGGAGGCAGTGCTGTTTACAGGAGCAGGAAAACTAAGCAGCTCTGGAGAGGGGTCCCAGGCATGAAGGATCTCTCCAAACTGGCAGAATGGGCAGCAAAATGGCAGATGCATTTCAATGTCAGTAAGTGTAAAGTCATGCACATTGGGGCAAAAAATCAAAACTTCACATATAGGCTGATGGGTTCTGAGCTGTCTGTGAGAGATCTTGGGGTGGTGGTGGACAGGTTGATGAAAGTGTCGACCCAATGTGCGGCTGCAGTGAAGAAGGCCAATTCTATGCTTGGGATCCTTAGAAAAGGTATTGAGAACAAAACGGCTAGTATTATAATGCCGTTGTACAAATCGATGGTAAGGCCACACCTGGAGTATTGTGTCCAGTTCTGGTCGCCGCATCTCAAAAAAGACATAGTGGAAATGGAAAAGGTGCAAAAGAGAGCGACTAAGATGATTACTGGGGTGGGGCACCTTCCTTATGAGGAAAGGCTACGGCATTTGGGCCTCTAGCCTAGAAAAGGGACGCCTGAGGGGGGACATGATTGAGACATAAAAAATTATGCATGGGAAGGATAAAGTGGATAGAGAGATACTCTTTACACTCTCACATAACACCAGAACCCGGGGACATCCACTAAAATTGAGTGTTGGGAGGATTAGGACAGACAAAAGAAAATATTTATTCACTCAGCGTGTGGTTGGTCTGTGGAACTCCTTGCCACAGGATGTGGTGACGGCATCTAGCCTGGATGCCCAACAAGTTTCTGGAGGAAAAATCCATTATGGGTTACAAGCCATGATGTGTATGTGCAACCTCCTGATTTTAGAAATGGGTGTCGGGGTTCCCCTCCTCCCACGAGTCCCCAACTTACCCAGGGAGAAAGCTTCTGGGCCAGAGGATCAGGGAGGAAGTTGGTGGGACATGGGGCCACCTCCCCATATGCTGCCTGGACACTCCTGTAGGCGGCAAAGCGCAGTAGAGCTACAGGACCCAGGTGGGCAGGGCCAGCCCACCCCCCAAAGGCAGAGACCAGAGCAGAGGCAGCAGCCTTCCCAGCCCTCTCAGGAACAACCCTGGCAGCTCCTGGTGGGAGGAGGTGGGAGGGAAACAGAGAGAGAGGAAGGGGAGGAGTTGGGATAATCCCAAGGGAGGGCAGTCCTAGGGACAGGCCCTTTTTGTACCATCCCTGTGAGGGAAGGGGAGGGGTCAAAGGGGAGGGGTCTGCCCTACACAAACCTGGAGGCCAGGGATAACAAGGCAGTTGGGAGTTTGAAGAGCAGGCAGGAGGATATGCTGCTAGCAGTCCCTGCTCCTGACTGGCAAATGCTGCCAACCCAAAGAGGGGGAACCGGGTGACACAACCCCCCCCTTCTTGTGGTGAACTAGTCTGAGGCCTCCACCAGGGGGTCCCCCTCAGAAAGGCCGGGCGGACCCTCCCCCCCCACAGGGAGGCCTCACAATGGGCTATGTCAGATGCAGGGGAGGGCACCAGGATGCAGGTCTCTTGTTATCAGGTGTGCTCCCTGGGGCATTTGGTGGGGCCGCTGTGAGATACAGGAAGCTGGACTAGATGGGCCTATGGCCTGATCCAGTGGGGCTGTTCTTATGTTCTTATGACGGGCAACTAGGGAGAAGGGCAACCAACCAAAGGGAGCAGAACTCTCCCACGGTGGTTGCTGGGAAATCCCAGGCTGCTTCCAGAGAAAGGAAGTGCTGGCCGCAGTTTCCAAGTACACATCCATATTCCCTGATAAGCCTTTCCTGATCTTACAGCAGTAACATGGGGCCACTGCTGGATGAGGACTCTGTCTAGCCCAGGAGTGTCCAAAGTTTTTGGCCGGAGGGCCACATCGTCTCTCTGACACTGTGTCTGGGGGTGGGGGGGGGATTAATTAACATTTCAAATTTGAATAAATTTACATACGTTTACATAAATGAATATGTTAAAGATGAACTTATATGAATGAATGGTCTTGCAATAGCTCAAGGCCTATAAAAGGCCTTGCACAAAGCAAGGCTGGCCTTTCCTTTTCCGCCACTACTGCATCACAGATGTGAAACAGCAAACAGTGGAGGGAGCCCTCATCCCACAGCTCACGCGAGAGGTCAAACAGTTGCCCTCACGCTAAGAGCATTTGCATTGGGCCAGTGTGGGCTCCAACAAAACACTGGAGGGCCAGAGACTGGGCCCCTGAGGGCCGCATTGAGAGGCCTCAAGGGCCGCAAGTGGCCCCAGGGCCGGGGTTTGGGCACCCCTGGTCTAGCCCAAAGGGAATAGTGGTTTGATGCAGACAAGATGGAACCTGGAACTTAATGCTTTTTAACTCTGGGAAAGGGCCAAATATAAGGCAGATGTAAACTAAATACAAGAAACAGTCACATTTGCACCATCATTTTCACTTTAACCATCCTAACAAGCCTGCATTCAGCATCATGGTGAAGCCATCCAAGACACCCTTCCTGGGTAGTATGTCCTGCTGGACATGGTGGAGCAATGCAAGACCTTCTGGCCCCACTTTCCTGCGAGTGGTTCTTCACAGTGTTTCACATGCCCTGCATTTCCCCAAGGGTCTTGACACCTGCCTAATCCCCCAGCACTGTGTCCAAATGTATGCAAAGAAGCCTGCCACTGCCCTCCTCTGCATAAAGACGCCTGTTATAGCAGTTTCTTCCACAGTAACAAGCTTTTTCTCATCACCCCAGCATGTTCCCATTATGTCTGTTTCAGGGTATTAATTAATTCGGGCTTAGTTCCACCTATTGGTTGAATAAAGAAGGGAAAAGGGGGTTATTTTTCACTTATTCGTTTATTATTTATACAGGCCATTGGTGTACATGGTCCTGTTGCAGCCTTTGAACCTGGTAAATTATGCACAGTTCAGCCATTCGCTGCTGCAAGGAAAGGATGATTGTGACCATGTAGCTAACAGTGCAATCCTGTCTTGCGCTGGAACAGGCAGGTGCTATATACAGTACAAGATAGGAGCCAGAATTGGCTCAGCTGGAGGCAAGGCGAAACTCTTCCCCTTACCCCTGGGTAAGCCACTGCAGCCCCAATGGATCTCCTCAGACATGCGCCACATCTGTATGTGGCATAAGTCCAAGGACAGCAGAACAGCTTGAAGTCACTCCACGCTGCTTGGGAATGGGGACTAGAATCCACCATAAGAGCCGGCTCCTAGCCCTGGCTCCTGCTGCCCACCCCGGGACCACCGTTTACCCCGGAATGCCTCCCTCCCACCTCCTTCCCGTCCACCCCAGAGCCTTGCATCATCCGAGCTCAACCGATGCAAGGCTCCATCCCCAAGTCGGCGTAGAGGCTGGATTCAGCCTCTGCAGGCCGGTACGCGTCCCTGCACCGGTCCAGCTGACTCCAATGTAAGTGGGCAGAGGACTGCAGCCTTAGCCACTTGTGCCGAAGCCATTTTGGAGCTGAGTTTGGAACACTCATATTTTCCCCATCACTCTTTTGTCTAGGTCACTGTTTCTCAACTGGTGGTACTCATACCACCAGTGGTCCTCAAGATGGTGTCTGGTGGTACTTGCAGGACCCCCAGACCCCCACTGCCTGGCAGTGAGACCAGCAACACAATGTGACAAACCGGTAGGAAGTTCAGCGGGCAGAGCTCCAGCGTGCGCTTTTAGCACGCTCAAAACCCTCCCATCCAAACCTTAGCCTCTCACTGGTGTTTGCTGCATTGCGTCTGGCCTCCCAATCCAGAAGTAACAGATGATGACATCATCGCCTGTTACTTCTGGTGGTGCTTCCAGTAGCTGGAACATTGAGAAGTGCTGGTCTAGGTTGATAAAAACAGTGCAAGGGTGAAAATTGCATTTGCTATCTATTTTTCTTTCTTCTTGGGCCATGCTTGTGTAGTTGCTCATGAATCTTGCCTCCAAAATTTCTGTCCACTTATCTCAATTTTCAGGGGTTAAGTACCACTATGGAACTAGTAATATTTTGTCATCTGAATGGAATAAGTGTCTTTGCATAAGAAGGCAGGTGTCAGCTTGTTGAAGACCATTTTTGGTCACTCTCTTCTGCACTTTCATCAGTTCCTCTATGTCCTTTTTGAGATGTGGCGGCAAGAACTGGATGCAATACTCCAGGTGTGGCCTTACCATTGATTTGTACAATGGCATTATAATATAGGCTGTTTTATTCTCAGTACCCTTTCTAATGTTCCTTAGCATAGAATTGGCATTCTTCACCTCTGCCGTGCAGTGGGTCGACACTTTCATCTGGCTGTCCACCAGCACTCCAAGATCCCCCTCTGAATCTGTTCCAGACAACTCAGAACCCTTTAGTGGCTAAAGATGTGAAGTTTTGATTTTTTTTGTCCCAATGTGCATTACTTTACACCTACTTACATTGAAACGCGCCTGCCATTTTCTACCCATTCTCCCAGTTTGGAGAGATCCCTCCGGAGCTCTTCACAATCCCTTCTGGTCTTCACCACCCAGAAAAGTTTAGTGTCACTTGGCCACTCCACTGCTTATCCCTGACTCCAGCTCATTTAGAAACAATTTGAAAAGCACCAGGACAGATCCTTGGGGAACACCGCCTTTCACTGCTCTCTGTTGTGAAAATTGCCCATTGACACCCACTGTTTCCTGGTCCTCAACCAATTCTTAAGCCATAAAAGGACGCTCATATTCTTTGACTGTGTAGTTTTCTCAGCAGCCTTTGGCGACAGACTGTGTCAAACGCCTTATGACAATCCAGATATCTGATATCCATGGATTCTCCTGCATCCACATGCCTGTTGACCTTTTCAAAGGATTCTAAAAAGTTTGTGAGGCAAGCCTTACCCTTACAGAAGCCAGGCTGATTCTCCCTCAGCAAGGCTTGTTCTTCTATGTGCTTTAAGATTGTATCTTTGATGAGGCCTTCCACCATCTTACCTGGTACAGATGTTAGACTGACCGGCCTGTAGTTTCCTGGGTTCCCTCTCCTTCCTTTTTAAAAGATTGATATGACATTTGCTTTCCTCCAATCCTCTCTGGCACCATGGCCATTTTAAGGGACAAGTTGCGTATTTTAGTCAAGAAATCAGCAACTTCAGTCTTCAGTTCCTTTTGGGTGGATGCTATCTGGGCCCACTGACTTATTGATCTTTAATTTGTTGATTAAGTCTGAAACGGCTTCTCTTTTAACTTCTACGTGACTTAGGGCACAATCTTAACCAACTTTCCAGGTCTGACATAGCAGTGCCAATGTGGCATGCACTGCATCCTGCAGTGGGGAGGCAATCAAATGGGCCTCCTCAAGGTAAGGGCATGCTTGTTACCTTATCTTGGGGCTGCATTGCAGCTAGGTCAGTGCTGGAAAGTTGGTTAGGATTACGCCCTTAAGGCACAATCCTAAACTTGCCTACTCAGAGGTAAGTCCCATTGTCTTCAATAAACCTTACTCTCAGGAAAGTGTGCATAGGATTTCAGCCTTAATTTCTTAGTCAGGAGGGGCTGTTCGGGTAACAGTATCTGCCCAAGGTCTGTGTGAAGACAGATGCAAAGAACTCATTTAATTTCTCTGCCATCTCCAAGTCCCCCTTTATCTCCCCTATCCGCCCCTCACAGTCCAGGGGACCAACTGCTTCTCTGGCAGGTTTCTTCTAATGTATTTCAAGAAGCTTTTATTATTCCGCTTAATGTTGTTGGTCATTCTCTCCTCAGAAGTTTTTCTTGGCCTCCTGCATCATTTTCTTACATTTCTTTTGCCACAGTTTATGTTCCTTTTTATACTCATTAGGACAAGACTTCCATTTATGAAAGGACACTTGCTTGCCCTGTACAGCCTCTTTAACTCTGTTCATTAGCTATACTTTCACCCTCCTGAACTTAGTTGAGCCGTTCCTCCTTTGCAGTATACACTTCTGCTGGGCCTCTAATACTATTGTTTTAAACGAACTCTTTTTACCTTCCCTTTCAACATCTTTCTAATTAGTCTCCTCATTTCAGGGAAGTTTGGAAGTCAAGGGTTTTTGTGTCAGATTTGCTTGGCACTCTTCCCCCAACCTGCATGGTGAAACAGATCACAGCATGGTCACTGTTCCCCAACAGTTCAGTGACATTCAGATCCTTAACCAGGTCCTGAGTTCCACACAATATTAAAGCCAGTCACCTGTCCTCTAGTAGGCTCCATCAGTAAGTCCCCCATGATTACAACCCTGTCTCTCTTTGACCACTTGAGTCAGTCTGATGGTTGGGAGGGTGAAGCCTGGACAACTGCCCCAGGTAAGATGCAGGTCAAATTTCTTCTGCCACAGGAACCATTTGTTCATTATCTCATGACTCTGAAAAGAGTAGGCAGGTCACATATTAAGATGTAGCAACACCTGTGATTCCACACAGTGCAACACCTGAACTGTAAGTCGCTGCAGCAGCATGGATGATGTAGCTGGCCTTGGAGGTAGGCAGGCCTTGGCGGTAGAATGCCAGGCTGGGGCTCTGTCTCAGCAGCTACTGAGGAGGCAGAGAGCCATGGAGGCTGTCCTGTGAAGGGGGTGGGTGGGTGGGTGTTGCTTAACCCCACCCTTCATGAAGCCAAACTGAGGCAACAGGAGAAGTCTTGCCAGAGTGAGCAGCAGGGTCCTTCTCAAGCTGGGTGGAAAGGAATGACCTGGAGACCCAGCAACTGGGTACCGTTAGTGCAACAAGAGAGCCCCCACCTCCAGTCTGGGCCTGGGGCTGAGAAGCTCGACTGTCAAGATGAAATATGCTCTTTACTTTTCTGTCAGAAACCTAGCATGTCAGACAAAACTCCCCACTCCAGGAAAGTGTCTTGCCCTCTCTGGCAAACCCCCTCCCCATCTTTTTTCATGGTGCCATTACTGGTGGGCAAAACCCTAGAAACTGTTTTGTATAGGAGGTTGGCAAGATATGTGAACCCTCCTGGTTTATTTGACCTCCTCTTCTCTTTACAGCTTCTTCCAGGTTAGCTGAAGCTGAAGCAGCAAAGGAAGAAGAGAAAACATTGAATAATCTTGTGGGCCTTTTGCAAGACATGGTAAAAAACATTCCAACACAGGGAGCAAAGACAACAACCAGCGAGCCACCGACTGGGATCGCATCAGTCGTAGAGTCTTCTCCATCTCCATCACCGTCTCCTTCAAAAATAGTTGGCACTGTCTGGATGACTGTGAAGCCAACTACTGCTACTGCACCAATGGCAGTATTAGAAACAGGTACCTTAACCAAAAAAACTCACCCTTCTACTACAACTGCGTTTTGGAATCTCAGAAATGATGAAGATGCACCTGTTGTTTTGCATTCAGATAGGACAAGTGAGGAAGTAATGACTCCAGAAAGTGTCCCAAGTCCCACAAGTTCAGCTTTTCTTTCGGATAATCCCCCTTCAGAAAGTTTGTCACTTGAAATGACTACCAAGGAAGAAAATAAGAGTTTTGATCAAGTAAAGAGTGGAACCTTGACGAGTCTGGTGGACTCCATAAAGAACATTGAAAAATTAAATGCATCAGTATTAACTAAAGAGCAAGCTCAGAAAGGCAGTGGGGGGGAACCTGCTGGGGGAAATCGCCATCAACCCACAGGTGCAGGGATTTTGACCTTGATTAACAAACTAATTGGAACAATAAAGAACGTGCCTTCCAGTGTTCTGGAAGATCCAACTCTCCATAAACAAGTTGAAATAGCAGAGAACTACCTTAAAAATGCACTAGAGCTTGCAGCAGAGGCAGAGAAGAAGCTGAAGCCACAGCTGCACCAAAACAGTAATCTCTCAACACCAACACAGACTGAGCTGGTACTTCTTTCCACACTTTCTGCATCCTCACGCGAGCCTCAGACGGAGTTAGAGACTGAGGTTGCTTCCACTCCTTCTGCATCTTCACATAAACCACAGACAAAAGTGGTGGTGGAGATTCAGCCTACACCATCAGCATCTGCACCTGGACTGCAGACAGACTTGGAGACTGAGGTTGCTTCCACTCTTTCCGCATCTTCACATAAACCACAGACAAAGGTGGTGGTGGAGATTCAGCCTACACCATCAGCATCTGCACCTGGACTGCAGACAGAGGTGAAGATTGAGGTTGTTTCCACGCCTTCTACATCTTCACAGGAGCCACAGACAGAGGTGGTGCTTGAGATTCCTTCTGAGCCTTCCACGTCTTCACATAAGCCACAGACAGAGATGGGGACTGAGGTTATTTCCACGTCTTCTGCAACTTCACATGAGCCACAGACAGAAGTAGAGGTTGTTTCCACATCTTCTGCAACTTCTCATAAACCGCAGACAGAGGTGGAGATCCAGGTTGTTTCCGAACCTTCTGCATCTTCACATGAAACACAGACAGAGATGGTGGTGGAGATTCAACCTACACCATCAGCATCTGCACCTGGACTGCATACAGAGGTGGAGACTGAGGTTGTTTCCACATCTTCTGCAACTTCACATGAGCCTCAGACAGAGGTGGAGACTGAGGTTTCCACATCTTCTGCAACCTCTCATGAGCCACAGACAGAGGTGGAGATCCAGGTTGTTTCTGAACCTTCTGCATCTTCACATGAGCCACAGACAGAGTTAGTGGTGGAGATTCAGCCTACACCATCAGCATCACCTGGATTGCAGACACAGGTGGAGATCCAGGTTGTTTCCACACCTTCTGCATCTTCACAAGATCCACAGACAGAGGTGGTGCTTGAAGTTCTTTCTGAGCCTTCTGCATCTTCACAGCAACCACAGACAGAGGTGGTACTTGAGATTCATCCTACACCATCAGCATCTTTACTTGAACCACAGACAGAGGTGCTTGAAATTCATTCCACATCTTCTGCATCTCCATCTGTATCAGAGGAGACCACTATGCTGACACCATCTCCATCTGTGTCTTCAGAAAAAACAGCACAGGATGTACAAGTGGAAATGGGAAAGTTAAAAGCATTTGTCAACTTGCTGTATGGCTTTAGTCCCCAACTAACTACGTACACAAAGCACCAGAACAATCAAGAAGCCTCTAAGGATATTGTTGATAGAGCAATGGCTGTGGTTGATGCCATAAAGGGTGTTTTCTGTGGGGAAAAAAAAAGGCAGAGCAAGAAGATACTAAAGCAGTTGTTAAAGGAAGACATGGAGCTTGTAAAACAAGCCATGAAGACAAAAAGAGTTTCTTAAGAAGACCCATTTGTTTCTCCACAGTGTAGACATTTTTCATAATTTATGTATGATTAAAGACCCATTTTCTCATGTGAAACAGTCATCTATCAAAATGTATCTGTTTGTAATGAATTCCAAATATGGAATTAAATGTTTATTTTTGAATATAAATTCTTTCTTCTCATTTTTTACTCACATGTTGAACTGATCTTTGGGATATTGTTCAATGCCAGCTTATGCTTACTTAAAGTAACTGATTATGGGACAGCATCAAAGATCATTGGAGGCACAGAGGTATCACAGTGTGAAGATGCAATATACATACATACCAATACGAAGAAAATGGGGCCTGAGCCGTAACAATGGGATGGTCTCAATATTGAGAGGCAGCAGGAGTGCTGTAAAGCAGAAAGCCAGCTGAACTGTTTAAAGAGCAAATCATATATTTGCTTTTCCTAAAGAGCTTGTAGAGGGGGTGGAATCTTGCAATGTACTTTGTGCACCTAGTTTTTGCTTTCTTTTTCCTTAACTTGCCTAGTGACAGAAAGGCAGCAGCATTCCTAGATTGGACCCAAAGATCCATCGAGGCCAGCATCCTGTTTCCAGCAGTGGCTCACCAGTTGCCTCCATGAAGCCCACAAAGGGGGCACCAGAGCAGTCCTAGTCCTCCCTTGTTGCTTGTCCCCTACTGGCATTCAGAGATATGTTGAGCCTTAATATGGAGATGCTATTAAATTAGCACCAACAGCCATTATGAATTTGTCTAATCCCCTTTTAAAGCCATTGGCCACCACTGCATCTAGTGTAAGAACGGTTCTATCCTATCAGACCACTTAGCCATCATCAGAAATTCTCTTGTTAAATCAGACCAGAGGCTCCTGTAGACCAGCATTGGCCGTCCAGATACTTCCAGCAAGCTTACAAATAGTCGTGGTGGTGACAGCCATTGCCTTGTGCTTGTCACCAGTCTGGTAATGAGGTATCCTGCTTCTGGACATGCAGGTTCAGCTTTCACACAGTGGCTACTTTTCCTGACTAGTAGCCTCTCACAGATAAGACCTGTCTTCCAGGAATTTGTTCCTTTTTAAAAATGTTGCCAGTGCTTGTCAAAATATGGTTTAAAAAAAGTTACGCTCTGGTGAGTAGTGCTTTCTATGAATTATTTTTATGGTTTCTTAGGTGCCTAAGAAACAGGGCAATGTGCATATATAGAATTAACAGAGATGGTTCCCTGCCTGTGAACTTGCAGTCTGCGTAGACAAAAGCATAAGGAAAACGAAGGGGGCCGGATAAGGAAAGGCACTGAAGGAAGAGGAGTGTAAAACTAAAATTGCACTAAATGAGATAATTTGGGAAGGTCTTGCAGAAGAAAAAATGTCTTGAGGGGCTTCCTAAAGAGAAGGACTGTCCAGAGGCCAGAAATTCCAAAGATAAGGTGCTGCCAAAGAAAACAGACAAAGGGAGGATATGGCTTGGTCTAGTTAGGAGATTGGCATTCAAAGAACGCAGAACGCTGGCAGAAATATGAAGAGACGTTAGAGTGAAAAACACACACAAAAGAGCATAGAAAAGTTTAAAGCAAGTTGCAGAATTTTAAACTGCACATGGTAATGGAAAGGAATTAGTATAAAGAAAAAAGAGGAGGAGGAGTGTGGCCATAATTTGCTGGCAGGAGAATTAAGCTGTAGAATGAAGAAGAGGCATCAGTGGGCTTAGATAGGATGAAGGAGGTGCATTATGGTAACCCAGTCTAGATAAAGGCCTGTCCTCGCAAAACACCAGTATGTCTCCATGTATGCTGGCACGACGACAGCCCTGCCAGTGTAGAAGCCCATTGACGGATGTGCCACAGGCACCAGCGCAGCCCCAGAAAAATGCACGCCAGTGTCACTCAGACCTCATTCGGCCATGAGCAGAGGGGCCTGAGAGCTGTGGCATCCCTGCACAGTTGGCATCTGACAGGGATTGGGCAAGAGTCTGGGGAGAGTCATCAGGGAGAGAAGAATGCATTTTACAAATACTGGTAAGTTGATGATGTTGGGATATGCTGGTGGGGAGACAGAAGCAAAAGGTCTCATAAATACAACAGAACTCTGGGGGCACGAGGCAGTACTGGGCAAAGAGCACTTGGGCAAAGCTTCCGAAAAAGAAAAGCCACTCTCCCAGTTTGCCATGTGGCTACAGGGGGCACTGGCTTTTTTTGCCCTTTCTGTTTGGTTCTTTCATCAATGATTAATTGATCAAAGCAGTTCAATGAGCAAACAGTTTGGGCCTCTATGTACAACCTGGTTCTATGGGCCTGGACGTGTAGAGACCGGGGCTGGGGCTCTTGTTGGCCTCTTTCCCGCTGCTTTTGCAAGACAGCTTGTCAGCAACGCCTGCTTGGGAGCTTCCCTTTAAATGAGAGCTGCCCCCTCAGGCTGTCCTTTGGCTGGGCTGCTCATCCACAGAGGAAGTGTGGCATCTTTAAAACAGACACTTTCGTTCTATGGTGGGGGGTTGCACCACAAATGTAATAGGGTCTTGTACATTTTGCTTCATCTCATTTTTTATACTGAATCAGCAAGAAGTTCTGCTGCCTGCTGGGAGAAGATTCTGTGGAGATAGACAAGGAAGCTCTGCAAGACACTCTGCAGGTAAGGGCGTCTTTTTGTGACTTGGCTAGTCTGCATGAGTCTTCTGGGCCTGTTTGTATGGGCGGCCCCTTTCCTGCCCTGATGGATGCTATAGTAGACATGTTTGAAAATGGTGGTATTTATTTTACTCAGGCTGTAATCCTATCTTACTGGAAACACCTCTCTAGGCTGGGCTGCACTGGTTGGTCTGTGGGGAGCTGGGGTTGGAATGCCTCACTTTGGGGTGACAAGGTTAGTCCCTACCAAATTTGTGACTGAAAAGGCATATCACACAAATCTCATTCGAAAGCTTTCCATGTTGTTAAGCAGAGTGGGAGCATTTCGGGTCACTGCGATAGAGAGCAGTGGGATCGTTGCTTCAGCCATGCATGCGAACCATCACCCATGACTGAAATGAACAGACTGTTTTGTTGGCCCTGGATAAGTAATGCTGCCCCTGGAAACACTCATAATGACCCTTTCTCTGCCTTTTGTTATTTTCATCTGAGGTGGGAGAAGATGGAGAACTGGGGCATGTGTGGGTACTGAAGCATCTATACCTGCCTTTCTTCCATTGTGGGACCCACTATGGGCAGCCAGCCACCCAGCCAGGTGCTGACCAGACCTAGACCTGCCTGGTTCTGCAGTGGGGTGGCCTGAGGCCTGAGACATAGAGCCTGCTCTTGTTCCTTCCACTGTGTCACAGCAATTCTTGCTTGTAGCCAACAGCATGCTTGCAAGGCTCTTTAGAGTGAGAAGGAGATGCAGGCATGTGCCTCATGTGCTTGTCTTGCTTTTTCATAGCCTTAAAGCGGAAAAATCTCAAAAGGGGGCCAACAAAATGGTCATCAGGCCACAGAAGCTGGAGAAATACACTAAAAATGCAGCTGTTTTAAATTATGTCAAAATTCAGCAGAGTCCCCCAGCCCCAAATCAGAAAGATTTACCTTAAAAACAACCAGCAATACTAAAACCATCTGCCCTGTTGTTCAAGGCGTGGCAGCAGCTGCCAAGACTCGCCAACTCTCATCACCCTGCACCTCTCTAGCCTCTAATCTGGTCAGGTAGGACAGGTCTGTATCCTGTTATCTGTGTTAATGGGCTCCTCTTCCAGTGGGAAGCAAACTGGGCTTTTGCCTTCCAAAGCAAACAGCTTACTCTTTGGACACCTTAAACACAGAACCTTTTTTCTGCAACTTGAAGTGGGAAATGCAAATGGCTGTAAACACAAATCTGGTGTCTGGTTTTGACATTCCCATAGCAACCCCACTCACCCCCTGGCTGGTCCTTTGCCTGTTACAGAGGAATAAAAGGACTCAGCAGTGAAAAGGGACACATTTCCCGTGTGTGTTTCTGACCATGAGTAAGAACGGACAAAGGCCCAGCATGGCACAGCAGCTGTGTTGTGTTGGCACAAGGCAACAATCCAGTCTTTCCAGGTTTGGACATCTCAATGGCTCCGAAGGACACTGATCAGAGTAACAGGTGACAGTAATTTGTGGCCAGCTGCACTCAAACACAGCCCAGCGATAGGACAGCCAGCCTCGAACCCAGCAGAAGGTCATAGAAAAAGATTTAGACACCTGAGACACCACAGAAAAAGACAGACACCTCATAGGATATTTACAGTGCAATCCTATGCATGTCTACTCAGAAGGAAAGTCCCACTGTGTTCATTGGGGCTTACTCTCAGGAAAGTGTCCAAAGGATTGCAGCCTTAAACATATAAATAGGAATGAGATTTTACCAAATTGGCCAACTCAAATGTATGAAATAACAGGGGCTTAGAGCCCAATCCTATGCATGTCTACTCAGAAGTAAGTCCCATTAGTGTCAATGGGGATTACTCCCAGGAAAGTGAGCATAGGATTGGACTGTTAGACAGCTGTTTCTCGCTCAGACAGGAAGTGTACATGGGTGTGCGACTGTCTGCCTGCCTCATAGGAAGTGTGGGGACTTGGCTTTATTAAAGCAACATGTTTCAGTGAATGTCTGTTGAATTGTGAGAATGACCTTTGTGATGTTAAGTTAATCTGACACCAAATATTATCCATTGGCACTACACTCAGCCCCCTCTGGGCACTGCATTGTGACCAGCTTTTGTAAAGGATAGATCTGTACATGTTTTCGCAAAGAACAGCCAAATGGTGTACATACCTGCAGGATAGACATACTCCACAAACCCTGGATTGAGTTGCCAGGCCCAGGCTTGTTAACAAGTCCTGACTGGGGCACAAACTGTCTAGTTGTTGGTGCCTCCCTGGTTTCTTCCCTTGCAAGTTTTGTCCAAGTTCCTTCACGCACAATGTGGATGATGTACATGCTCACCACACCCCGCACCTGAGCATGTTCTTCACACTTTTATCTCTGGGAGTTCTTTGATGTAAGGTGCACCTTGATTCATGGAATTGTAAGACTGAGAAAGACATTCTTAAGGCCACTGTGGCCAGCCCCTGCTTTGTATTGACTTCCTCCATGTGACGCAGTCTGGAGCACAACTGAATCCAAGAGCAACAGCAAATTGAGGTGTGCTGCATTAGGAACTTGGAGACAGGTCATGCTACAGTAAGTGGCCCCAAACAGTAGAGATGGCTATAGTCAGTAGCAACCCAGCTCATTGAACGGCTCTTCACTATTCACTATCGGTTATTTTCAGGTGCTCTTTTATCCCAAGTGAGGCAATAACCTTGACTGGGCCGGTCTCCTCTGATGGGCAGCAGCTCTGCAGAGCCTCAGGTAGTAAGTCTGCTTCTAAGTCAATGCAGGTGGAAGCTGCTTGGCCCCTGGAGGTGGGTACAACATCCAGAAGAGCCTTGTTTGTTCCATGTGCAGTGAGCATGGCTGGAGTGAGGTCACAGGGGGTAGATTTTGGGATACTACAAATAAGCAACAAATGGCCAGTGATTTGCTTTTGAATTAGATTTTTACCTTCATGAGGATACCATTTAGATTCTGTGCCTCAAACTCCAATCTGTTTCAGGCCACCTCTGAGACCAAGGCATGAGTGCCCTTCAGGGAGAAAGGTGAATTACAAATCCAATAAATAATAAATAATGAGTGCAGCAGTCAACTTGCCTGTAAGACCTGGGCTCACCCTTGGAACCAGGAGGGACCACCAATGCCCAGGGTGGTTCCTTCCTGCCTTTGAGTGCTGAAAGTCACATCTGATGCTCCAGGCTCCCTTTTTGACAGCAGTTCTGGTTTCTGGTTTCTTAGGACCATGAATATAGAGGACGACACCAAGTGGCTGGAGTGGGTAACCAAGCAGTTTGAGAGCATCGCTGGGGAGGATAAAGAAATCAACTTGGAAGAGTTCAAAGCTGCTCTCATGGTGAAGGAGGCAAGTTTCATCTGTGGGGTAGGAAACAAAGTTTATCCAAGGTGAGAGGGCACCAGTGGCTCAGACCAACCCTCAACCATGTTGCCTTTGACGGGGGCGGGGAGTTGATGCAGCTGCCTTGTTTCTGGCCATTGGTCCACCTAGCTAAGGTGTGTTCACCACACTGAATGGCAGCAGCTCTCCCGGGACATCTCAGGCATGTTGACGTCTCCTCAACCCTAACAGGTGGTGGCAGCAGCCTGAGACCAAGATAGGCTGAGGAAGCAGGGAGTTGAGATAGGAAAGGGAGGCTGGAGAGGACCACAGAGTGGACAAGTGGGGCTGCCCTCAGGAAGGAACTGGGCAAGCTAAGGAAATCTGGAGGTTGTTGGACTGTGGGCCAGGGCAGCAGGCCAAGAGGTGTGGTGAGGGGGCTGGCTTTCACATTAGAATCTGAATCTCCATCAGCCCCCTACACCTTCTGGCTCAGTGGTAGTTCGCAGTAGTAAAGCAAGTGAACATGCACACCAGTGTGGACCTGTTATTTACCACTGCATTATACTCCCTCCACTGATTTTGAAAATGTTCCTCCCTCCCTCTTGTAGTCCTTTTTCGCTGAGCGGTTCTTTGCTTTGTTTGACACGGATGGAAGCGGCACCATCAGTTTGGACGAGCTCCTGGAGGCCTTAAAACTGCTGATACACGGAAGCGAAACAGACAAGCTCCATTTCCTCTTCCAGGTTTACGATGTGGATGGTAAAATTCCAAGCAGCACATGTTGGCTCTCTCAGGTTTTATCAAAACAAAGTTGTGTTTTCAGATCCTTGACTTGGCACCTACCAAAAAAGACAGGAGTGTAACAGTGCTCTTGGCTTGATTCATTTGCACAGAACAATAGGGCCACCTTCTTGCTTTCTTCCGTGACTGTGGACCTTTAGCAGTTGTACTCAACACAGAAATTTAACTTTCTGCAGTTTCATTTGAGCAATCGTGCTAGCAAAATTTAGTTGCAGCTCACTTGATCCTGAAGCTAATCTTCAAAAAGTGGATTGACGCACGAGATGGTGGGTCATGAAATGCGTCGGCGCATACGCAAGACCAGCACAACCTGCCCACATCCACTAGAAAGAGACAAGGTGTTGATTTCAGCATTAAAAAAAGCAAGAAATAGGTGTGAATGAGTCCTCCATTGCATGGAGGGGAAGGAACACTTGTGTGCTGCAATCTCTCTGTGGAAATGCCAGAGCAAAGCAGGGCAATGTCTTCCCAAGGTCCAAAATGTCACAAGGTGATGGAAAATGTTTGGATTTTCCAGAACTTTTCTTCAGGCTGACTGTTAAGCAAAACAAGGGGAGAGAGAGAAAAGGATAAACTGGACACGACGGAAAAGCTGACATTGGAGTGACTGCTCAGCTGTGCACTTTCAAAACAAAGGAGAGAGTTGCTGTGTTTGTTTCTCTGTCCCAGCAGCCCTTGATCCAGTCTGAAACCTCTGCCTTGACTCCAGCAGTTTAAATAAGACTGCTGGTCACTTTCCAGTCCCAGGCTTTGTTTTCAGATGGCTACAAACTGCAACACAGCCCTTGGAGCTTCATGCCCGGCTTAGTCTTCCCCTCCCCAATTTTCCTCATCATCCTACCCAAAGGGGAGCTCTGGAGAACTTAAAAACTTCCTCACTACTGTGTGACGTTTTAATTGACTCTGATAAGAATAACCCTGCTTTTTTTTTCCTAAAGAAATTAAGACTGCCAAAATGTGGAAATTATCAATAAGGAAAGAGTGATCACAAATGAGCAAATAGTGAGTTAGATGCCACAGAGGCTTTTCTCCCTTTTCTCTGTTTGGATATATGCCAGCTATAGGTCCAAGAAGACCTATAAGCCACTAGGAGGCCTATACAGAGATAAGTAGAAAATATTTTTACTTACCACTGGCAGTGTCTTGATTGCCCTCCCCACCATTGGATGCAGCGCATGCCCCATTGGCACAGCTGCACCATAATCAATGGAGAGGGACAGGATTGGGTCATTCATTTTGGAGTCCAGCCTCTTGCAGGTCAATATATCTGGGGTCAACTGGAAATCCTCTTTCGTTGCAGGCAGCGGCTCTATTGACCCTGATGAATTGCGGACCGTTCTAAAATCATGCCTGAAAGAGAGTTCCATCTCTTTGCCAGAAGAGAAGCTCAGTGATCTCACAATGGCACTTTTTGAGTCTGCTGATGCTGACAGAAGTGGCTGCATCACTTTTGAGGAGCTCAGGGAGGAACTAGAGCATTTTCCAGAGGTGATGGAGAATTTAACCATCAGGTATTCCTCCTGCATCTTCCTAACCCTCTCTATACTCTTAGATTTTTCCTGGCAAGGGCTATCATGGCAGCTCTTCCCTGTGATGTGGGTCTCTCATGACCCAGTCCCAAAGCTTTCCTTATAGCTCTTCACACCATATCACACACACCCTCACACTAGCAGCTTTCTTCATTGTGCATGCACTCACACACAAGCACTGGGGCCCAAAAGTGCCAGCAACTCGGGAAGCAGGTGGGCATGTTTCCAAGAGGTCTTTCCAAAACCTTCCAAAATCTTTGGACAGGCCTGTTTGAAGGCCGACTGTTTGAAGGGTGAGACTGTTGTTCTCTGAAGAGCAGTCCTACACAGCCTGGTTACTGGCAGGCAGGGGTGGTGGAGAGTGCTGGCTGCCAGGCTGAAAGGGCTGACCTTGACCAGGAAAGCTGTTCATGATTTGGGACCAAAATAAGGTGCCACAAGTTTGTGCCTTAAAGTTTTCTCCTCCATCACTTTAGGGATGATGAAGATTCGGACTAGCGCAGCAGTGGGTGAAGGAGGTGTGGGAAAGGATTAGATTCCTCCTCCCATATGCATCAACCCCAATAAAAATCTCACCCTCACACAAAGAGGCTGCTTTTTGGAAAAGACACCCAATCCTGGACCTCTTGAGTCCAGACTGGCATCAGCAACCTGTGTGGCAGAGGGTTGCAGCCTTTTCTCTCCAGCCACAGCTGCTGCAGTCTCTTGGGGATGGACTGCGGTCCCCTGTGGCCTCTCAGCTCAGCATAATTGAAAGGCTGGAGCCTGCTGTTCTTGTCTGTTGTTGACGCTGCGGTGGAAAAAGTGATGACTTGCGACAGCGTGAGGGAGGAGGGCACCCCTTTGCTTGGTGGATGAAGCAACAACAAAGAATCTTGTGGCACCATCAAGATGAACAGATTTCTTGGGGTATAAGCTTTGGTGGAAGAGAGCCCACTGGCCAGATGAGCTTCGTTGTTGGCTCTCATGAGAACTTCTGCCGCAATCCATTTGTTAACCCTTAAAGTGCCACAAAGCCTTGCCCTGTTCTTGCTGTCACAGATGTCCTGTGGCTGTTCTCTTCTGGGATTCATAACAGGCTGTAGTAGCAGGAAGAAGAACTCTGCCTTTGAAAAAGAGAAAGGCTGCACCTTCTGTGTTGTGGCTGTGAAGAAGGCTATTGCCTTTTCCATTCATGTCTGCCATCTGCATACATGTGCTCTTCACAAAGAACAAGAGGGCAAGTCCTCCTTCAGTCTGTGACCTACAGTGACTGTGCAGGTCTGTGACTAAGGGCCTGCAGTCTGTAGCGCAGCACGGGGGAGCCAATGGAGAGAGGAGCAGGATCAGGTAAACAGGAAGAATAAGCAGAGATGTCAGTGATGCCAACTTGGCTTGGATGACTGCCCTGGCTTTGGGGAGCAAACCCTGTGTCAAGGCTTCCTGGAAGTCTGCTTAGGCAAAGTGGACACCTTGCACTGGCCATGTTGCAGGGGACAAGGCACGTCAGAGCTTCTCCCCCGCAAGCCAGAATTTGCTGCCACAAAGTTTGGGACCTCACTGGGTAGCAGCCCTCACACAAAATGGACTGGATTCCCCAGTCCAAAAGGAACATGCACCCTCCACTTCGCTTTCAACATCCACCAGGCTTCAGCCATTAAAAACTTTTTCCATGCAAGCAGTTGCAGTAACTGGTGAACCCTTCCGGCCTCTGTCTGTGAATATTGTCTGCTGGTACTTGAACAAACCAGCAGGTGGCTCTGTGGTCATGGAGGCTGGAAGTTATGCCAGACTTTGCACTCGTGAGTTTCCGCCTCTTTTATCCAACTAAATACTGAGGTGCAAGCTGTGCAGAGTCCAGTCCAAGCCCCTTTTCCAAAGGCAGGAGCACCCCCTTGCCAGTTCGTCCCCAGATCTACACACATGACAAGGTGCTTTCCTAGGAGGACCGGTATAGCGCATAGCAGCGCTTGCAGAGCCATTGCTGCTGAGAACTCCTGCGAATGAGCAAAGCCAACTTCCATGCAGAAGGAGGTTGCACCTACCTTCCAGTTCACTAGCTCATCTGCCCTAGAGAGAAATTCTTGCCTGATACCCAAATGGCATTCAGACATGCTGTGAGAATGAAGGGAACATAACAAGAGCTAGCAGGAGTGGAGTTATCAAACCCCCTTCTAGAGAGCCTTTGAAAAAGGTAGTTGGGTGCATAGTTCTGAGAGAGAGAGAGAGAGAGAGAACTATGTGATCATTGCTCGTGTCGCCAAGCTTAGGAGTAGACCATATGGGGATGTGGGGACTTAGGGGGACCTGTTGTGACTCCTCACAGGCTTCTGAGGATATTCTCTTCTATGTCTCTGATATTTCCCTTCCTTCCACTATAACCTGGACATGACACTTGAGGAAGAGGTGGCAGCTCAGTGGCAGAGCCATTCCTGCCTTCCTACCTGCAGACAGTCCCAGGTTCTATCCCTGGCTGGCAGCACCTCCAGGTTGGAAGATTGGCAGGACTCCTGCTTGAGCCAAGGGGGAGCAGCTGCAGCCAGTGTGGCCCAGAGCTTTTTAATCAGTGGTGCTGGTGCCCCATGAGTGATTCTGGATGATTTGGTAGGGGGCATTTGGCCCCTCTTGTCATGGGGATCATGTGGGATGGCCCCATTTCTGACTCGATCCCACGGGGAAGTAGAGAGGGCCAGGGATTGTGGGTGTGCTCTGCACTCCAGACCTCCTCGCATTTAAGACCAAGCTTCTGGTAGCCATGATGTCTGCATGAAGTGCCAGTGGACCTCCACGTATTCCACTCTCTCCGTTCATCAGGTGTCATCCCAACAAAGTGGTGTAGACATCAGACCTCTTCTTCTACCTCAGCAGGTTTCAGTGTTCGCCATGATCAGAGTTGTAACACTGCCCACTTTCTGCTGAAGCTTGGTGGCAGAGGGAGAGAGCGCTCTGCACACTGGGCATCAAGAGAGCGCCATCTATCTGCATCTGTCCTTCTGGGCAAACAGCAGGCCTCTTACCTCCCCAGAGGGGCCTTAGCTGTGTGGGTCTGTGCAGATCAGCCCTCCCAGAGGTATTGTGTCGGTCAGCCTGCTGCCTTAATTCCCAGTGCAAGGCTTTGGCCAGAGTCCCCTTCAGGATGTTGGGCAGAGCTGGGCTGAAGCTCAAGGTCCTGAGAAGACAGCGGTCTGGGCAGGGCAAGACACCAGGGGCTGGCACAGCTAGTCATAACTACGGGTTGCATAGACTGATGAGCAAGCAAGTACATCCTGGGGCCAAGGTTTCTGTGGGCTTAGGCAAGCAGCATCTCTCCACATTCCCACTTTCCTGCAGCCATGTCGTCTGGGCACAGGAGGCCAGGTACTGGGATCTAGACTGCCGGGAACCCCAATCACCACCAAGGCACTGAGGGGCCCAAACTAACTTAGCTTCAGCAATGTGACTGCATCGTGTGCCCTCAGGTCGTGCCCTGGGACAGTTCTTTGCATTCGTGAGTTTTAGGAAATGGTGAGGTGGAGCCTGCCTGCATCACACTGGCGAGCGAGCCCCTTCTGCCAGACCTACAAAGCATGTCATCCATCCAGGACCTCTCCCTTGCCATCCCATCACCCCCTGATGTGCTCCTGTCTCTCCATTCTCACAGCGCTGCCAGTTGGCTGAAGCCCCCCTCCGCCCCAAAGAAGAGGGCCACCCCTCGCTACTTGAGCCAGGCCTATTGGCACAACAACAGGAGCAAACTTCTGTTCCTGGGCAGCTACGTGTGTCTGAACGTCCTCCTTTGTGCCCAGGCAGCTCTGAGGCATGCTGGCTCTGGTGCCTGGATCGGGGTGGCCAAAGGCTGTGGGCAGTGCCTGAACTTCAACTGCACATTTGTTGGGGTGAGTGTTCAGGCCACCTTTGGAAAAATGGAATTTGTCTGTTCAAAACCCCTGTAAAGTGGCTGACAAAAATGTTTCAGGAGGCCCAGAAGGAGCGAGTCAAAACTCAAACTTCAAAGGCTCTGAAAGACCTTCTGATTCTGCTTTCGGAACCCCTGGATTCCATGAGATGGGGGCCGGCCAAACCCACGCTGCAGTGTTTGTTCTTTTTCTTGATGAAAGGTGCTGATGCTACGCCGATGTCTGACCTGGCTCCGGGCCACCTGGGTCGCCAGAGTGCTTCCTCTAGACCAGAACGTCATTCTGCACCAGCTGGTGGGCTACGTGACGGCTGCTCTCGCCGCGATTCACACCGGAGCTCACCTGGCCAATTTTGGTAAGCACCCATTTCTGGGTTTGCCCCAAATTGCCAGTGGGGCATTCCACTTCTGGCGCTAAGGATTAGCTGGCTGCAGTGCAACTGAAATCTGGAGGCTAAATCGCACACCCCGTCTGTGCGTGATAGCGAAGGCAGAGCTCAGGTGAGTTTGACTGTAAGGCTGAGTGGGTCTCAAATAGGGGGAAGTCGTGTCCACTCTTGAGGAGCCCCACAGTTTGATCTGTCTGTGTGTCATGGTACAAAAACATCCTCACTGGGGCACATCACTGGAATTCACTCTCCCCCCCCCCCCGCTTTCTCTCCTCTCTAGTGAGAATGTCTCAAGCCACAGACAGTTACTGCTTTTGGGAATACCTGCTCACCACTCGGCCTGGGATTGGCTGGGTTTATGGAACCGCCTCCATCACGGGCCTCCTGCTGCAGTTCCTCATCTTCCTGATGCTTGCCTGCTCCAGTGCCTTTGTTCGCCAGAGCGGCCATTTTGAAGTAACGTTGATTGGCCTCTTTCATTCCTTTTCAGTCTAATCCCATGCATGTCTGCTCAGAAGTAAGTCCCACTGTGTTCAATGGGGTGTCCATCCAGGAAAGCGTGTATAGGATTGCAACCTTTGATTGCTTTCAAGTATGGGGATGTGCCATAGCCCCACGGCACAGCACAGGCTTTGCAAGCAGAAGAGCTCCAGTTTGATCCCACAAATTCCAGGCAAGCTGGGGTCCTGGGAAAGACCCTGCTGGGGATCCTGAATCATCACTGCCAGTCAGTGAAAGCAACAGATGGACAATATTCTGATTCGGCCCAAAGCAGCTTTAGATGTTTGCTTAGTGAACCAAACGTGTACAACAAGCACCCTTCAGCTCTGGTCTATAGTTTCTCTGCCAGGTTCAGCCCTGGGCTGATAATAGATAAAGTGGTGTTGTTGAACATGTACAGAGTGCTTTCCCTTCACTGTTGAGAAAGCACAGTCTGATGCCACATGTCTGGTCTGTAGGAGGGGTGTTGAGAGGAAAGCCCCCTCCAGCGCCTCTTGATTGAGAAACCAAATCCTGCCCTTCCAGCTGTTTTGTCCAGGAGGGGGGATGGCAGCTGAGACATGTGGGAGCAGGTCCATATCTTGCTTGGCTCTTGCTTTGGTAATTACATATCTTGCTTTGGTAATTACTGAGGGGTTCTCCAGTAGTTTAGGCAGTTCAGTCTCTGTCCCTCAAAAGCACGTCTCATTCTCTGCAGCTGGATGCTGTTCCTTTCCACTGGCAGGTCTTCTACTGGACTCACCTTTCTTATATCTTCATCTGGGCTTTGCTCATTGTCCACGGTCCCAATTTCTGGAAGTGGTTTGTAGTGCCCGGATTTCTCTTCCTCGCGGAGAAGCTCTTTGGTGTCGCGCTATCACGCATCGGGGCGCTGTACATTGTGGAAATCAATCTCTTGCCATCTAAGGTTGGTTTCCCAAAGAGTGATGTGAGGTAACACTCATTCTGAAAAGATGCCTCATTTGTCAGTGAGGGGAGAAGTGGGCACAAGACCTGGGTCCAGAGGTCGTCACCCGCAAGCAAGCCTTGTGTGCCTGTCGCTCTCCTCTTCATGTGTGTGTTTTCTAAATCCAGGTGACTCACTTGGTGATTAAGAGGCCTCCGTTTTTCCACTACAAACCTGGGGACTACGTCTACCTGAACATTCCGTCCATAGCCAAGTATGAGTGGCACCCCTTCACCATCAGCAGTGCTCCTGAACAGCCAGGTGGGTGCCTGCTTAGAAAGCCAGCAGACCTGGGGCTTAAAGTTAAGCATAGAAAGGGCAAAGACACCTTGAGCCCTTGAACAACCTTGTCCTACAGTAGATAGAAAGGCAGCGGCAGGGCCAGGGGCCTTGGGTAGTTGTAGGTCCTGTCATCTCACTGCAGTAACTCAGGAGCGTAAGTTGCACTGAGTCAACTTGTGTTCATGCTGGAAAAGAAGGTTGTTGGAAGCAACATAACTGCAGTCACCTCTCTCCCATGTGGCATTCTGTCTTCAAAATATGGCATATGTCTGTTTGGCAGGAGATTCAGGATAGACAAAAGGACGTCACCTTGTGCACCACACAGTTCTGAAACTCCCTGCTGTGGGATGTGGTGGTGGCATCTGGTGTTAGATGACTTCAAAGGGAATATGACCAATTTGTAGAGGGGGAGAATGAGCCTGCATTGTCTGCTGGCCATGATGGCCAGATGGAACTCCCAGGTTCAGAGGCAGTCTGCTTCTGGATGCCAGTTGCCGGCGGTGGCTATCACTGCCTTTGTGGCATGCTGGTGGGCTTCCCAGAGGTGTCTGGTTGGTCCACAAACAGGATGCTGGACTAGCAATGTGAGCCTATGCATGTCTACTCAGCACTATCTTACTCCCAGGAAAGTGTGCATCGGATTGCAGCCCAAATGGACTTTTGATCTGAACCAGCAGAACCCTTTTTAGGTTTGTGCAGGTTTGTTGCTTCATTTTTCAAAACCAAGATTGCAGTACTAGAATTCTGAAAAGAAGGCAAAGCTCAGATCTTTTCTGACCTCCCCTCTCCCCTCCCAGAATGCTAGCAATCAGCCCCCCCCCCAAATGAGACCATGATGTGTTCCAACCTGTGCATCTCTCTTGCAGAGGGTACACTGAAGCCATACCTCCCAAGTTGGCCTTGCTCTGAGCACATGGCTCTGATCAGGAAGGGCAACTGCAGAGCTATTGCCTTTCCTGGGTGACCTTCTGTGTGTCTCCCCAAAGGGACCCTTTGGCTGCATGTTCGGTCGCTGGGACAGTGGACCAACCGCTTGTACGAACACTTCTACCAGAACCTTGAACTGCCCAGCCACAGGCCTGAGTGCTTGGCCAGAAGTCTGTGGAAGAAGAAGCGATCACAGAAGGGCGTGCAGGTTCGGGATTTTAAATAGGAGCTGCCATGACTAGGAGGTGTTCTCTGGCCTTTTTAAAAAATAGGTTGGGTCTTCATATTCTTTGGTCTTGCCAGATACACAGAACACCTGGGGGTCAGGGCTGTCTGGAGAGAGCAGGGGCTTCATCTATGTGTGAACCCAGCTAGGAGAAGCACCCATGCTTGTGCATGCTTGAGCCTTAACTGGGCCTTTTTTTTGCAATCAGTATGCACAGAATACTGAGCACAACCCATCAGTGAGGTAAGTCCTGTCAAGTTGGGGGTGGCAGTGGAGCAAGACAGCAAAGTGGGGGGGGGCAGTTGTCACAGTTTGGATCCTGCCACTCAACCAGGGCGCTTCCTTGCACCTCATTTCAGAAATATCTGTCTGCCTCCCCTGAATTGGATGACATTGTGGCCACCAACGATGATGAGATGGTTGAGATCTTATCCTGCACACCTGTCGGATGTCCCAGCTGGGAGACCAACAGCATCAGCATGTCCAGTGGGCATAAGGGGGTGGAAACACAGCCCAGAGGAGACAAGGTCCTGCTTCTTGTAGCAAACATTTGCACCCACATTCCATCCTCAAGATCAGTTGCCTGCCCCCGATAGGAAGGCACCTGTAACATGATACAATTGCACATTTCCCAGTCCAGACAGCTGTAGCACAACAAGGCTTAGGTTTCTTTGGGTAAGAGAACCCTGAAGACTTCTGGAGCCTTGATTGTATCTGGACAAATGCACAGGCAGGGTGTAGTGGAAGCCAAGGGGCTCTTGCAGTTCGCAGAGGTTCTTGCATCAGCTCCTGAAAGTGACATGACTCGCGGGCTGCCTCCACTCCTGCTAAAGGTTCTGCACCACATTCTCAGCTCTCTTCCTCTCTCCCTGTGCCCAGATGCTCTGTCTTGTCAGGCTTGCTCCCTGGCAGTTTCTCTGTGTGAGCATCAGTGGCATAGAGCCTAGTACAGGACCAGACCTGCAGAGGTTGGGGGAGCTCAGTTGCAACAGTTTCCTCCAGCCCTCTTCCACTCTGGCATTCCTCTTCTCCCTACATCCAGCAATAGAACATTGCATTGCCACCCCACCCACCCCCAACCTCCATCTCCTCCTTCTGCAGGACTTGCCTTGAAGGCTGCTTCTAATACTAAACTGGTGGGCATTTTGGGCAGGAGGTTTAAATGGATGTGATGGACTTTTTGCTAACATGATTGTTTTTTACATAACAGATTTCTGGCAGGCAAAGTGGGAACAGGATACTCTGTAACATCAAGGTAAGGTCTGGTGCAGCTCATTTATCCAGCTCCAGCAATATCCCAGGTGCTGTACATAGTCCAGAAGGATCCCTACCCCAGAGAGTTTACAGTCTGCATTTGCTGGCCAGGACAGGGTGGAGGGAGCAAATTCAGAGTGGTTCAGGTGGCAGCAGAGGTGCATGGAAGCCAAGGTGAACTGCCCTAAGAAAAGCTTGGCCAAAGGAGAAGGTGGGGGCAGAGGGACAACAGAGGTGGCGCTTTGACACTCTGAAAAACTAAAAAGTTTTGCTGGAATGGGGGTGCTTTTTGGCCATGGAGCTCTGCTGGACAATGAAAGAGGAAAACCAAGTGTGGTAAGACAGGAAGCATTGACCTTGTTGCTTGGGCAACAGGAATGGATTGTGTGTGTCCCCCAAGAAGGGAGAGAGCAGTGGGATAACTTCCTTTGCTCACAAATATGGTTGACTATGTGATTCTGTGACATTATAATGTTCACTACGTGATCCCTGATTGCCTGGGATTGTGCTGTACAGAAGCCCAGGGAAGTGCTCTTTCACCAAGCCATCCAAACAGCAGCAACTGAGGGATGCTGTCTCTGCAACCAGGCATGAAAAGAGCAGAGGATTGAACTTTTGCAGGGATGCTTTCCCTTCCCCTTCCTGAAACGGAATGTTCCCATCGAAGTAAATCCTTAGGAAGATCTGGCACAGCTCTAGGAACAAAAGCAGTAGATCATAAGATACATTTGTTTCTAATTCTCTTTCCTTATTAGTTCCAGCTTCTCTCCCCACTCTGAACCCCCACATTCATCAGCCAGGAAACAAACATGGTTTCCTCAACAGAGGTCCTCTCTCTCTCTCTCTCTTGTATGTGTGTGTGTGTGAGAGAGAGAGAGAGAGAAAGAGAGAGACTTTCCAAAGGAGAAAGGTGAAAAGTTGTAAATTTCATGCAGCTGTTTGATAAAAATGTGTTGTCTTATGTGTGCTAAATCAATATGTATGTTGAAGGAAGTAAAAGATTTAGTGATGGATGAACTCACCTTGACTTGATGTGGAATTGAGGTAAGAAAACAGGTATTCTCCCAAAAAAGACATGGAATTGCTCAATTTTTATTCTGAGCTCCATTCTGAACTTGGAAACCCTGTTGCACCATTAACAATGTCACTGGAAAGACAACAAGGTTCAAACAGCTCCCCTCCCCACCCCCCTGTGAACCCCTGAAACCTGCCCCACGCAACCTTCCCTTCCCACAAGACTACCTGGTAGTGAGGCAATGGTGACACTTTTTTTTTTCTGGAGGCCTGAGTGTAAGGACAGACAATACTATGAACTCAGCTGCCTTGGAGAACTATATTTCCCAGGGCTCCCTCTACCTCCAAAAGCTGTTGCAATGTTCTAGGAATAAGGAAGGGAGGCACCACATGGAACATTCCAGATAAATCTAGCTGCTTCTATCTTTGCCAGCAGATAGGGAAGGGGAGAGGAGGGCAGAGAAGGTTGGCTGGAGGCAGTGATAGGTGCTAAACCCACAAGGATGGTCCACTTTGAGAAGTGGCCTGGGTTTGGGATTTGAATTGAGGGCGTTTGTATTCTGAACTTTAAATGGGCCACTTCTCCACTGAGATTGTCCAGTGAGCCTTGTTTATCCACTATCTTCTCTCTCCTAAGTGTTACCTCGATGGTCCTTATGGGACTCCCACAAGAAGGATCTTCACCTCGGAGCATGCAGTGTTGATTGGGGCGGGAATTGGGATCACCCCCTTTGCCTCCATATTGCAAAGCATCATGTACAGGTTGGTCTGCAACAGATCATAGGAGGGCAAAATTCTGATTCCCCTTTTTCAAAACTGTTTATCAAATGTGGGGTCTTTACTGAGTGAGCTTCTATTTGTTAATAAGAATAATTGAAAGCTCACATATTTCTTTAACTTTCTCCCTCTAGGTATCGCATGAGAAAGCAAATCTCTGATAGCCAGAACTTCACATGGGGTGACAATCTCAAAAACGAGGACATGAAGCTACAAAAGGTGAAATGATTGATTGGTTGGGAAGTTTCTGTGGAGACAAAATTTGTGCGACAAAAACAAAAAATCATAACACTCCCACAACTACACACTCCAAACCTTCTTGTCTTCAGGTGGACTTTATCTGGATCAATCGAGACCAAACTTCCTTTGAGTGGTTTGTGAGCCTCCTGACCCAGCTGGAAATCAGTCAGGCTGATGAAGACCCTGGCGGTATGTGCCCATTTGGTTCATGGACACCATGCGCCAACAGATGAACCAGCACTATGCAGCAGTGCTTTCCCCTTTCTCTCAGTCTTGCGATATATGCTCACAACTGGCTCAGGATGCTGTGTGTGTTTGTGCCTGCATGGGAATGAGAGTGGGAATGGAAGTGTCCCATCCAGGCTCTTCCTTGCCAAAATTAACTTGAAGTGCTCCAACGCTGCCATTCTGTTTTCCTTCCAATGCACAGACCATTTCCTAGAGATGCATTTGTACATGACTTCAGCACTCAGCAAAAACGACATGAAGGCCATCGGCCTGCAAATGGCGCTAGATCTGTTGGCCAAGAAGGAAAAGCGAGACTCTATCACGGGCCTCAAGACCAGGACTCAGCCAGGACGACCTGACTGGAACAAGGTAGGCTTCTTCACCAGCATATGCTGGACCGGTTGTGCAGCTGTCCTAGTACACCCAGCAGTGTGAACTGTTCTCTCAAATCTCAGGGTAGACGCCAGGACCATATTCAGAAACTTGGGGCACAGAGGACCTACAAAGGTACAAAGAATCCCTCAGAAGCCCCACATGATGCTTGGGCTCTTCCAGAAGGTCACAGGCAGGTGGCCTCAACTCCAAGTCTCCAAGACTCCTTTTGCCAGGCTGTTGTTGTCTGGGTTTCCAACACCCTCCATGCTTGGGTGCACCAACTCTCAGAAGACAGGCCCATATCATTGTCCCCCTCACCTCTGTCTTCTGTCCCTCCTCTCATTGGGACAGGGGGCTTTTCTCAACAGAAAAGGGGATTCGAGGCCAAGAATGTCACCAGTGTTATTAGACATTCTTATGAACCTCTGTGTGTTTCAGGCATAAAAGTTTTGAGTGAGGTCAAAAGTCAGGTGGTGACAATATTTTCACTGTATGCTCCCAAAGAAGGCAGAATGTCATGGGAAAGCACAGCTGTGGCTCCTGGGCAGGTTCTGCCACCACACTGCTCAGTGCATGCAGCCTGTATAGATGTGATAAGGTGACTTCACACCCACAGTGACAGGGTGGCACTGATATGGTGCAGCTTCTGCCACGTGTTTTACGGGGGCAGGAGGGGCAAGGGTTGTGAGTGCACCAACATGTCACAGGGATGTTTTGGAGGACCCCCAAGACAGCACAGTCACCCTCTTGGGCTGTCAGGACACACTGAGAAAAGGCTGAAAAGAGCCATTGCACTTCTGTTTTCTTCTCTCTCAGCTCTTTCAGAAACTGGCCAAAGAAAACAAAGGGAAGGTCCACGTTTTCTTCTGCGGCTCTCCAGCTCTCGCCAAGGTCATTAAAGCTCAGTGTGAGCAGTTCAACTTCAGGTTCTTCAAAGAACACTTCTAGGGGGAGTCCCTAAGTCAGTGATTTTCAACCAGTGTGCCACAGCACATTGGTGTGCAACAAACGGTCTGCAGGTGTGCCATACGAGTTTGGGGGAGGATCATTTATTAGTAGGACCATTGGGAAATGTAAGCCCCTCCCACAGCTGGCAGTACGGTGTGCCTTGCCAATTGCTCAAAAACCAATGATGTGCCTTGACAATTTTAGCACCTTGTCAGTGTGCCTCGAGCTGAAAAAGGTTGAAAATCACTGCCCCAGGCTACAAGCACCCATAGATGTTTCAAGAAGCTTTTGCACCATCAATAGCATTCCCAGAGGAGGGGCACACCATTAAGTTTTGCAGGTGCCTCAGTGCACCGTGTAAGCTGTCCCTCCCCCTTGCCTTCGGAGCCAAGCAGAGGTGTCTCCTCCGCTTTGCTCTCCCCGCTGGAAATGGCTCCAAAGTGGGAGGGGCCACTTACACAGCACATCAAGGTGCCTGCAAAATTGAGTGCTGTGCCCCCTCCTCTGGGAATGCTACTGTATACTATCAAACAGCTGGGAACATAGAAAGCTGAAAGTGAAGCAGGCAAGGAACAAAAAGCAGACCAGCAGCTCCAAACTGTGGTTGGCCTGTTCTACGTGGGTCATTTAGTTCTAAACTAGTTCGGTCAAACAGGTCATGGTGTGATGTCTAGACTGAGCTACTCATTGATGTGGCAATGATCTGTGACCAGATGGCAGAAAGCAGTTTGACTCTCCTCTTCTGTAGTTTGTTAATGCTGGAAAAAGTACAATTGTCATGTTAACACTGAGAATGCCTTCTGCAGGGCATATTGTCAAGTCTCTGCAGATAACAAAATGTGTGTGCATGTTTGTGCGAACATAGACACACCTCAAGGGCACTGAGTCAGCTTTCAGCCTCAACTGCAAAACAGCTCTCGCGTGCTGTCTCCTTGCTGCTGCACCCAGAGCTGATGCCTGGTCATTGGTGTGCCAAGGTCACTTGGCACCCAGGGCCCATAAGTTTTGGGCACCCCCAAGACAAAGCTATTTTCAGTAATAGTCATGACATGATGAATAATAATAACAGCCAGAGAAGAAACACAGACAATGAACATTTTCTTTTCTTGAACTTTGAATAAATATAATATATATGCTAACTTTGTAAGTTTGCATATTTATATATAACTTTGTATTTATAATCATACCAAGAAACATGCTTCTCTTGTGGGCAGCTGCACCCAATGCTAGCCAAAATGTGGCCAAGCCAGGGTCATCCACTTATGTCACCATCTTGGGGTGGCCCCTCAGGCACCCCCTGCAGCCTGGCACCCGGGGCTGCCCCCCCCAGCCACCCTCTTCGTACGCCATTGGGGATGAGGGGATTTTTCTTCTGTGCTGCACTGTGGAGCTGGGAAAGAGCAACCTGGAGAGCTCAGCCATAGCCAGCAGAGGGTGCTGCTTGGGGACAAGGGCATGTGCTTGGTGTGCACCAGGGCCTGGAGCGACCCCAGTGCCCGCCTGTTTTCTGCTGCCAGGCCTGGGAGGGGGTGGCCCCGTGCTTGGGATCCCCCCCTGTGCAACTTTGCAGCAGTCTCTGGGGGCTGCCTCTCTTGAGTCACAGGTGGCGGATCCAGTACCCCAAGCCATGCTCAGGTCAGCCCTGGAGGGGTGTGTGTGGGGGGTCATTTCGCCACCCTGAGATTAAAAAAGGACCGAAAGGCCAAGGGCTTGATGATGGGGGGAGGGAGAGGGCTTTTGCCCACCAGTGGAATCAGCAACACATTCAACAGCGCTGAGACGCTGTGGACGAGTCAGAGGGGAGGCCACATGTTCAGCCCCCCCCCCCAACGGGGCGCACGTTTTCCAGTGTGATTCTTCAGGAGACCCCTGCGAGAGAAGACTCGGGCATCCCCGCGACTCCCCGTCTGGCAGGAAGGCAGGTAGGCCCCCTCCAGCCCGGACGGGCGGGTGCTGCTCCGCGAGAGGCGAGGAGGCGCACCTGCCAGCAGCCGCCTGGGGCGAAGGCAACACCCGGCTGGGGCGTGCGGGCGGGCGCCTCCCCTCTGGCAGCACCTCCTTCGCCGTGCCTGATGGCGCGGGACTCTGCCAGCCCCCCAAGGCGGGGGGGGGGGGTTGGTGGCTGTCGAGACGGTTTGGGGAGGGTCGGGGCAAGAGCGAGCCGCCACTCGGGAAGGTCCGGGGGGCAGCGGCGTAGCTGGAGGGGGTGCAAAGCACTAGGTGTCGAAGGCGCCGTGCAGGCACTCCCCTCGGAGGGAGGGGCGGGGGGAGTCGGACTGCTCCGAAGGGGAGGGGGAGGGAGCGCCTGCAGGGCGCCTGCCACCCCTGGCGCTTCGCACCCCCAACGACGCCACCGGCTGCCAGGCCTGGAGCCCGACGTGGCTGCCGAGTGCGCTGGCAGGACTTCCTCGCAGCGGGGCTGCCCGCCCAAGACGCCCACGCCGCTCCGGGCATCTGGAGCGGATCCCCTTCGCAGCCCTCCGGGCACCTCCGCTGCAGGCTCGGGCCACCCGCGCCTTGCCCACCAGAGGGCGCCGGCGACTCGCCCACCGCGGCGGCGCCCGGAATCTTGCCAGGGCAGGTCTCGCGGGCGGGGTGGTCGTTTCTCGGAGCAGCTCTGAATGCGGGGGGGGGGGGAAGGGGTGCACGAGCGCTTCTGCCCGGAGCTCTGCAGGCGGCTGCAGCTGCTCTTCCAGGCCAGCCCCCCATCCGCTGGTTCTGTGACCAGGACGGGACCCCCTCCTCTCCCGCCTTCTTCCCGGCCTGTTTCCATCCAGTCTCCCTGGCGGGGGGCACCGCTCGCTGCAGAGACCTGCTTGGCACGCGGAACCAGCTAGATCCACTCCTGGGAGCATCTCCGGGCAGGGCTGGCAGAGACCTGAAATTCTGCAGATCCGCTGCAAGTCACTGTTCACCCTGCAGAGCTACAGGGACCTATTTATTCATTTAGTATTTAGTTAGTTACTTAGGCTGCAGTCCTAACCACACTTTCCTGAGAGTAAGCCCCATTGAACAAAATAGGACTTGCTTCTGAGTAGACCTGGTTAGGATTGTGCCCTTCCTTACTTCATTTAAACCTCACCTTTCTCCAGGAAGGGACCCAAGGCGGCTTACAACAACAATTAAAAAGAACACAATCAAAAACATTATTTAAAAACGAGATAAAAACACATTTACAGCAAAAAACAGCAATGACTGCCTGGCTCGGCAGGCAGCAGCTCTGCACACAGCCCAGGCAACTGTCCATGCGCTGATATCAGCATGCTGTGTTGGGCAATTGCCAGGCCTTCTGGTTTCTCCCCTCCCCTGGTATCTTCCCAGGCATGTCTGTTGGTGCACTGGCAGAGCAGTCCCCATCAAAGAAGGCCTGGCCTCAAACACATCTCTGCCTTTTATCATATATCTGAGCCCATCATAATTGAGGCCTTGGCCAATGACCTGGACTAGCAGTGGCTCAGCTAGGTGGAGGCAGCTGGATGGGTGGCCAGGGCTAGGGCATCCCAGTGATCAGTGGCCCCTGAGGGAACTCCGCACCCCTACACAAAGGTTTCTACTATGACTCCGCATCTCCTGGCAGGCGTATGTGTCTTCTTTATCATAGCCCTGCGCAAAATGCTGACTCCTCTGTTTAAAAAGGGAGGGGGGAAAAGATTATTCCCTGCAGACATTTATTTTCATGGCAAAGCCATCCATGAGCAACTCCATACACGTATATTAATAAGCCCATTGAAAATAAGGAGCACAGAAGGAGGCATGGCCCAGCCCGAATCTGCCACTTTACTCCCTTTGCTGCACAAGGGGCCAGCCAACCCCCCATGAATGCACAGATAGCTCACTGCTAGCCCTCTAGGGCTCTGTGCAGCAGGGCTTCCCTGGAGGGGGACCTAGAGTTGGGCCTCAGCTGGGTCCAAGTGCAATGGCATGTAGGGAGGAGGTGGTCCTTAAGATAACCAGGGCTCCATTCAGGGCTTTCTGGGTTAATTCAAACCAGCGTCATGAAGAGAACCCAGAAACAGCAGGTTCCAGTATGGGTGAAAAAGCACCGGTGTGAAATGCCCCAGCTGAGCCATTCCAGGCAGCCCTCTCTGGTCATGGTGTTTTTGCCCCATTGGACATCTCTGGACACCAATCAAGGGCAGCACCAATAAGGGTAGCTTGTCTTGTCACAGCAAGACAAGCCACGCAAGCTGTATTGCCAGGCCTGCTGCGGAGCAGTTCACACAAGCATCCCCTCACTCAGCAGTCTGTCCCACAGAGGCCTTGCTGATGGCCGGATGTGTGCACGGCCTCCACCAAGAAGCGCAGTGTGACTCACACACTTCAGAAGCTCTGTGCTTGCTCTTCCCTTGGGCCTCGCCTGGATCCTGCGTGGGTGAATGCACAAAGGACCCCGTTCCTGACAGGGTCAACCCTTTTTAAAGGCTCTCCACGTATGTTTGGCCTGGATGATGCATCTCTCTCACTGAACTGCTTCCCACATGGCTCACTGGGGAGCCCAGCTCTGTGTCCTGGGAACATGAGTTGCAAAGCAGTATCTTACTTAGTCTGGGCCCTGTTTACCTCCAGAAGGCCTAGAACTCCCTCCCATGCCTCGCAGCTGCAGTAAAGCTATCAGGAGAGCCAGAAGAATGTGGTGACATCATTCATTGCCACATGACATGAAAGGAGCACTGTGCACAGTGTGTCTGTCTTGAACTGGAAAGACCTGCTGGGTGACTGTGGGCCAGTCACTCTCTCTCTCCGCCTGGCCTACCTCACAAGCTTGAGGTAGCTGATGGCGAAAAAGATTTTTTTTTCTTGTATTTAGTTTACATTTGCCTTATATTTTGGCCCTTTCCCAGAGTTAAAAAGCATTAAGTTTCAGGCCCCATCTTGTCTGCATCAAACCACCATTCCCTTTGGGCCCCAAATTACTCCTGTGAGATCAGGAAAGGCTTATCAGGGAATATGGATGTGGACACTGCAGCCAGCACTCTTTCTCTGGGAGCATCCTGGGCTTCCCTGAAAACCATCACCAGAGAGATCTGCTTCCTTCAACCAGCTGCCCTTTTTCCTGGCTGCCCCTATGCTTTGGACTCCTTCCCAGGGTCAAACTCAAGATGAGACAGGAGCTCCCCAAGGATATGAAGCTGCTTTGTGCTGTCAGGCCCTTGGTCTGCCTGGCTCAGGCCTGTGTGCACTGACTGGCAGCCTTGATCCAGGGCTTCTTTCCTTCCTGGTCGTGCTGCCAGGGATAGAACTGCTGGGCAGGAGGTCTGGTCTAGAGGGTAGAGCCTCCATTTGCCTGAAGATAACATCCACAAGGTCGCCAGTTCGAGGCCACCGGCACCATGCGACCTTGAAGCAGCTGACAAGCTGAAGCCGAGCAATTCCATCTGCTCGGAGTGTGGGAGGATGGAGGCCAGAATGTGAAGCCAGATCAGAATGAAACACCTGAATGTTGTGGTTCTTGAAAGAAAGAACCTTCTTTCAATTGTAAAAATCCCTATTTAAGAAGGGATTTAAATAAGCCTGCCTATGTAAACCGTCTTGAATAAAGACCAAGAAAGGCGGTATATAAATTTTAAGAAATTTTTAAGAAACTGCTGGGCCTTCTATGTTCAAAGCACGGGCTCCGCCACTGAGCTGTGTTCCCATTTTTGTTTAATTATCTTTAAGGTTAATTTTGGTTTTGTTTAATTATTTTGTTTAAATAATGTTTTTGTTTGCTAAAGGATTCTTTTTTTTTTTTTAATTATCTTTAATCAGGACCATCATGCTGGAGAGTTTCACCCTCTTTCTCTGTGCCATTTTTCCAGTGAGAATTACCCCCTAAAAAGCCCCCCTCCAAACACACACACACACACTTCCCCCCAGTTGCCTGGGTTTTGAACTCAGTTGTGGCCTCTAGGATTAGCCATCAGCTGCCGCATGGTGCAGGCACTGCAGGTTCTGGAAGAAACGGCCCACAGGCAAATGTGGCCTGGGTGGCTGTTGTCATACAAGGAAGAGCATTCAGCTGGCGCCCTGCTCCTCTGCCAAATGGTGAGGCTGCTGTGTTTGCGCACACAGAGAGCGCAGCGTGGATGCCATGGAACTGGCAGCGGTCCGGCCAGCACAGGCACATCCCTCTTGGAGCTCTCCGTATGTCTTTCTGAAGTTCTGTCTCGTCTGCACAAGACCCTCCCTTTGGCCAGGACTTTTGGGGCTCATGAAAGGCAACACTGGGACAGTCAGATAAGGAGGGTCTGAGGCAGACATTGGAACCTCCACACTTCCTGTTTTCTTCAAATGAACTGCAAGGGAGGAGCCAGGTAAGTCTCTGCCCCCCCCCCATCTCCGGACCCTGCTTCTTCCTCATGCATCCTAAAGGGACATAATGAGGAATGCGCAAGGTGGCACAGATCACAGAGTGATACCACTGCACCCCCCCCTCCCGTGGGTTCTTTGGGTGCAAGCTATGGAGAGCTGCTTTCTCAGCCACTCCTCACTCCCTCCTTGCATGGTCCACTTAAGTTGAAAGGGAGGAATGGCGCAGAGTGAGTACCACAGAGTGGAGTGGAAGCTTGGCTCAGGGTGGGCCAGAGAGAGGCAGGGTAAAGGGAACCCTGGACCTGCCGCTCCTCCACCCTTTTTCTCTGCCACTGAGGAGAGCCATACTTCATGGCTAGGCCAGCCCTGGAGCTGCTCCCTGCTGGTCCATGCAGACAGCACTGAGCAATGGGCAGACAATCCCCTTTCAGGCAAGGCAGTTTCCCGTGTCCCCCACAACTTCCCGAGTTTTCCCCACAACTCAGCTTCCTGAGTCCCCCACAATCAAACCACTAGCCTTTCTGCTGCTCAACGCCAGTTCCTGGGGGAAGCGGCAGGCACAATTTCTCTGTTGCTCCCACCTCCAGGAGCAGCAGCCGGAGGGATTGGAAACGGGCAGCTGCCTGCGCATCTGTAGGCAGGGGGAAGGAGGCACATTAATTTTTCATGGCCCCGACAGCACTGCGAAGCGCTTGGCATGCATCATGTCAGTGCCGACCTTGAGGCAGCTTCCTCTTCCCCTCTGAGAGTTCCTGGCTGCCATCTGCTTCCTAGTAGCTTGTCTGTGATGGGCGGGCAGCTCACCCTCTCATCAGGAGGAAGACAGGAACAGAAGCATGTGGATGTGGGAGAAGCCGTGGACATTATATATCTGGACTTTCAGAAGGCGTTTGACACGGTCCCTCACCAAAGGCTACTGAAAAAACTCCACAGTCAGGGAATTAGAGGACAGGTCTTCTCGTGGATTGAGAACTGGTTGGAGGCCAGGAAGCAGAGAGTGGGTGTCAATGGGCAATTTTCACAATGGAGAGAGGTGAAAAGCGGTGTGCCCCAAGGATCTGTCCTGGGACCGGTGCTTTTCAACCTCTTCATAAATGACCTGGAGACAGGGTTGAGCAGTGAAGTGGCTAAGTTTGCAGACGACACCAAAATTTTCTGAGTGGTGAAGACCAGAAGTGATTGTGAGGAGCTCCAGAAGGATCTCTCCAGACTGGCAAAATAGGCAGCAAAATGGCAGATGCGCTTCAATGTCAGTAAGTGTAAAGTCATGCACATTGGGGCAAAAAATCAAAACTTCATATATAGGCTGATGGGTTCTGAGCTGTCTGTGACAGATCAGGAGAGAGATCTTGGGGTGGTGGTGGACAGGTCGATGAAAGTGTCCACCCAATGTGCAGCGGCAGTGAAGAAGGCCAATTCTATGCTTGGGATCATTAGGAAGGGTATTGAGAACAAAACGGCTAGCATTATAATGCTGTTGTACAAATCTATGGTAAGGCCACACCTGGAGTATTGTGTCCAGTTCTGGTCGCTGCATGTCAAAAAAGACAGAGTGGAAATGGAAAAGGTGCAAAAGAGAGCGACTAAGATGATGGCTGGGCTGGGGCTCCTTCCTTATGAGGAAAGGCTATGGTGTTTGGGCCTCTTCAGCCTAGAAAAGAGACGCCTGAGGGGGGACATGATTGAGACATACAAAATTATGCAGGGGATGGACAGAGTGGATAGGGAGATGCTCTTTACACTCTCACATAACACCAGAACCAGGGGACATCAACTAAAATTGAGTGTTGGGCGGGTTAGGACAGACAAAAGAAAATATTTCTTTACTCAGCGTGTGGTTGGTCTGTGGAACTCCTTGCCACAGGATGTGGTGCTGGCGTCTAGCCTAGATGCCTTTAAAAGGGGATTGGACAAGTTTCTGGAGGAAAAATCCATTATGGGGTACAAGCCATGATGTGTATGCGCAACCTCCTGATTTTAGAAATGGGTTATGTCAGAATGCCAGATGCAAGGGAGGGCACCAGGATGAGGTCTCTTGTTATCTGGTGTGCTCCCTGGGGCATTTGGTGGGCCGCTGTGAGATACAGGAAGCTGGACTAGATGGGCCTATGGCCTGATCCAGTGGGGCTGTTCTTATGTAAGCAGGGGACTGGAGTGGAGCAACCCAAGGGGGCACCAGATCCCCCATTAGGGGGCATCCAGAGCCTCAGTCCCCACACTGGAAGGAAGCTGCAGCGCATGGTGCTGAATCTGAATTGCATATATCTTCTATGCAAGGTATATCAAAGAAATGGCTTCTGTGGCTGAGACAATGATGAGGAGAGTTGAACCTGGCTGGCCCAGGCCACAACTGGAACCCTGTGCTCAGGACTCTGGCAGAAACGGCCCTTTCCTTCCCCCATTGTCTGTGACAGTTGGGGCCATTTCACTGCTTGCCTGAGATCCAAACAGTGAATGAATTTCTCTGCATTCATTGCCAGTGTGATCACACTCGACATCCTTCCACTACTAAGTGGTCCTGCTACATAGATATGCCTCGCTCAAGTGATCCATCACTGTTGCCAAATTACAGGATGCAGAGAATGAAATTAGCAGCATAAACTATGGATGTAAAATTCATTTGAAATTCAATTTGGAAGCAACATTAGCTTTCAATTAGTCTGCCCAACAGTTGGAAGTGGGCCTCCTTTTTTCCTAACAGTATTTAAAACAAAACAAAAAACAAATGACAACAGAATGCCACTGAGATTTGTTGTGAAACTTGTTCTCAGTTCAGCTGGAATCCTTGTTTATGTGTGTCTGTCTGTATTTTGGTTTGGAGACATTGAATTTGTGCCTTGTGTGTTGAAGGGCCATTCGAGACAGACTCCTTGAGTGTTCTGGTGCTTCCAAAGGGGAAGAGATTGTTGGGGGTGGGGGTGGGGCTTCAGTAGCACCAATGGAAGCAGGCAGCACTTCCCTTCCGCAGCTCAGTGGGAGACATTTCCTCCTGACCAAAAGTCACCTCCCATGGTCATGGAGATGCTTCGGTCCCTGCCTGCCTGTCACCATTCTGTGGAGAGGCCTCTCCTGCCTTCCCTTGTTATGCAGAAGACAGGGCATGGCCACTAGGCCTTGAGCTGTGAACAGATGCACCTGCTGAGATGCCTCCCTTTGTCCACCATGGAGGCATAGATGAGGAGACTCCAGGCCTTGGACAACCAGCTTGGCAAAACCCACATGCTGTGCAAATGTTGCTGCACCTGCCCAGGAACAGGAGAGCAGCTCAGGGAGGCCTCCCTTTGTCTTGCTGCTTCTCGTTCCTGATATTTTTCCATCTGTTCCACCTATCACTCCCAGATCGGAGACAGGCAACCTTCTTCTCCTTCTGTGTAGAAACTCAAAGTGCCATAAAAACAAAAGGGGTGTGTGTGTGTGTGTGTGTGTGTGTGTGTGTGTGTGTGTGTGTGTATTCACTCTGCAAAGCACCTTGCAGGTAGAGGACACTGTATAAACCACATAAATATTTGACTCTGTGGCTGTGCCGAGGCCTCCGTTCCTCTGAAATAGAGATTCACAGGAATGATCCACAAAGGAGCTCCTGAACTGTGCACACCTCCGGCCATCTGGGATGGCTGCCTGCAGTGACATTCAGAATTCACAATGAAGCCTCAGGTGTGCTTCTGTTTGCTGCTGTGGTAGACCCCTTTTCAGTCATGATTTCCTGGAGCTTCCCAGGCACTTTGGGAAATGTGCTTTTTTTGCAGACAAATTCTTTTCTGATATTTTGTTCTTGCACACTCCCCTAAGGACGTCAACAATTACGCACAGTGAACAGCAACTCACAATATTTGGTGCAGAAGTGAGTGTGGCAGTTCCGTTCTTCTCTTGGACTTTGATGCAAAACACAGACACGTTGTTGGGCCTGTAAACACGCAGCAGACTGGCTCTGGCTTCCAGGAACACCGGAAATTGATTATCTGTCTTCTCGGCTTAAGCTTTGCTTTCCTGCCAAAGATCTCTGTCAAACAGTGACAGGCAGACGGTGTGGAGTAAATGCAGGCTGCTTAAAAGCTCTGAGGAAGCCCGTCTGTAGCTGGTGATCTGGGATGGTCCTTTGTCTCCTGTTATGACATATTAGCTATGCCGTTTGAAGTGAACATCATAATATTTCGCTGAAGATCAACCTGGCCCTTCATCAAGTTGCTTCTCTCCTGTCATGAATTCGGCTGGGGCACCTCTGCTGGATGGCTGCCAAGGGAAGAGCAATTATTGTGTCAGGTGCAGCTTTGACCAGGGGAATTGATTGCCATGCAGGGGTCAGAGGGGTGTCCACATTTTCTTGCTTATATAAATCCATGTTTGGGTGCTGGTGATTACTTTTTATGCCTTGCAAGGTTTATGGCCAGCCTCCCTGTACATGACATGCCTGCCCCCATAGGTCAGCTGAGGGGCTCACCTATGGGAGCTGCCACTGTCAAAAGTTGGGAGCAACGCAAGGTAGGACCTTTTCCATGGTGGCACCCTACATGTGGAACTCCCTCCAGCTGAAATTAGGTTGGCCCCTTCTCTGCAGGTTGAAAACCTTTCTTTTCTCTCTCTCTCTCTCTCTCTCCCCCCCCCCTCCAGTCTGGGTGGTGTCAGTGTCCATTTAGCTTGGTTTCTTCTTTTTCTATTATTACTGAATTTTTTGTTTTGCATTTTAAAATTCTGTTGTTTTTCATTATAACAAGAGCCACCTGGAATGCCTTGTCTTGATGGGAAAAGGTAGGATATAAATAGCTGAAATTAAAAAAGAGTTGCCCAGAAGCATTTGGAAATGTTTTCAGTTTCAGTCACTGGCCTCACTCCTGGGTGTTTGCAACTTTGGGCCACTGGATTCTGATATGGCCAGCAGTGCGGACTTAAAAAAATGACTGGAGGCAGAAGAAAGCACCCTGGGATTACCCCAACTCCTCCCCTTCCTCTCTCTGTTTCCCTCCCACCTCCTCTCACCTGGAGCTGCCAGGGTTGTTCCTGAGAGGGCTGGGAAGGCTGCTGCCTCTGCTCTGGTCTCTGCCTTTGGGGGGTGGGCTGGCCCTGCCCACCTGGGTCCTGTAGCTCTGCTGCGCTTTGCCGCCTACAGGAGTGCCTAGGCAGCATATGGGGAGGTGACCCCATGTCCCACCAACTTCCTCCCTGATCCTCTGGCCCAGAAGCCTTCTCCCTGGGTAAGTTGGGGACTCGTGGGAGGAGTCCTTTCCAAGGTGCTTTCCAAGGCTGCTCTTGCAAGAGATGCCCTTGACCATTGCAGTTGAGCCTTGGCACCCGCTCCTCCCTTCTGTCCCAGCACTGTCCTGCTTATTCCCCTTTCCCTTTTTGTCCATACGTTTAAGCTGTGAGCCACCTTGGGCGCTGCACTGGGAGAAAGCAACATATAATAAATGCAATGAACAAATGGATAACCACATGCTGGGAATATGCATTGATGGAGCTCCACTCCTGGGGATTTGAGAACTGCCCCTCCCTTGAGGGGGTCTGGCAGGGGTTAAGATGGTTTTGCTTCATTGAGGGCCCACTCCTGTCCAACTTTCCAGCACCGATGCAGCCACAATGCAGCCCTGAGGTCAGGGAACAAACATTCCCCTACCCTGGGGAAGCCTCCGTGACTGCCTCCCCCACAACAGGATGCAGTGCACGCCTCATTGGTACAGCTGCATCCATGCTGGAAAAGTGGATTGGACTGGGCCCTTAGACTTTTCTGTGCAGTTGGGGGGTGGGGATGGGCGACTTTCCCGCTGTTGTGCGCCGTCTTCTATGGCCACCTTTCAGCTGTTTTATGATGTGCTCCTGACATGGCCTGCACTGTGCAGTGCCTGCTCTTTGGTGACAATTTCTGACTGCTGGTTTATCATGGATGCTCTCACTGCTTTTGTCTTGCCAGTTTTCTGTAATTGCTGGGGTTTTTCTTTATGCTGTGTGGGCTGTTTTCATATTGCATAATTTTATAACTTTGTTGATTTGCAGTTTTAAAAAGTGATGTATTATTTTGTTGCATTGTGATCTGCCTTGTGTGCCCAAGTGTGGGGGAAAGCAGCACAAATCTATTACAGAAATACAAGAAACAGAAAGGATTAGGCTCCCTCCATCACGCTTGGCTTGTGAATTTCCCTGAGGCCACCATCAGGAGACAGGAGGTCATTGGGACAGTGGGTCCCGGCCAAGCATGGCAAGTGGCCTGTCCCCATGTCAGTGGGCCCCCTGCGACGATGCCAGTGGCGTGTCATGTTTTGCAGTCAGCGCAGTCCAGTCACAGAGAGCAAAGGGCGCAAATGGGAAGGCAGCCCCTGTTTTGGAGTTTATTGCAGGAATAAAATATTAACTACTCTATTATTCCTTTATTGCCTGGTATTGAAGGCTGGAGCTCTTTGCAGAGTCGATCAATGGCCATGCTGGAGCTCTTTCTGTCAGCTAAATCAATTAGCAAGTTCTAAGCAAGCAGGGCTAGGGGAGTTCAGGGGGACCGAGCATCGCTTCTGGTCGGCCTTTGCTCTGCACCTGGCCAGAGAGAGGTGGGTTTGAGGTGCTCTTGCAGCAAGCACCCCCTGCTGCAGCTTCCGAGGTGCAGCCTGTGTGGCCCCTCCCAGGAGCCATGATTCCCTGAACACTGTGCTGGCAACCCCACCACCTGAGCTGTTCACTTTGGGGCCTCTGGCAGAACAAGAGGCCATCTCTGGGCTAGTCAGAGATTCCGAAGGAAATCAGAGGTGCCCCTCATTCAGCAGCTCTTGTTGCCCCGACTTACCTTGTAGCCTGTGCAGCTTGGAGCTAGCTCCCTCAGAGACCTGGCAGCAGATCTGCCTCTTTAGGGGTCTGGGAGCAATGCAGGAGGCACAAAGGCAGTCAGTTGACTGCTACCTCCTGTCACGTTGCCCAGAAAATCACTCCTGCCTTGGGCCTCAGCTTGTCCGGCAGCCTCCCTTGGCAGCCTCCCATCCTGCATACTGGAGGTCTGTCCAGCACGCCACAGCTGCTCAGTGGATCTCCTGGCTCTTTCTTGGAGATTTCCCTGTATTTCACCCACAGTGATGCTTCCTTGATAGAGACAGTGTGTGGTGAAAAGCAAACCACCGAGGCATTGCAAAGCAAAACCAAAAGCCTCACAGTTCCAAACCTTTATTTGGGGGAAAAAATTTTCCAACATTATTTTTAATTGTAAGGTCTTGACTAAGGAATGAATCTCTGGAGTTGTTGAAGGGATGTGAACTTTGGATAGTAATGTATACAGTGAGGTCACAGCAGACGTGTAAAGTTGACAGTGTATGACTTCACAGGAGTAACAGAAGCAAAACACCCCAGCCACAGCTGTCTGGTCCAGTGTTCCACAGCTGACCCTGCAGGGCCTGGTGTTGCCACCTTGCCTTGGATGCACGATGGGTGACACTCTTGTCTGCCTGCTGGTGCCAAGGGGAACATGATTCAGGGCCCAACACTGAGGAGTGGGGGGGGGGTTTCCTCCTGCTCCTTTATGCTTCCTGTAATGCTGCACTGCTTCTGTTGCGAGCTGGAGAAGATGTTCACGCAGCTAGCTGCTGTCTGGCTGCTCGGCTTGCCTATTTCCCAAGGTTGGAGCGCACACACTCCCGGCGACAAAGGCGACACAAGGCAGAAGTCCTCCACCAAACACCTCTTTACTATGTACAATATTTACAACAGCAACAGTCCAAATAGTACAAATGGTACAGGAATCACTGATCACACTGACGTAGCCTTCTGCACAAAATCCACTCTGCATCTCCCACAACCCAGCTTGCTCCTGCTGGAATATATATGAGTGACAGCCAATCAGAGAGCAGTAAAATCTGCAGAGTCACTCTCACTTGGCATGTGCTGCCACACACACACACAGGGGATGCCACCTGGTATGGATCACCAGATATTTCATCATCCTTTGCTCCCAGGATGCTGTGCTGGCTTAGTCAGGCCAAGGCTTCAGGCCTGTTACTATTCAGCCAGTAAATTACCTAGCAGTCCCGGGAATGAACCCTTAACAGCTTCCTAGTAGCCCACCTGGGTACGATCCATGGCCATGCAGTGAGAGACGACAGTCACAGCTGCATCAGTCTTGGGTGGCAAATCGTCCAGCAAGTTTTTAAGTTTTTAGCTACAGGCTGTCAAGCAGAAAGCTCTGGTGAGGGGAGGGGCAGAGAGCTGCGCCAAGGAAACAACAGATCCCTTCTGCCCCCTTTTTTGCTTTGCCGGGAAAGGCTGGCACAGATGGCAACGAGGCCTGGGTTGCAGAGAAGGCCTGCTCTGGAGCTCTCTCCATCCCTTTGGCAACAGAGACGATGCTGCAAATCCAAGCATGTTTGTTGGACACCTCCGGTCGATCTAGCAGCCCATTCAAAAAACACAGCAGGTCTGCAGAAGCTGGGGGTTGAAATACCACCTGAATTCCAGCCAACTACCATATAGTCCTAATTCTCTGTCTTTCTGCAAATGAATATTCTATTTCTTTATTTAAACAATTTCTTCCTTGCCCTTCCCTGATAAAGGAATGCCCGTGGTGACTGGCAGCAAGGTTAGAGCCATTTGCATATTATGCGGAACTGGGGACAAGAATTCTGGAGTGTTCCAATTTGATGGTGGTGGAGGAAGTCATATTTCTTTCCTTTATTATAAATGCACATATAGTATTTATAACCATACATAAAAAAATTTTGTTTTCAGTTTTCAAGCAAAACAAGTGCCCTGTTTTCACTTGTCTTCTTAGATGGCCATAGTTTTGAAATAACAACAACAACAACAACAACAACAACAACAACAACAACAACAACAACAAGGTATTTATATACCGCCTTTCTGGTCATTGGATTACTCCTCTGACTTTATTCAAGGCGGTTTACATTGGCAGGCGTTTCTAAATCCCTCCAGGGGATTTTTACAATCATAAAGGTTCTCTCTTTCAAGAACCAACAACATTTCAGAATGGATCTTCCTGGTTTGGTCTCAGTTCTGACCTCCAGTTCTCCCACGCAGGCTGACAAGCAGCTCCATCTCTCACATGGAGGGCAGCCAAGACGCTTCTTGCTCATACCAAGAGCAGGTGGAATTACTCAGCTCGGCTTGTCAGCTGCTTCAAGATCTTGCCATTTTCTGTCCTCGAACTGGTGATCTTCTGATGTTACCTTCAGGGTAAGGGAGGCTCTACCCTCTAGACCAGACCTCCTGAAATGTGCTTCTCCTGCATAAAAATCCCCTGCATGCAGGACATTTGCATATCAGGGAATGACCTATGCTTTAGCCCATCTATTCTCAAATTTTTTAGCAACGGAACCCACTTTTCAGAATGACAGTCTGTTGGGACCCACCAGAAGTGATGTCATTAACCTGGAAGTGGTGTCAAGGCATCATTAATTTAGACTTCAAACCTAAGCCACGATTGGCCAAAGGTCCCATTACACAGCATGCTCATGATGTTATTTTGCATAACTTGAAATTCAAACATTCCAGCTCAGAAGTTAAAGCAGAATGTATGTTTGGATCCTTCCCCAACCACACAGCCCTCTCCCCTTTCCAGCATTCCACCTTCCCATCTGTTCAGGGCAAAGCATCAGGCCTCTCTCCCACCAGGAGCCCACCCTGCCCAGCAGTTCTGCATGCTATATTTTCTATTTTTAATGGCAGCTGGACTATGTGCCTCACCCAGTGGCTTCTCCTGCATAAAAATTCCCTGCATGTAGGGTATTTGCATAACAGGGAAAGGGCTATGCTTTAGACCAGTGGTTTGTAATCCACAGTTTGTGAAGGGCTGCTTTAGCAGGAGTGAAGCAGAAAAGCAAATGTGGTTGGCTGCTCAGGATATAGTTGCAATAACTTCAATGTTTAAAAACAAAAACTTTCTTAGTGGTTAGATTTTGCTTCCTCCTCCTGCCTTGAACCCTTAAGAGAGACAAAAATAGGAAACAGGAGGCTGTTGGCACACTCAGGGCATCCACCCACAATGTTGGGCTCTCTTCTTTCCTGGTGTTTAAACTCACAAGTGCTGGGTAGTTAACAAGAGTATACTGTATGAAAGGGGTGCTCAATAGGTTGATTGTGATCTACCGGTAGATCGCTAGGCAAAATGAGTAGATCGCGGAGCCCTGTCTCTCCAAACTGTTAATATGTCAGTTTCGTTTAGTGACTAGATGAAACTGACATATTTAGCTGACACTAAACTGAAACTGATGCTTTAGCTGCTCTTCAGGCATGCAGCAACAAAACTGAGAAACTGACTAGACTCCAGCAGGGGCTCCATACATTAAAGGGGGTGTCTGTCAGACGCTTCCTTCCCCCCTGGTAGATCTCAGGGCCTTGCTGGGTTTCAAAGTAGCTCTCCAGCCAAAAAAGTGTGAGCACCCCTGCTGTATGTTTAAATGCTTTCTCTCTCTTTCTCATGCAGAGAGAGAGAGAGAGAGAGAGAGAGAGAGAGAGAGATTGACCAGCATTCCAATCCCCACCTCTCTTTTGCTAGAAGCATAACATAAAGGTTAATGAGAGATGCCAGAATCTGGTGCATTTAGACTCCCCCAGGATTTAGATTCTCAGCCAGGATTCCCCCAGCGAGCAGGGGCTTTGCACTAGCTGAGTCCTTCCTTCCTCAATTCTTTGACAGGGACACAGAGCCTGTAGAGCACAAGAGTCTCTCCCTTTTGCCACCAATGCGAGGAGGAGGAGGAGGAGGAGGAGGAGGAGGAGGAGGAGGAGGAGGAGGAGAGAAACGTGCCCCACTTTTCTGAGCTGTGAAAAAATGGTTTGGTGGAGGGTCAACGTTGGATTGCCAGTGAACAAAGTGCTGCAAAAGTAAGTCAATTGCTGCAAAAGTAAGAAGATTGCAGCAGTGGCAGGCTGGGGGGGGGGGAAGCTTCTGTGGCACCAAATCACTTCTCCCCCTAGCCGCAAGTGGGCAGGTGAATTGGAGCCAGGCCTTGGATCCTTCACCCTGTGCGGGGAGCTGCAGAGTCATAGTGCCCTTGCTGCTGGTGTCAGGGCCGACCTTAGGAGCTGCGAGGCCCAATTGGAAGCACTTTTGCATGGCCCCCTCTACTCATTTTTTTTTAGCTCTTAGCTTGAATGTAGCCAGACCAAGAAAAAAAATCTGCTACTTCTGTGCAGTTGGACAGGACTTCTGTGCTTGCACCCGCCTGCAGCACTCTCTAGCTCTCGCGTGGCTGCCCTGTCTGCAGTGGCCCACTCTGGAGCGAGACAGCAGAGAGGATGGGCTTGGGAGCTTCAAGGGCTGGAAGGAGTGAGGCACTTGCTGCTGCCCACATGGCACCAACTTCAGGCCCACTGGAAGCAGTGATGGGGGGAGGACAGCGCGGGGCCCAATTAGGCAAAACTGCCACAGCTGCCCAAAAGCAGCCCTGGCTGGGTGGAACAGCCAGGCGGGACCTTCGCACAGGCAGCAACCCGGTTGAGGGCGAGCGCCTCTTCTCCGCATGCTCCAGTGGAAGCAACACCCGTGCACTCCACTGACCCAGAGCCCAATGCTAAGCATGTCTACTCAGAAGTAAGACCCATTGTAGTCAACGGGGCTTACTCCCGGGGAAGTGTGGGCAGGATAGCAGCTCAGAGCACGGTCCCAGGCATGTCTACACAGAAGTAAGTCTCACGGGGCTTACTCCCCCGTGTCTACTCAGAAGTAAGTCTCACTGCAGTCAACGGGGCTTACTCCCAGGTAAGCGCGGCAGCCAAGCTTCCGTGCACGCGCACGTGCCGCTGGGCTGCCCGGGGGTCTGAATGAGTCTCCTCCCGCGCAGCTGTCATTCATTAAGTCCCCGGCGGAGGGGCGCGTGACGCCCGCGCCCCCTCATTGGCTGACTCCGTCCCCGCCCCCTCCGTCCTACCTGCCACGCCCGCCCAGGGGAGGGCGCCTTCTGATTGGCCGGAAGGTTGATGCGCTGTGATTGGACGTGGGGGCGGAGAACAGCCCCCTGCGCTGCTGCGATTGGGCCGTGGCTCCTGATTGAATGGGGCGCGCGCTCTCCGCACCCCCTCCCCGCTGGGCTCTCGCGAGAAGTGGGCAGGCATAGGGGGCGGAGCCTCCAGTTGAGGCTCCTGCGGGCGGCGCGCGCCCATTCAGTCGATCTCCGTCCCTTAGCCGTGAGGAGCTCGCAGGCCCTGGCCGGGTTGTGTCGCGCGTGTGCGCTCCGGAAGGCAGGAAGGCTGTCCCGAGGCCAGAGGACCGCCTGCGCAGGTGAGGGGGAGAGGCCGTCCCCCCGCGCGCGGCCCCCTCAGCCCCGGCCGCCTGTGGGAGGGGGGGCTCGTGCTCCGCCTGGGGGCTTCGGTCGCCTCAGGGGGCCAGGCGCGTCCCCCCTGCCGGGATTGGCTGTCTCTGCAGCAGTGGCGTAGCTGGAGGGGGTTACGGCTTTTTCTCTTCCCCCCTCCCCGTACGGCTCTGTTTTGCCCCCCCGCCGGAAATGGCTCCGAAGAGAGGGGCCGCTTGCCCACACCCCCCGCGAGGCTGAGCGCTCCGCCCCCTCCAGCTACGCCACCGGTCTGCAGGGGTCTGGGGCGCGTGGCCAGCCCTTCAGGGCCCCCTGCACGCGGAGGGGCCGGTTGGGTCCCCTCTTTGTGGGGAGACCCCACACGCTGGGGAGGTGCGAAACCTGACAAGCCCCCCGTCTGTGGAACTCCCTGCCACAGGATGCAGGAACGGCATCTGACCTGTGCTGGAGTGAAAGGCTTTCCCAGTTCGGAAGCCTGATGGGTGGCGGTTGTCTAGTCTCTGTGTCCGACTCTTCGTGACCCACCAGTCCCCCCACTGACTTCTGGAGCGTGTCCAAGTTCGTGCTCATTCCTTGCTGACACTGACTGTCCCATGCTCTGCCAGCCCCTCCTTTCGCCTTCCGCTCTCCCAGCATCAGGGTCCCTTCTAAAGAGTCGTCCTTGCTCAGGAGGCGATAGGTATTTCGGCTTAAGCACCTGTCCTTCCAGGGAACAGTCAGGGCTGACTCCTGATTTGCTCTCCTTGCAGTCCAGGGTCTCTCAAAAGTGTCCTCCAACACCAGAGTTCCAAAGCATCTGTTCCTTGGTGCTCAGTCCTCCTTTTGGTTTTTACTCAGGCCTTTATTCAGTGTTTGGTCAGTCTGTGGAACTCTTTGCCGCAGGATATGGTGATGGCATCTGGCCTGGATGCCTTTAAAAGGGGATTGGACAAGTTTCTGGAGGAAAAATCCATTATGGGTTACAAGCCATGATGTGTATGTGCAACCTCCTGATTTTACAAATGGGCTATGTCAGAATGCCAATGCAAGGGAGGGCACCAGGATGCAGGTCTCTTGTTATCTGGTGTGCTCCCCCGGGGGCATTTGGTGGGGCTGCTGTGAGATACAGGAAACTGGACTAGATGGGCTTATGGCCTGATCTAGTGGAGCTGTTCTTATGGTCCAGCTCCCACAGCCATACATTACGACTGGGAAACCCATAGCTTTGACTATACGGACCTTTGTTGACAAGGTGATGTCTCAGCTTTTCATAGCTATCCTCCCAAGAAGGAAGCATCTTTTAATTTTGTGGCTGCAGCCTTGGTCTGCAGTGATCTTAGAGCGCAAGAAGATGAACCCTGTTGTGGCTTCCATTTCTTCATTGGCCGTGTGGTGACGGGACTGGATGCCATGCTCTTAGTTTTTTTGATGTTGCGTTTCAAGCCATATTTTGTACTTTACTCCTTCACCCTCATTGAGAGGTTATTTGGATCCTCCTCACTTTCTGCCATTAGAGTGGTGTCATCTGCATATCTGAGGTTATTGATATTTCTCTTGGCAATCTTAACTTGGGCTTGTGATTCAGCCAGCCTTTCGCATGAAGTGCTCTGCATATAAGTTAAATAAGCAGGGTGACAATATACAGCCTTGTCCTCCTTTCCCAATTTCAAACCAATCAGTTGTTCCATTTGGTCCTCTTGGTTTTTTCCCTGCACCCCCTGCCCGTGTGTGCCCCTGCCCCTGCACCTTTCACACGGTGGTTCTGTGATTTCATCACAGCTGGTTCTCCAGCTGGGATGTTGCTATCTGAGATCTATGGCTCCTTCTTTGCTGAGTCAACATTCTGCTTCTGACTGGAGTGTTGAACTTGCATTGTGTGGGTGCTGTGCTCTGAAAGCCTCGTTTCATAATGGGCAGGGCAGCATTCCACATGTTCTGTACAACATGGAAGGAGATAAAACACATGGAGATGGATGGGCAGGCACTGCTTCATTGTGGAAATGCTGTTGAGAACAGAGTCTGCTGCCACAGGTCTTTTGTGTTAGAATTTGTTTCTGTAGCAAAGTAGGTCTCACATTTGCCTGGCACACAAGAGTGCCCTGGATTGAAACTGGGCAGAATCTGGGCTTACAGAGGGGAACACATAGTTCATGAGCTGCATGCAGAAGATCCTTGGTTCAGTTGATGGTGTCTCCAGCTGGAGCTGGGAAAGACCATTCTGAAACCCTTGAGAGCTGCTGCCAGTAGTGTAGGTGTGGCATAACTGTGGGGAGCAAGGGGCTGACTCAAAACTGTGCAGTTTACCATCTCTGGGATGGCTGGGTGGAGAAGTACATCAGGGACTGAGCTAGACCAAGCTTGTAAAGACTGTCGCTTTTCAGTGCAATGCTGGGTGATGCTCAGATGCAGACTTCAGGGTTGTGGGTCTGGTCCATTTGCTTGCTCAGAAATTGCTCTTCCTAGGTGCTTTTTGCTGCTGTACAGGTGCAGAATCGACTGAAAGAACTTGGGAGAAGCTCATTGTGTATTTTCAGCATATGCTTATGTCGAATCAAGACAGTGAGACAAGCATCTTCAAATGGTGTTCCATAAGCTAGCTCGAGAGGAGCTGTTTGAAAAGCGGGGGCTGCCATCCTGACCTTAGCACCTATTGTCAGAACAGTGTCCAAGTGTTCTTTTGGGAGCTGTAGTTGTCATAATGTGGAAATAAATGGATTTTAAAATTGGCGATGTTGTCATGTGAAATAGCCAGTGTTGAAAATGCCCTGGATGGTTTGTGCTGTGGATGGTGGGTTTTGTTGATTTCTGCATGGAGGATACTTTAGTTTAAGATTAGGAACTAGCTGAGCTGTTAGAGCAGTGATATTCAACCTGTGAGGCCCAGCTCCCTGGGGAGGCACCACAAACGCACAGGGAAGACACGGGATGTCCTCTCGCAGCGGTACAGTCACACCAGCTTTCCTGGGCAGAATGCGAGCCCCTCCATCCCCAAATAAAACACTTCCTATTTTACCAGTCACCAGGGCTCTTAAAGTTGTTTCCATGCGGTTGGCAAAGGGGGGGGGGGAAGGCAAGCACCTGCTTTACTTGGCCAAGAGCAGAAAAAGGGAACAGTTTTTAAAGTGATTTATAAATCTTGTTGTTTGACTGAAGAGGCTGTATTTTTAAAGTGATGAATCTTGTTACTTGAAGGGAATACTTATGAGCCATTGATGAAGTGATTGCCAGCCCAATCCTGTTCCTGGGAGTAAGCCCCATTGACTGTAATGGGACTTACTTCTGAGTAGACATTCATAGGCTTGAGTTGTGCATCCTAGTATAGGAGACAAATCAGCCTCCTAACCAAACCCTTATCAGCTCTGATATATTTTTATGGTCTATTTTTATTTTCCCCACCAACTGCTGGAAAAATTTAATGTCATTTAATTAATAAAGGGTTCAATCCTATCCAAGGAGAATGGGAGAAATGACTAGTTGGATTGGGGTCCACAGGGGTGTGTGTGTAATGTTGGTCAGACTGGGTGTTCACAAAGTTTATTTGATAAAACAATTCAATTGGTGTGCTTACAAAGCTAAAAAAAAAAAGTCCTCCTGGACCAGACAAAATCTACCTACTCCAGCATCCTGTCTCCAATAGTGATCAGCAGCTGATCATTTATAAAGCATGTATATTGCTGTGTATTAATATATTTTTAAGATCTGAATTTAATTAATGATATGATTAATATAATTAATATTAATATAGTTAATATTTCTGGCCACTTACTGTTTAATGATGTCACTTCCAACCCTCAGGAATGTGATGGGGAGTCATGGCCAACAGCCACAGGGGTCAAGGGAGCCACAGGCCGGTAAAGTTTGAGTACCACTGTGTTAGAGCATGGTGGTTGAGAGACCGAGCTGGGAAATGCCCTGTTCAGATCTGGCTTCTTGTGTGAATTTGCCAGTTTGGGGCAAGTTAGTTTGCCAAGGCCTCTGTCCAACCCTAGTCCCACCTGCAATATGGGGGCAGTATGACTGACCTTACCTACAGGGTTGTCCCTGAGACCATGTTTCTGAATTCTGTGAGTGCTGTAAAGTGCAGAAAAGATGCATATAATTGGTGTGCAGTTGTGTTTCAATTGCTGTGTGGTGGTTTCTTTGAGTTCCTCTGAGTGTCTGGCGGGCACATGTTGGGCAACCAGTTTCAGGGAAAACTCAAGGAACTCACAGGTGGGTTTCATGTTAATCTGGCACCTTCCTTCTAGTACTTGGTCATAGGTCAAGTAGCTCTTGGGCACATGCCATCCTCTTCTGTGCAAACCTGGCCTCGGGGATTTAAGCAGCCTCTTCCTGCAACCAGAGCGGGTTGGTGCCCCTCAGTCCACCCAAAACCCCTGGCTGCCGTTATATTCTTGGCTGCTGAGACTACTCATGGGGTTTTGTCCAGGAGAGCTCTGCTTTAAACTAGGCAGACCTGGAATAAGCACTTTGGAGATTGTGCCAAGGGTGGCATGGATCAATGTGATTCCAGTTGAGAATTCTCCTAGAATGCATGGTGTATGGGAGTCCTTGGCTCTGAAGCGTAGTTTGTTGTATTTTTTAAGTAGCTGGCCCCTGCCCAATGAGCACCCTGAACCAGAAATGCCCTGCCTTCTGACCTCCTGCATCAACAGCAAGGTTCTGCGGTTTGCTGTCGCTTTTCTTGCACTGGCATGTCTAACCTTTTGTCTACCATCTGCTCTGTACAGGTCTAATGATTGCCTGCCTCTCCCATGCTGTTTATATGTGCAACAGCTGCTCCCCTCCACATTCCTTGACCTGAATTTTTTCCATTTTGAGACATACTGCTTAAACAAATCCTCTTATGAATTCAACCAGCTTCATTGCATCAGCTTCCTTCCCCAATACCTGGCTTCTTCCTCTCTGTTGTCCATTTGCAGCCTCCCTCCCCCCTTCATCCTAGGGCTGGTGCTGCATCCAGCACCTGCATGCGAGCAGCGTGTTTATCTTATCAGGCAGGTGCAGAACAGGAAGGCCAGGAAACAGTTTGCTTAGTCTTCTAGTCAGTTTTCTTTTGCTGCATTGTGCAGGAGTTGTAAGTGCTGCTGCCATTTTCAGAAGGAAGATGCACACTGGTGTCCCTGGCAAAGCGTCACCGGCTCCTTGATGTTATGCATTAATACCACAACCTCTGTGGATGTTAAAGGTTAGCTAGCATGCACGGCAGGGTCCAATAAGATACTGTAGGAGAGAGGTTTGTGCAGGCCGCCTCTGTAGTGTTATGCAGTTTATTTGTGGAGCTCAAAATTAGCAGAGGCCTATAATGATTAGCAGCTGGCCGATAGCCCAGAAGGACGCAAAGTGAGGTCTGGCCGCACTTGGCAGCAATTTTCTGGAAGACAATTGTCCCTGAGCTCTTTTTATTATCGAATCAATTCTTTGACAATAGCACTTCTATTTACAATGCTAATTCTATCAAGGCACTCCTTCCATAGGATCAAGCCTCATGTGACCCAGTCGCTTCTGAGTTCAGGCTTTCTGCGCAGCAGATTCAAAGTGTACACTGGGTTAACAAACATGGTTGCCTGTGTTATAAGCTAAGCTTATATTGCTAGACTTTCTCCTGATCACCTTCCTGGCCTGATGCAGTGCACGGGCATCAAGTTATAAGACGAGGTTCTCGTCTCGTGTTGTGGCCACCCTGATCAAGTTGGTCCACTATCCTCCATGTCCACTGCACTCAAGGATATGATTGCTTCCAGTTGTCCAGTGTAGCAGTCCACTGGAGGCACAGTTCTGCCTTATCAAATACAGAGTGCAACGAAACTTGCTCTGTTGGTGCAGTCCTCCATGTATTATGCCTGTTTAATTGAGAAAGCATCTGACAGTCTTGGCTGAAAATTGGGGTATGAATAAAAACGAGGGGTCCAACAGTCAGCTGTTGGAGCACGTGTATCTTTCTAAGGGTAAGTCCCAGGACCCTGTGGGTGTATTTGGAGTATGTCTGCCCTCAATTACTCAGCTGGAGGGTCCTGCTCAAAGCAACCAGCCTTGCCATTCTTTCGCTATCTTTTGCTCATATCTTCCTGGTTGGGCCTTTCTCTTGGTGTGTTCACAATCTTTTTTTCTCTTTCATTCACCTGCAGTTCTTTCAGTCAAATTTTCATATCCCCCCATCCTACCCCCTCTACACAGGAAGAGTGACACACTTCTGAGAGTCTTCCTTTTGCTTCCCAGGAAACAAAGCCCACTTGAGATGTCTTTTTTTCTTTAAGTTTCAAATCTGTGCACCCATCTGGAATTCAGTGAGCACCCAGAACATTCCATCTTCTTTGTGGGTGGTCCCCTTTCAGGTCCCTTTCTCAGTTTTATTGGCACACAAGAGTTGAATTTGCTATTATAAGGAATAAGAATCTCAGTACTGAATTAGGTTGAAGGTCCCAGTGGGCCAGTGCTCTGAACCCAAGAAAGGCTAGCTAGATGTCCTTGAAAAGCTTGCTAGGAGGACATGATGGAGGTGGAGACCTGCTGTTTGTTCCAGTGCCTTGTATTCTTAGGTCTGCTGCCTCCTTTCATGGAGATCCTATTTAGGCTAGCATCATGATCTGTCTCCTATGCTGCTGCTTATATGTGAAACAACTGCCCCCTCATATTCCTCAGCCTGCAGTTTTTTCCTCCTGAAGACCCACTGCTTAAATCAGGGGTGCTCAATAGGTGGATCGCGATCTACCGGTAGATCGCGAGGCAAAATGAGTAGATCGCGGAGTGCCGACCCCCCCTTCAGGTGCCTCGGGGAGGAAACACCGGGAGTAAGGCCCATTGTACTCAATGGGGCTTACTCCCAGGTAAGTGTGGCTAGGATTGCAGCCTCACAGCCTAATCCTAGGCATGTCTACTCAGGAGTAAGTCCTGTTATATTCAGTGGGGCTCAAGGTACACCAACATACATTGTACACATAAATGTTATATGTTATGATGGCGCAAACATTGTAAAAAAAAACTCTGGTAGATCTCCGGGCCTTGCTGGGTTTCAAAGTAGCTCTCGAGCCAAAAAAGTGTGAGCACCCCTGGAAATGAATCCTCTTATGAATCCAACCAGCTTCATTGCATTGGCTTCCTTTCCCAACACCTGGCTTCTTCCTGTCTAAAAACCCTTTGAAGAAGTAATCTCTGCTAGTGACTGTTGCGTTGTTCTCTGGCAAGGAATTTTCTCCCTTAATTAAAGGCAGCATTTAAGCAGTTGAAGTAAGAACTTTTCTTTGTGTATAAAGAAAAATCTGATGGCCAAACAGGTGGCTGTTACTAACATTCTCACAGAACTGCTGCCTGAACTGGCTGTGTCAGTGTGCTGCTGATTTCCTTATATGTTTAAAAGCTGAATTGGAGGAGATTGGAAGCAAGCTGAGTTGTCAAATACCAGTGAAAGCTGGCCTCAGTTTTCATCTATTGTGCTAGGATAAGAGTTCAAACAGTGATTACTTTCTCTATGGGTCAGAAACCAGAACAGATGGGATTCTGGAAAGCCCCTTAGATTGGTCTGGTTTCTAAGCTCAGTTGTAGGCCTTCAAAACGTGTTGCCCATCAAGCCAAATTCCCAGCTGCTGGCCATATTCCCTGTGATGGTCTGTGTTCAACTTGATGGGCCTGCTGTGACCTCTTGAGAAGTATGCCATATAGTTCACACACGTAACTCCACGTGTGATCTGCAGTGCACCTGAGTCAGTGAATATGCAGTGGAATAGATCTGGGAGGTCATCCCACCTTTGCTGGGGATTCTGTGGCCTTGGTTGAGCAGACGTCTGATTCTACCTTTTCTGCTAATGGGTTTATTTAAGATACTCCTATACACTTTTCAGGCAAACCTGCATTAAAAGTTGTTAAAACTGCAATAGAGTAACAAAAGTGGGCAATAAAAAGAGCAAGCAAGGAAATTAAAGGCCAAATAAAACTATCGGCAGATGCTCCAGAGAGCCTGGACAAATATGAAGCTCCTTCTGGGTGCCAGGTGAGCATTCAGCTGCTGTGGTGCTCTGACCGAGAAGGCCCTCTATCGCTGCCATCCACCTCTCCTCAGTGGGTGTTGTGCGGGTCAGCATCAGAAAGATTGTAAAAGCCTTACCCATTGAGAGCCCATTGTACAGGCCTTTTCTCCTGCCTGTACACGTGCCACTATTTTTCCCAGTGATTTGTATGGATTGTAAATTGGTTGGGCTGGTTTGTGTGCCGGCCTCATTCTGCGCCACGGTAGAGCATAAATATTGAGTGTTGTACTGCCGTATCAATGTTTATTCCCTGTAAGATGAAATTTTCCCTCAAAATAAAACTTGCTGGTTATTTTAAGCTTGGGTGTAACAGCTGCTGAAATGTTGCCAAGAACTCAAAGCCATGGCAGCTGAACAGGGTTGTAGAGAAGAGGTTTCAATTATTTAGGGTCCCTGGGTGTATCCCTCTACCGGTCAAACTCCAAAATGACCCCAGCACCTCTTGGGGCAGTTGGATTTATGACCAGGTTAGGTGGGGTTTTATGAGAGGCTGCTAGAGGGCAGGACATTATCCGACAATTCTGGCAAGGTCGCAGCATCCTTTGCACAATGTCTGGTGGAGCACATTGGCCAAAGCGGAGTCTTGTTGTGGAGGCCCTGAGTGTTACTGTGTAGTGGTTTGTCTTCGTGATTTCAGTTTGTTTTTAGATATTAACTGTTGAAGTTAGAAGATAATTTCTTCAGCTATCAAGCAACTATCGTAGAGCAGTGGTACTCAAACTTTGAGGGAGCTTTACTCCCTCAGTAAGTTTTTGTGGGGAAGGGGCTAGGAAAGCAACGTGATCCCCAGGATCGAGCTGGTGAGGGGGGTGCTTGTCACTTACTTCTAGAAGGCAGGGCTGCAGCAGGCTGCAGGAGGTATGGGGAGCACTGCACAGCACTTCCGTTTTGGAGGAGGTGCTTTTCACCTGCTTCCAGTGAAAGTTCCAAGCGTTGGGGAGCGCTGTGCAGGGCTCCCTGCACCTCCTGCAGCCTGCTGCAGCCCTGCCTCTTAAAAGTAAGTGACAGGCACCCCCCCTCGCCCCCCCAAAGGGACGTTATCTGCTTCTCTACCTCTCCCCTTCCCCTGCCCTTTAAAGGGACAGGGGAACCTTTACACTAACTGGTGGGTTGCAGCCCACCAGTTTGAGAAGCACTGCCGTAGAGGTTTTATCAGGTTTTCCTTTTTATTTATGACCAAGCTGATAGGTAACACCATTTTTAATGGCGTTTGAAATACCTTCGTAGTCTGAGAAATTTAACATGTTTGGAATGGTTCTTGATGTTGAGTCTTCCCCAGTGCTTTTTCCTTGTTGCAATACCAGCAGCGGCACTGTGAATCCCAGTGGACAGAATTGCAAGGCAGTGCATGGTGATATTTCTGCACAAAAGTTCTGCTATTGCAGAGCTAAAAAAAATCTGAACTGTACATCAGGCGGCTCTTTCTGGGTCAGCAAAAGAGTGGCATTTTTCTTTCCATCATCTGCTGATGGCCTTCATCTAACAAGGAAGTGAACAAAGACACATCTCATGACTTGAGCCACCTTCTTTAATGAAAGGCACTGACTCCAATGAGAGTGAGAGGTACCAAACAGCTGTGCTTTGATTCTTGGAGCAGAACATAGGCTAGTTGTGTGGGCTTGATGCCGAGTCCCATTGCAGCTGGCAAATTTCAGTGCAACCAAAAAAGGTCTGTCTTTCCTGCTGTCTGAAGGCAACCAAGGCTAGGGACCCTTCCTTGGTGCTGCTGTGTTTGAATTTCGTACACTGCCTTGAGTGCCTGGGAGCTTCCTGCCTTGAAGTAAATAAAGTGTGTTCCTTTAATACCAGTGGTTCCCAAACTGGTAAGTCGCAACACACCAACCAGGGAAGCACTTATCCCTGCCCCTTGAAGGGGCATGCTGTTCCTGGGGATGGAAGGGGGGGTTTACTTGCCTCCAGCCAGAACCGGGGTCTGGGGAACACGGGCTTGACATCTATCCTTTGCAGGCTATGTGCCCCCTAATTGCAGGAAATGGGAACTCTTGCCCTTTCTGAAAAGCACACCTGATAACGCAACACAAAACCTTTGGGGGGGGGGGGTGGAAGTGTCCAGAAATAAGGAAAAATGATCCAGAAGAGTGTTTCAGCAATTTTCAACTGCTGTGCTCCAAGCTCCCATAGAACACCTGTGGACCTTTTACAGCACACTTGTTGAAAATTGCTGCTCCGAGGACTTTCAAAGCCTAGCTGTTACAGATGTTAGCTGTTGAAGTGGGAGCCTTCTGTGTGCAAAGCATGTGCTCTGTCACTGAGCAATAGATCCTCCCTAGCTTCATAAGAACAGCCCCACTGGATCAGGCCATAGGCCCATCTAGTCCAGCTTCCTGTATCTCACAGCGGCCCACCAAATGCCCCAGGGAGCACACCAGATAACAAGAGACCTGCATCCTGGTGCCCTCCCTTGCATTGGCATTCTGACATAGCCCATTTCTAAAATCAGGAGGTTGCACATACACATCATGTCTTGTAACCCATAATGGATTTTTCCTCCAGAAACTTGTCCAATCCCTTTTTAAAGGCATTCAGGCCAGATGCCGTCACCACACCCTGTGGCAAGGAGTTCCACAGACCAACCACATGCTGAGTAAAGAAATATTTTCTTTGTCCTTACCCTCCCAACACTCAATTTTAGTGGTTGTCCCCTGGTTCTGGTGTTATGTGAGAGTATAAAGAGCATCTCTCTATCCACTTTATCCTTCCCATGCATAATTTTGTATGTCTCAATCATGTCCCCCCTCAGGCGTCTCTTTTCTAGTCTGGAGAGGCCCAAACGCCATAGCCTTTCCTCATAAGGAAGGTGCCCCAGCCCAGCCATCATCTTAGTCGCTGTCTTTTGCACCTTTTCCATTTCCACTATGTCTTTTTTGAGATGCGGGGACCAGAATTGGACACAATACTCCAGGTGTGGCCTTACTATCGATTTGTACAATGGCATTATAATATTAGCTGTTTTGTTCTCAATACCTTTTCTAATGATCCCAGTTGGCCTTCTTTACTGCCGCTGCACATTGGGTGGACACTTTCATCGACCTGTCCACCACCACCCCAAGATTTCTGTCCTGATCTGTCACAGACAGCTCTCAGCTTTGATTATTTTTCTTACCTGCAGGGAAGATTCACACTCCCAATAAGTAGCAACTTGATTTAGCATCACTCTAAGAAACCTGCATGGTGCGCCTCTAAATCTCTGGCAAAGTAGTGAAGTTCCATGCTGGCAGCTGAAGTCTTAAAGATCTCATCCACCACAGCTCTTAATGAAGTGCTAGCATGTCCCTGCACCTCAGTGAGCTGGCGCCTGGCTTTTCTTAGGGGTGTGAAGCTACTTTTTGCAGCAGTGAGGGGCAAAATCCCAACCTGACATGGGGGGGAAGGAGAGCGCAGCTTTTTGGTGTCATAATTAATGCAAGATGTGTCTACCGACTTCTAGGTAGCCACACAAAATAGGTCAGTTATTTTAAACTCATGATTATTTTATCAGTGCTGCTTCGTAGGAGGTGATGTGTGTTAACAGTCAACAGCTTCTTTGTGACTTGGCAAAGTAGAGCCACAGAAATGGGCGCTGCTCTGCACTGCAGCGAAACGGGTGCCAACACTTATGCCCCAAAGTGTGGGTGTCTTGTGATGGATAAAGAGCTGCACCAAAGGAGGAGACTGAACCTTTCAGAATCTGCTCCACCTGTGAGAGTGACTGGACATGTTTCCCCTTCTTTGTCAGATTTTGGAGGGTTTGCCTTAACCTCTTCTTCTGACAGGTGATGCTTTCAAAATCTTCACTTGCTGGGATGCCTCTAGAGGAAAAGTCACATTTAAGGCTTTTTTGTGGCAGAGACCTCATTTTAAATGAAGTGTTCCCAGGTCATCTTTCTAGCTGTTTGACTCTGGAATCCTTTTATCAGTTCCTGCTCAGTGGAACAAAAGATTCAGGGTGGGAGGGAGTTTATAAGGTTTGGAGTTGCTTAAGTCTCACAAAAGCAGCACTGTTGAATGTGACCCACGGGGACCAGTCTAGCCCAGCTCCCTGTTTCCCACAATGGCCCACCATCACTGCGCTCTCCCTGCCTAGTAGGACGCTGAAGGAGAATGTGTCACCTTTGGCCTTGTGCTCAAGTGCCTGTGTTGGTATGAAGGACTGTCCTGGGAGTCTCAGCATAGCATAGTTTTGCTTCTGAGAGCATTCAGTCCACATGATGTTAGGGGAACTGGTTACATCTGCTGCAGGCTTCATCCATAGGGCTGTGGGTCAGGGTTTCTGGGGGGTCAGCGGGAATTTGAGGCGCCATTGTTTCCTGACATCTCCCACCCAGCCTGCCCTTTGGTCCAGTGTAATGCCATGGTCAAGCTGTAGACCAGACTAGGAGACTCTGGCTCAGGTATCTGCCCTGCCATGAAGCTCTGTGAAGTACGCTGAGCTGTCACTCATTCCCTCTGCCAAACCTCACAGGTAGTTGTAACAATAGTGTTTGGGAAGGAGGAAATGCCGCAACTTGGAAGAAAGAAGGGGGATAAAACTGAGATCTGGTTTTGCTGCCACCACCCAGCCCTTGCCAGAAAGTATTTGGAATTTGGACTTTCTGTTCCCAGACTGGGGTTGACATAAAGTGGCACTTGTCACATCCTGGGTGCCAGCTTGCCTCAGTGCTTAGTTCATCATGGAACCTGGTGCTTTTGCCAGATAGAAACCTCCACCTTACCTGCCCCATTTAGTCACAGGTGGCGCATTGCCATCTCCCTTCCTTAGCTCTGCCTCGCTGCAGCTGGCAGCCTAGCCAAGTGTGAACATCCTGTCAGTCTCCTGGGAAGTGGGGGCCCATGCTCCACTGACCCTGGTGTTTGTAGACATTCACCCACAATGGCATTTGCTGCCCTCAATGTGAGTGAGAAGAAGACAGTGGGTGGGGCTTCCTGCAGGTTACAGTGTTGAAGGGGTGGAGATGGTCACTGGTGACAATGATTGTGGTGGCAGCCTTGATGAGGAGGAAGGTATGGTCACACAGATCTTTTTTTACTCATCCATCAGGATTAAAGAAGTGGTTTTCAAGGCAGAAGCTTATAAAGGGCGGAACATGATCTGGTGGGGGGATGAGCTCCCTGCAGCTTGGCAAGGGAGGTGGAGGGGTGTGTGTGTCACAATAGCCAGTAAACATGGGAGGGAAGGATTGTTTCTTGGGATGATGGTGGTATTGAACTGTTTCCCACTTTTCAGCAGACAATTAAGCAAGCATGTTTAGATATAAAGTCTGATTTATTCACTGAAAGCATGTAAGATTTTGTTGGGGGGGGGGTTGTATAGTTAAACAAAGTCTTGAAAGCTAGGAAATGTTGACCTCCGAATGTTGAGCAGGGCTTCTCCATCCACATCAATTGTAGAGCATGAGGGGTGCTGATGGCTGCTTGGCTCTGGGTGCCTGCAAATTCTTGTGCTCAGCAAGGCCTTTGCTAGGAATGGGCTTTGCAGGCAGCTCATCTCAGAGAATAATCCTAGACTGGATATGTAAATTCTTTGCTTCTCCCCTGTGCCATTTTTAGAAGCAGTTAATGGACTGGCCTTTACCCCCTCCCAGCTCTTAAGGCATTCAGGAGGAATTAGCTCCTCGGCTTCAATGGGAGCCCCTGCTGTTCTCCTAATGGCACGTTGCTTTGAACTACAAGTAATTGAAGGAGCCGGGTGTGTAGTGGGAGCTGAGACTTATACCTGTAATGGCCTGTTGCGGAGCAAAATTAGAGACTAAACTGCAGGGTGAGTTGCAGCCCCCTCCCCATTCTGTTGGCTAGAAAAAGGGCACACCTAGAAGGTGGGCTGGTCAAAATTTGGTAACTCTTTCCCATTCTTGGTAAGAATAAATACAAAAAATAATTAAGTTCCTGCTAATTTTTATACTTCATGCAGCATTTAGGTTGTCCTAGTGAAAGATGATCATGCCTGTCAGTATGCATAGTTTCGGTTTTGGATTTTGTCAGAACTATGGTGTTCAAAAATCAGGAGCTGCCTTGATTTCTCTGCTGCAGGTAGCCATGTCGGCAAGAGTCTGTCCAGTCCACTGTCCTGCTCCTGTGGTGGCCAGCCCAGCATTTCTGGAGTGCTCGTGTGTATGGCATGGAAGCAACAGTCCTCCCTTCTGTGTGTAGTTAGCATCTAGTAATGGAGTACTGTATACTGCCCCAGTAAGAACATAAGAACAACCCCACTGGATCAGGCCATAGGCCCATCTCGTCCAGCTTCCTTTATCTCACAGCGGCCCACCAAATGCCCCAGGGAGCACACCAGATAACAAGAGACCTGCAAGGCTTCCTGGGAATTGTAGTTAAGAACATAAGAACAGCCCCACTGGATCAGGCCATAGGCCCATCTAGTCCAGCTTCCTGTATCTCACAGAGGCCCACCAAATGCCCCAAGGAGCACACCAGATAACAAGAGACCTGCATCCTCGTGCCCTCCCTTGCATCTGGCATTCTGACATAACCCATTTGTAAAATCAGGAGGTTGCACATACACATCATGGCTTGTAACCCCTTAATGAATTTTTCCTCCAGAAACTTATCCAATCCCCTTTTAAAGGCGTCCAGGCCAGATGCCGTCACCACATCCTGTGGCAAGGAGTTCCACAGACCAACCACACACTGAGTAAAGAAATATTTTCTTTTGTCTGTTCTAACTCTCCCAACACACAATTTTAGTGGATGTCCCCTGGTTCTGGTGTTATGTGAGAGTGTAAAGAGCATCTCTCTATCCACTTTATCCTTCCCATGCATAATTTTGTATGTCTCAATTATGTCCTCCCTCAGGTGCCTCTTTTCTAGGCTGAAGAGGCCCAAATGCCGTAGCCTTTCCTCATAAGAAAGGTGCCCCAGCCCAGTAATAATCTTAGTCACTCTCTTTTGTACCTTTTCCATTTCCACTATGTCTTTTTTGAGATGCAGCGACCAGAACTGGACACAATACTCCAGGTGTGGCCTTACCATAGATTTGTACAACGGCATTATAATATTAGCTGTTTTGTTCTCAATACCTTTTCTTATGATCCCAAGCATAGAATTGACCTCCTTTACTGCCGCTGCACACTGGGTCGACACTTTCATCGACCTGTCCACCACCACCCCAAGATCTCTCTCCTAATCTGTCACAGACAGCTCAGAACCCATCAGCCTATATCTAAAGTTTTGATTTTTTGCCCCAATGTGCATGACTTTACACTTACTGACATTGAAGCGCATCTGCCATTTAACTGCCCATTCTGCCAGTTTGGAGAGATCCTTCTGGAGCTCCTCACAATCACTTCTGGTCTTCACCACTTTTCTAAGTTTGGTGTCGTCTGCAAACATTGCCACCTCACTGCCCAACCCTGTTTCCACGTCATTTATGAAGAGGTTGAAGAGCACTGGTCCCAGGACAGATCCTTGGGGCACACCGCTTTTCACTTCTCTCCATTGTGAAAATTGCCCATTGACACTCACTCTCTGTTTCCTGGCCTTCAACCAGTTCTCAATCCATGAGAGGACCTGTCCTCTAATTCCCTGACTGTGGAGTTTTTTTAGTAGCCTTTGGTGAGGGACTGTGTTGAACGCCTTCTGAAAGTCCAGATACATAATGTCCACGGGTTCTCCCGCATCCACATGCCTGTTGACCTTTTCAAAGAATTCTACAAGGTTTCTGAGGCAAGACTTACCCTTACTGAAGCCATGCTGATTCTCCCTCAGCAAGACCTGTTTGTCTGTGTGTTTTGAGATTCTATCTTTGATGAGGCATTCCACCATCTTACCCAGTATAGATGTTAGGCTGACTGGCCTATAGTTTCCCGGGTCCCCCCTCTTTCCCTTTTTAAAGATAGGCGTGGCATTTGCTATCCTCCAATCTTCTGGCACCGTGGCCGTTTTGAGGGACAGGTTGCATATTTTAGTCAAGAGATCAGCAACTTCATTCTTCAATTCCTTCATAACTCTTGGGTGGATTCCATCAGGGCCTGGTGACTTATTGATCTTTAATATATCAATGAGGTCTGAAACATCTTCTCTTTTAACCTCTAAGTTAAAACCTCTTTTAACCTCTAACCTTTAAGTGTTTGGGGGTTCCGTTTCGCCATCAAAGCTCCTGCAGCTGTTGACCTGCAGCTAAACAAAGCCCTGGTGGATCAGTCCCAGGTTCATCTTGGATACTGGTGTTTGTCAGGAGAGACCTTGAAGAACTGCAGGGTGAGCAGGAGGGCAGCAGCCATTCCCTGGGCTCTGGCCTCTCACATGCTGTCTTACGTTGATTCTGGAATGTTCTGTACACTAAGCAGATGCTCTGCCACAGAACTCTCTTTGAGTTAGAGGAAACTCTGTGTCCACACACAGTGGAACAGAACCCTATACTTTTGGAAAGGAACATGACTAGTCACTTGGAATATTCAAGATAAACACCATTCCTGGAGTGTGTTATCAGCTTAGTCATGATTCAGTGATTGCATTGAAATAGAAGTTGATTTCCAGCCCAATCCTATCTAACTTTCCTGCCCCAGTGCAACCACAATGCAGCCCTGGGATAAGGGAACAAATGTTCCCAAAGCTTTAAGGAGGCCTGTGTGACTGTATCCCCAACACAGGAAGCAGTGCATACCCCATAGGCACAGCAGCACCGCCAGTGGAAAATTGGATAGGATGGGGCCCTTCCTCAACTACTGGATCCATTGGTTTTGCTTTTCTGCTTTCTGATGGTTTTGCCCTAATCCCATCATCTAGCAGACAGAACTACTCCCCCCCCCCCAATTTACTGTCCATTGAGCTTTTTTCAAACTCATCTTAAACATGAATGGTTCAGGATGAGCAATAATTCCATTGTTTTTTTTTGGTCCCGGGTTGAAAATCAAGGTTTTTTGTACAGCTCTTCTCATTTTTTTACCCACCAAGACTGGTTTTGTGAAAGCTGGAAGAAAAAAACCTCAGTGGCATTTTGCTAAATTAATTTTTAAGGTGCTCTGAGTTCTTATGGTTGATCAGGTGCTAATTAATTTGTAACTCAAGTGCTTGAAAAGTCAGAGGGGGTTGTAGTCTCTGGTACATCATACACTATATTAAGTATGTATTTTTTTCTAAAGACAGACTGTTACTCAGTTGCTAATGGAACAAACTATTTTTTGGCCAAGGCTGTCTGCCCTTCATGTCTGTTTCTAACTCTTTAGGAATTACCTTTGCATTTATTCGTAGTCCATCAGTTTCCTGTTGGGGGAGGGAAGGAAGTTGCAGAACATCTGCCCAAAGACAATGACAGATGTGGAGATGCTTGTCTGGAACTCTGAACAAGTGTTTTTCAATGTTTGTCCTCTGCCATACCACTTCACGTGGTTCACTTTTTCAAAGCACCACCAGAAGTAACTGACAGTGATGTCATTACCAGTTACTTCTGGGTTGGGAGGCCAGATGCAACCCAAGAAAAACCAGTAAGAGGCTCGGGGTGGACAGGAGGGCTTTTTTGAATGCAGAAAGGCATGCTTTGGAGCCTCCTACCACTGTTGTGCCCTGTACCTGGTCTTACTACCAGGCGGCAGGCATCCAGGGGTCCTGAGATGAGGGGTCCTGAGATGCCACCAGATACCTCCTCAAGTACTGCTGGTAGTATCTGTACCACTGGTTGAGAAACTCTGTTTTGAACTCTTTTGTAACTCTGTGTGCAGCTTCTATATCCAATGTGTGTTGTGTGCAGCTTCTACATCTGCCTCCAGTGCCTGTTGGAATTCTTCCAAGGCTGGCCTTAGGAGCTGTGGGGCCCAATTGGAAACATTTTTTCAGTGCCCCAGGTTTGCAGCCAAGGTCTGTAGAACCATAGAGAAATAAAATTTATTATAAGCTTTATAGCTCTATGGTAGAATGGAACACAATTCAAATGTGTACTTAAAAAGTGCATGTAAGTTAATGGACTGAATGGATCCAAGCACATTTTCATATCAAATTGCATCCATGTAAACCTTACAAGTAAACAATCTGTAGGTTGCCTTTGGAAAGTAAATATTTAATCAAAGCACTTGTTGACTGTGAGATTATTTTGTAAGCGTATTTTTTTAGCAGAGCGTGGGGCCCCCTTGGGTGCAGGGAGCAATTGTTCGAATTGACTTAAAGCCAGACCCGAGTTCTTCCCTTGAGTATGATGTAGGCCAGGAGTCTCCAAACTTTTCCGTAGGCAGGTCACATCATATATTTTCATGGGTTGAAAATTACCAGTTTTATATAGGGCAGAGGCAAGCGATGCACTGTGCTCCGTTCAATCCATTGTGAAACCCAGTTTGTTATGATTTGTTTATCTGTGTGCAAAAATGACACTAGTTCCTCACCACAATCATTTTACATCATTGTTGAAATGTCAACATGTGGAAACCTGATTTGTTTTATTAGCAAGGGCGAGGCTAACATTGAATAAATAGCCATTAGTTATTTGATTTTCTCTGTATACCACTTTGTTGTTTTGTTGAACAACGGTATACCGTTCTGTATACCTCTGTATACCGTTGTTTTGTTGAACAGTGGTATATAAATACTGTTAATAATAATGGTTTAAGGCAGAGTTTTTCAAACTGTGGATCGGGACCCACTAGGTGGGTCATGAACCAATTTCAGGTGGGTCCCCATTCATTCCAATATATTTTTAATACATTAGACTTGATGCTACCATAGTATGTGACTGCATTTGGGTAAATGTTACACATCTGTAGTTTGAACAGGCTATACTATGTGTATGCTTTTAACAATGATAGTCAATGGGGCTTACTCCTGGGTAAGTGTGGGTAGAATAGCAGCCTAGGATTGTTAAAAATTTTCCTGCTTGATGATGTCACTTCCGATCATGACATCTCTTCCGGTGAATCCTGACAGATTTTCATTCAAAAAAGTGGCTCCCAGTGCTAAAAGTTTGAGAAACACTGGTTTAATGATATTATATCATATGGCCTAGGTGACTGAAAATTAGGGTTAGCCAGGCTGACAGTACTTTGGCCATATGGAAAGGAGTGTGGTGGGCAGAACTGCATGTGTTAGCTATCTGTGTGATTTAGAAAAAATACTTCAAGTTGCTGAAGGCCAGATAAAATCTTGTGGCGGGCTGGATGTGGCCCCTAGCCCATAACTTGGAGACCCCTGATGTAGGCAGTGAACTCCTCCATCTAAAATGCAGTGTGGTGTCCAGAGCAGAAACTGATTCACATCGCATTTCAGCACCAGCTCTTGGTCAAAGGGTATGTAGTCCCTTTGTAGTTTCATGGCAGGGGTCCAATTGTAAGCTAGTTGTAGTTGTGCAGTGACTCTTGGCTGATGTGTTTGCACTCTCTTTCATGCACAGTTGCTGCTGGTGAGTTCAAGGTGGGAAGGGACTTTTGCCCTTTCCATGTTCATCTTTGTCCCCTGTACCCTGCATCTGGGTGGGTGGGTGTGTGTGTGTGTGTGTGTGTGTGTGTTTGTGAGAGAGAGAGAGAGAGACAGTTGTGCGGGTCTGAGAAGCCACCTTAAGCTGGAGCTGCTGAGTTCAGGCTGCCCCTTGCGCTGTTGCTGGTGCGTTGCTACCACCCTCTGCTGGCACCTCTTGAGTCAGCCTGACTTGGTTAAAACGTAGAGCTGCCTGCAGGGCTTCTGCTCGTTTCACAAGGGCAAGGGGAAGGAACCAGCTGCCTACAGCCAAGGAGTCTTGTAGCTTGTTGCCAAGAGCTTGACCATTCCATAGGAAGAGCTCTGAGGAGATCTCCGAATAACCAGGGTGTGATTTGGTCCAGAGACCTTCACAAGCCTTGCTTGGGTGAGCCAGGCCAGCCACTGAGGGCATCCAGATTTGCCTGACCCTTCTTGCTGGGCCTTCTTGTTGGGCTCATGTTGCTGCCTCCAGGAACTTCCTGCCCCTGTTTATGGCTCCCAAGTTGAGTTCTGAAACAGACACCATGTTTCACCTCTTGCCTGGGAGGCTGAGCTGCCTGCTTTTGGCACATGTGGTCAAGATGACTGTCTTCTTCCAGCTTATGCTGTTGGGCTGTTGACATGAGAACATCAAGGGACTGGTTGAGGCATAAATAAAAGCAAAGCCTTTCAATATTAAGGAAAGGTACTGAGCAGTCTTCTGGTAGGGGAGCCATTTTTGCTGGATGTGTTTCCAAGCAATTACTTGGAACTCTGGTTTTATTTTTGTTTTCCTTTCATGATTTCAAACATTTTCATTAGTTTGAAAGCTGCCTTGATCTGGAAGAGATAACTGGGTCCTATGTCTACAGGCTCTTTGAAGCTGAACTCCAGTTGAAATGCTCATGTCATTGCTTGTATGCATGGAGACATATAAAAAGATTCCCTGTGCTGCAAAGTGTGTTGGTGTCAGTAACCTGACTCGGTTCATCCTGTTATATTCTGACAAGTAGTCTTGAATGTCGCAATTTATCAGGAAGGCTTGTCCTCTTTTAGCCCCACTCAAATGAACGGGGTAGCCAAGGTGAAGGTGTTCTGGTGGTTTCTGCCCCAAGACCCCTCCTCTGTGGTGGGTCTTGCCCTGAACTTGAACTTTTCACCATTGCAAAGTTGCTGTTCATCTGTCCTGTTCACAGGTGCCAGAGGCTGAAGCAGCAGCTTGGACCCCCTTTTGCATGTGGCAGGGGGGGTTGAACCTGACTTCCTGCTTTGCATCTCATCTGCTGGTGCTAAAGACTGGAATCTAGTAAGGCCAGACTCAAGTAGATGAGATCCTGCCATCTCCCCTGCCTCAGCACCCCCCTTGTCTTGAAGCAAGAGTAGGAAGAGAGAAACACAGGGGACAGCACCAGCTTTGTGCAGTTTAGGCCACAGAAAGTCATGCTCTTGAAGGGTTGTGGCCAGTGACTGGGGCTACTAGTGCTCTTCTGTGGTCTCTGAAAGTCAAAGAACCTGAAGGTGTTGAATTCTTGTGTGTTCTTTAATACCCACTGGGAAGGGATCATGAATGGTAAAGAGGCACACTTGGGCATGGGGAGCAACCCTCCCTTTGGGAAGACCAGCTTCTCCTGGGCTTTGGCATCTGCAGCAGTCTGGGGGGATACACTCTGTGCAGTTGACTAGGACCCTCTTCAACACCTGCCTGTCTAAGTTGGTTCTAGAGATCTTTTCACAAAGGGATGCTTCAGTCCTGTGACTCAGCCGGGTTCTGAGGGCCTGCAGCAGACTGACTTCTACATCAGGGTGCTGGTTTCCTAGTTCCTGCATTTCCTGAGCAAGCAGGCATACTAGCTGATGGCTGTAAAACCCAAACTAGGTTGCTGAAATCAAGGGAAGCTGTTGGAGCAGGGGTGAATTTTTGTGTGAGAGGGTTGGATTGCGGTCTCTTCATCTGGTTGCCCAATGGAGGGGGACTTACCAGGGAAGGTCAGGTGCAGCTGGCAGCACTAGATTCATAACCTCCTTTGACCTGCCCCCAATAGCAGCAGTGATGAAAGGGGACTGTGGCCCAGGTGCTGTGGGGGGAGAAGTGATTGCCAGGGCCATCATGGGGCTTTTGCTCAGGCATCCTCCCCTGGAGTTAGAGTGAAGCCTGCACTGGGGGAGGGGAGTAAGGACAAGTAACTGCACCTCAGTGATATGCTGATTCTAGTTTGAGTGTATTTGTTTAATTAAATTAATCTACAAGGTTAAGGAAAACTCGGCTGTGCATGAATTGTTAGGTTTTCTCCCCCCCCCCCCGCGGGTACTGACGGTTGGCACCATTAGTAGTTCTGATGGTTTTTATTAAAACTGGAAGATAGTTGAAGGTGTGGGAGTCAGGTGAGGGGGGGAAACTGCTGTCCTCAAAGTTGTGAAAGAGCATCTAGCTGTATTTAAAAAAAAATTATGTTTGTGTGTCTTTTGGGAAGGTGTTGTGCAGCAGGGCTGCATTCATTTAAAATACACCACATTTTTGGTGTATTTGTTATAACTGAGTTTGGTTTTTCTCCTGGCCCTTTCCTCCTCACTCGGGCGGCTGTTGGAGAAACAGCACTTTGAACATAGGTTCTTTGCTTCATGGACTCCATTTCCCCAGCATTTCTTGCGATTTGAAACAGTTTGTTGCAAGGATGTTTTGATCACCGTGTATTTTTTATCTTTTTTAAAGAGCAATGGAAGAAAAACTGACAGTTTAATGGTGCAGGGTGCACTAATAAAGATGCCTGTGTGGTTGTTTAACCCCATTAAAGAGGAAAAAAGAGAACTGAGGTAATAAGCATTTGAATGGCAAGACACAGGCTCAAATTATATGCAAAGCCTCAGAGAGGGTGGAGGAGTTTTGACAGTCTTGCAGAAAGATTCTGACAGGCTCCTCACATCTTTAGCAAAGGAAGAGCTGAATTATTAAAGCCGACTTTATTTATTGAGCCTCTCACAGCTAGCAAGATGATTCTGTGGACAGATGTCATGTGGACCTAGGTCATGTTTTTAATGACCCATAGAAAGAAACTTTGTTGCAAGTAGTACTTAACTGTATTTCAACCTTCTCAGTTTGCATATTGGGAAAGGGCTCTTCTCTGCAGTTTTGTTGCTTGGAGGAAAGACTGCAGGGGAAAGACTGGCAGGCAGTTACAGCTTGGTTGAACAGTGAGGCCTTTTAGAAACACACGAAAGCAGAAGAGGTTTTGGTTACTGTTTGTATTGTGATGGCAGTGCTAAATAAGAGTCCTAAGCAGTGCTTTGGCAGGTTTTGGGCATGAAAACTTTCCAGCAAATTGAAGAAACAGAAGGGCATTAAATCCTGGCCTCTCTTTATTTTTTCCAGGTTCACAGTAAATAAGGACCAAAATGACTGATGTAAAAATTTGTGTTGCATTTCTGACTGATAGGAGGCCTTGGGTTGCCATTGGACACATCTAGGCATCATGGAAAGCTCTTTCCACAGTCAACTTTTCCCTATAAAATATCTCCTTTGCTTTCTCCTCCCCCCCTTGCAATTCTTGGGTTTTGCCCTTCTTTAGTCTGGGCATTATGAGGAACAAGCAGATGGTGGAAAATATTAGCCACTTCAGCAGCAAAGACTGTAAACCTCGGCGTTATGAAGGAGGAATGTCTCTTTAACTCTCTCCCACCTATTAGCAAAGCAAAACTTGCAGGCTTTGTGTCTTCGGAAGCAGAAGCGATGAAAATAGTTTGCTGAAGGTTGGAAGCTGGCTGCCAGGGTTGAGTTAGCTTTTTCTTCTCAAACCCCCTTTCTGTTTGTGTGATGCAAGCTCCTGTCTAGAACTCTGTAATGGTTTCTTTAAAACACAATTCCCTTAAATTTTTTTTGGGGGGGGGGGATTTGAATCCAGCTTCCTCCCAATCCTTTAATGAGAGCCTTGCCTTTCATGACACCACCAGGCAGCTGCTGAGATTAACACTTCAATTAGGTAGCATTGTGGTGGGCCAAGCAGATTAGACTCCTTCACAGCTGATGCAGCTGCCCCCAGGAAGCAGTATTTATGAGCTTGATCCTTCTCGAGTCCCATGTCAAACCTTGAAGGCTAAGCCTTGGAAATGTATCTGCATAGCTGCCTTTAAGAGTGGAGGAGCTGCATAAAGAGGAGTGCTTGCCTGTGTGTTTAGGGTCCCTGATGGCCTTTATTTTTATCTCCTTAGGTGGTTACTTGGCACCCTTTTAAGAGCGTGGTTTCAGAGATGCAGTAAGTTTAGAAGCCTTCTTTTGACGTAAGGTAAGAGGGTCTTAATCAAATTGTTGCTTTGCCTCGCTCTGTCTGAAATCCTCATCTTTTTTGACCCAGATAAACTCTTTCGATTGGCAGTGCTCCGAGTACTGATGGTGGGCCCCTGATGCTTAAAGGGTGAATGCTACTTTCATTTCAACAACTCTCCAACTTGCATGTGTGGAACTAGCCCAGAGGGGTGGGGAGGGGAAGGCTGCTTATTGCAAGGTTTCAACCAGTTGGATTCGTGTTGGAGACCCAGAGAAGTGCCAGTGTAGACGTGTGCATGAAATGCAATGGAAATGCTGACTTGATGGAGGAGAAATGGAGGCAGGGTCTCATTCTTATTTACAGAACTTCTTTGGCTTTAAGTGCAAACTGGTCCATCCCAAGGGCCTGGCAAGCGGCAGCCACCATGGATCGCTTGTGATCTGCAGTTGTTGAAAGTGTCCCTTCCCTCTTGTTGCCTGAGAGTCTTCCCCCAAAGAGACAAGCACCTACTTAACTGAAAACTAATTGCCAGACTAAGTCTTGGAATATTGAAGTTGAGTTTACTTGGAGGGATAATAAGATTTCATAGGACTGTTGCATTCAAGTCATATGAGGGCTTTTAAAGACCTTCAGAGCTAATCTGGTGTGGCAGCTTCATGAGCACAGGACTCAGTTTGAGATTGATGGTCACTGCTGTGTAAGAGCTTCCCAAACAGAAACACAGAAGTAAGATTAAAATTGGTCTGTTTCGGTCTTTTCATGTTGGTAGCTTAAACAGTGGGGTTGAAAATTGAAACTGACAAAGAAATATTCAGAACTTTGATGCTGATGACACAGTATTGGTCATGCCTGCATATCTGTGGATTTGGGACCCATGGTTTAACTTCACCACAGGTCCTGGATTTGTGGATTTGCCCAATTGTCATCCTCCAACTGGAGCTGTGTTCCAGTCATGTTTGGAGGGTTTTTGGAGGCCTCTGGAAGGCTGAAAATTTGCACTTCCTGTTTCCAACCAAAAACCAGAGGTGCTGATTTTTGGCCTTCTGGAGGCCCTCAGAAAACCTCCTGAGGATCAGGATTAGTGTGCCCTGACCCACGGGTTTGATTAGTTTTGACATCCGTGGGGGTTTCAGGAAAGGAACCGCTGTGGATGCAGAGACATGACTGTGTAGTTTTTCTCTTTAGCATCTCATTTGATAGTTTTAAAATTATCTCTGCAACAGTAAACAAACTAAGACATTTTGGTAACTTGGGTTCTAATATGAGAGGCAAACCCTACAGTTCTCTTGAGCTTGTCAGACTGAATGCTTTTCTTTAATTAACAGAGTTTGATTCTTATTTTTCACTGTTTATCTGAAGAACTTTGCTAAAGTAGAAAGAACATACTTTTTTTTTCCTGCGGCAGCAGTCTCTCAGTGGAAAAAGGGATGTAAGAAAGCCAAAAAATGTACATTTCCTGAAAGCTGTTCCACCAGTACTTTGGAGTGTTGCATGACGTGTTCTGTCATTTTACTTGATTTCTGGGAGAATCTGCTGGGAAGTTGGATCTTTTATAGTTATCAAGTCCTGTACTGATCGTAAATATTACACCCTGTTCAGGTGCTAATGTGTGCAGTGTATGTGTCTAATTTCTGAGGCAAACCCTCCCCCCAAGTGTTAAAAACACATCTTATAAAGGCAGTCTGCTTATGGAGTCACGGTGAGGTTTTTTGGGTGGGTGGGTGTGTGTGTGTGTGTGTGTGTGTGTGTGTGTGTGTGTGTTTAGAATGAAAATGCCTGCCAGTCTGACTTGTACCAGGGTTTGATGACTACATGAGGAGGACTGATGGCTGTCCTAAGTACTTGAATGTTGTGGCATTATGCATCTTTAGATGCAGATTAAACTGAATCCCACAGAGGTGTGCACTGATTCATTGGCTTACACCTTGGGCATGCTTTATTTAGGAGCTGATTGAATGTTGTGCAGGAGCTGCTGAAAATCATTTTGCAGTTGCAAGAGCTTTATTGGAGACCTTGATTGCCCTGAGTTTAGCTTTGGGGGATGGGGGTGTGTTTGGTGGGAAGAATGATGGAAGGGAAATAAGTGATGCTTGCAAAATAGTCATGTTTTGTATAACCTAGTTTTGCCTTCATGAATTATTCATTTTCCCCCAGACTGCTGTATTGCAGGATTTAATGTATTTTAAGTGACATTGAATTGGTTAATATTGTGAAGGAAGAGATCAGGAGCTGTTGATAAATTTTCTGCCCAGTGTGTGGCAGTTATGAAGATTGGGCTGTTCGCCTGAGCTGAGGACGGGATGTGTGTTCTTTTTTTATAGTCATAATATTGTACAAGGATATGTCAGTATCACTGGGCAGTTTAGGAGCCAGCACACTGCTAGGCCAGGAAAGACTCCTCAGAGTGCCCCTGTTCACTGAAGTTGCATCCAAGTTGCTAGGAGTGCAGAGGGGGGAAGGTTGTCTGTGAGTTCCCTGCAGCTGTTGGAACTGCTAGCTACTACAGGCGCTTGGAGACTTCTCAGTGGAACCTCATTGATAAGATCCTGCGTAAAACTTGACAAAGGAGCTATTCACCAGAAGGGAAAATTTCTGAGTGAGAATGGCTTCTCCCATGTGTTTCTGCCCCTTACAGTAGGGCTGGGGAGTTCCATTCTGCATGCCCTGCTGGGTGGGGGCTTCTTCTGGCAAGATACTTTTCGCCACAAGACCTGCCTGACGTCTAGCTTCTTGTCTGTTTTTTCCCAGGTGAAGATCAGCTGCTTTGCTTCCCAAGTGTCAGTTGAATCCACTGGTTTTATTTTTCTCTTGTCTTAATCATGGTGCTCTTATGCTGTTCTTTCTTTGTTTGTTCATCTGTCCTTTAATTTTATTATGTTTTACTTGCAGCTGTTAGTTGTCTTGAAAGCTGTGCTCATAGGAAACGCTCTACCTAGCATTCTTCTGCTTCCGAAGAGGGTCACATTAAGCAGGTTATTGGATCATGTGAAACTTCCTCCTGCTGAGTCGGGCATTAGTCCATCAAACTCAGTATTGTCTGCCCTGACTGGCAGCAGTTCTCTGGGTTCTGAGCTCAGGAGTCTTTCTAAGCCCCACCTGGGAGTGGTACAAGGGGCTTAATCTGGCCCCTTTTGCATCTGAGCAGGGGTGCTTCTCCAATGAGTTCCAGCTCTTCCTTCTCTCCCAAGAGCACTTAATTCCCACTTGAGCACTGTCCTCCATGGGGAGTAATTAGCAGCAACTACTTCCCTTTTAATTTCAGAGTAATGGTGAGTTTTGGGGAGGAAGGATGGTGCTGGGCACAGGATCCCTCAATCAACCCAAGAGGATTTTTTATAAAAGAGCAGTCACTTTCAATCATGCAGTGCCACCTCTCCAGACTAAAATGGCATGGTCTGGAAGGTGTCTGTAGCTCACTTGCTGAATAGTGCTTTGTGTATATGGTGTCTCAGATTCACATCCTGGCAATGTCACCATGCACCCCTGAAGTGAGGCATGAGCTTGGCCTGGTTGCTCCTGGATCTGGCCTGGTTGCTCCTCAGTGGACTTGCTCCTGCTGCTGTCTGCCCTGCAGCCGATGTGTGTGTTTCTAGGCTGGCAGGTTGCTCTGAAAATAATTTGGAATGCACCTTTCGGTGTTTTTTAACTCTGCTCCACAATGTGTAGAAAAAGATGAGTGCCTGGAAACGTCCACACAGACCAAGTCATTGACCTGCTGTGTGGCCTGCAAAGGTGAACCTGTCTGACCCTCCAGGGAGTGCAACCAAGCCAATGATACCCCTGCAGTGGGAAAGCACATCACCCTGTCTGGGGCTGTCCTGCAGAAACTCAGTATTTTCTGAGGCTGAGGCAAGTGGGTACATTTGTACTTGAAACCAGACAGGAAGGTATATGCAGCTGGGGGTTAAGTTGCTGACAGAGGTCCTTGTACATCACATATTGTTTGAAGCGGACGTCTCCCTCCCTCGTTCTTCATAGGCTACTTGATATTCAATTCTGGGAGCTGTGAAACAGATTTTTTCCCCAGTCATGCTCACAGATTCATCTCCAAACTGTAAAATTGTGCACTTTCCCCAACAGCACTGGCTTACTTGCGGGGTATGTGGAATGATCAGCCTTCTTGAAAGATCACACAGACCAGCTTGCTCTCATTACTCATCACTAAGGACTTGAAACTTGCCCACCTCTTTTGGCAAAATTAGTCTGTTTGCCTAACTTCTTTCGAGCATGAACAAAGGGCTACCTGTGTTAACTTCAGGACATCTGTAACTAAGCCTCAGTACATGAAATAATTGCTTGTTCTTCCCTAGTTTGCCTCTGCTTCCATCTCCTCCTTTCTGTGTTGTTTCTACATAATTTTGTATGCCTCACTCATGTCCCCCCTCAGCCTCTTTTCTAGATTGAAGAGCCCCAAATGCTGTAGCCTTTTGTCATAAGGAAGGTGTCCCAGCCCATTAATAATTTTGGTTGCTCTTTTCTGCACCTTTTCCATTTCCACAATATCGTTTTTGAGATGTGGTGACCAGAACTGGACGCAGTACTCTAGGTGTGGCCTTTCCATCGATTTGTACAACGGCATTATAATATTAGCCATTTTGTTCTCAGTACCTTTTCTAATGATCCCAAGCATGGAATTAGCCTTCTTCACTGCTGCCGCACATTGGGTTGACACTTTCATAGAGTTGCCCACCAGTACCCCAAGATCTCAATCCTGATCTGTCACAGACAGCTCAGAACCCAATTAGCCTGTGTGTGAAGTTTTGATTTTTTGCCCCAATTTGCAAGACTTTATATTTACTTACATTGAAATGCATCTGCCATTTTGTTGCCTATTCTCCCAGTTTGTAGAGATTCTTCTGGAGTTCTTCGCAATCTCTTTTGGTCTTCACCACTTGGAAAAGTTTGGTGTTATCTGTAAGTTTGGCCACCTTGCTGCTTAGCCCTGTCTCTAGGTCATTTATGAACAGGTTGAAAAGCACTGGTCCCAGGACGGATCCTTGGGACACTCTGCTTTTCACCTTTCTCCATTGTGAAAATTGCCCATTGACACCCACTCTCTGTTTCCTAGTCCTCATCCAGTTCCTAATCCATTAGAGGACCTGCCCTCTAATTCCGTGACTGGAGTTTCCTCAGCTGCCTTTGGTGAGGGACCGTGTTGAACGCCTTCTGAAAGTCCAGATATATAATGTCCATGGGTACTCCCGCATCCTCATGCTTGTTGACCTTTTCAAAGAATTCTAAAAGGTTTGTGAGGCAAGACTTAACCTTACAGAAACCATGCTGATTCTCCCTGTTCAACTGTATGTTTTAAGATTTTATCTTCAATGAGGCCTTCCATCATCTTACCTGGAATAGACGTTAGACTGACCGGCCTATCATTTCTTGGGTCCCCCCTCCTTTTTTAAAGATAGGTGTGACATTTGCTATCCTCCAGTCATCAGGCACTGTGGCTAAGGAACAAATTGCATATATTAGTCAAGAGATCAGCTACTTCATTCTTCAGTTCCTTCCTAACCCTTGGGTGGATGCCATCTGGGCCCAGTGACTTATTGATTTTTAATTTGTCAATTAGGTCTTTTAACCACTGTCTGACTTAGTCTTCTCTTGACAAAGGAATTATCTTCTCGCTCCAGTCTGAAGTGCAGAACATGGGTGGGGGCCCTGCTTTGCCTTGGGAAAGTCAAGGCAAAGTTATCTCAATACTGTCCTTGCAGAAACGCTTGCAACCTAAATGCCTCCTTAGCACAAGCAACTTCTTGGAATAAAGAATATTAATGCTGTCAGAGCAGTTCAAGCCAGAGAAGCTTGTTGTAAAAGACGTGGGTGGGGAAAATGGGCTGGTGATTTTCTCTGTATCCTGGAATGCCTTTGGCTGGCGTATCCGTAGACAGTTAATAATGGCACCTAATTGCTTTTATGTCCTCCGGTTTCTCTCTTCCCTCCCGCTTCTTTTACTCGGGAGCTGTTCCGTTGTCTACAGTGTATTCTGTATTTCTCTTATGTTAGCTGCATTTATTATTGATTGTGGCTTATTTTGTGTGCCTGTTGGCCACTTTGGGAAGGTGGGACCTAAATTCTGAAGCTAAATGACTGTTGTGTTGCTCTGAAGCAAGCTGTGCATGAGGAGAACGCTGCCAGCGTTGTATACTGTATTTCAACATGCCCTACTTTTCTGCCAGGACTGGGTCCCAAAGCAACTTGCAGTTTAAAGCTGGAGAAAGGTGTAGTGCTGGGAACTGCATATGGGGGGCACATCTGGGCCTTGGCAGTTGTTGCAATAGACTGGGCTCCTGCCTCCAGAGGGGAGAAGGCAAACAGATCTGTGACTGGGGAAAGGCCCGCTGGCAGTATTGATACCAACCTAGAGATGCAGTCCCTTGATTGTTGGGGTGTGTTTCTTAAAGGTCTGAAAGAAGAAGAAATGACTTCTTGCTTTGGATCTGGCAGCTTTTGTGCAACTTGGAGAGGTGTGGTCTTGCTCTGCAGTTTTGTTAGTAGAAGTCTGTGATGGAAGCAGGAGCTAGAAAGGAGAGGTGGAAATACTACCCTTCCTTTGCTGATCAACCTGTGTGCCACAAAGTCCTGAATTGGGCCATTGGCTGAACGTGCCTTCAAAGTTTAGTGTTCTGTGTGGATGCACTTTAAAGCAAGTGGGATTCTGCTCCACTGTGTAAAAGGTATTGTTGCTGAGACCAGCAGTATTGGTGACCCAGAGCTCAGCACACTGCAGCTTGTGTATCTGGCACCACCCGTGCAAATATTGAGCTCCTGACTGTGCTTCGGGGTGCCTGGAACCCAGCCTCATAGCCAGATGGCAGTAGATCAAAGCTCCCTCTTTCTCTCCCCCCCCCATTTTGCAGTTACTCCCAGAGGCCATGCTTCAGAGCTACAGAGCTCTGTGTGCGTCAGTGGCAGGAATGTTGCTAAACAGGAAGGCCACACTTCATAATAGCTTTCTTAACTGTAGGAATTCTAGCTGAAAACCTCCACATAGCAGGGGATGCCATACACACTGAATAGGCTTATCTCTGGTTTTATGATAATGTTTTGGACATGGTTATGAGCTCATTTTGATAACAGACCAAACAGATCCCATTTGTGGAGTGATGTAACATGGTCTTTTAAAAATAACTGTACCATTTTTTGCCCATAATATATGGTCAAAATTAATTATGAGGCGGGCATTTCATTGTCCGTTGAGCAAGTGTTTTGCAATATTTTTGTTCAATTAACAGTGTTATGGTAGGGACCATAAGCATGTCTTTAGAGTTAGCTTTAGAGATTGGTTTCTGATGCCCTTGCAACCTGTTCAAAGCTTGCAGATCAATGAGTGTTAATACAGAATAACACTTTGCCCTGCAGTGGGAATTAGGATACTTTGTGGAGTGATCAGGTTGACCTTTTTATGGGATTTAGCAGTGATAGTCAATGCCAGCTGTTTATGAAGTTCTGTGATAAGTGTGTGTCTACAGAAACTAGAAATTGTCCTCCCCTCAGCATCCTTTTTGATGCAGCTTACCCACAGGGGGAATAAGGCAACTTGGTTTTATTGACATGTTGCTTGTCTTACCTTGGCCCTCCTAATTCCTTTTAAAGGCATAAAAACATCACTTCCAGGTTTCGACCAAAATTGAAAGTATTTTTTTTTGCCTCTAACAGTCATTCTGACTGGCAGAGGCTGCAGGCGGACATGCACAGCCTCTGCTGGACTCAGAAGACCCCCCCTGGATGCAAGGGGAGGAAGCTCCCCTTGCTTCTGGGGGGGGGGAGTGCTTGGGGACATGGACCCGGTCTGTAGTTAACTGAAACCACATATATGGGGCCCCCTGTATTATGTGTGTAGAAGTGGCTGGTCGAGACTAATCACCTGGACCCAAAGGTGGTTGGTGGGGACCTTGCAGCCACCTGCTTCAAGGTGACCAGATTCACTCCATCCTCAGTAAGACTTCCATTCTGTCCTGGATCAGCAGCATCAAGCTCTATTCCCTGCCCCTGTGTGAAACAGGATAAGTCCTGATGAGCAGGAATCTTGTCTGGGTTGCAACTAAGAATTTGTGTGAAAACTTCTGGATCTTCTTTATTACCAATTACTAAATGTATTGACTTGAAAACAGAACACAGTAATTATTTTGTCATGTAGCTGTAAGAATTAATACTAGCTCTTTTATGAAAATGACAGTTCTCTCATGAAAAATAAGCATTCCATCGCTGGTGGAGAAATTGGGAGTGCTTTAACTATTCCTGAAACCACCATGCTTACTTTAGAAGCAAATCTCACTCTTAATATAAAAATCAATTAAAAAATAATGCAATTTGTATCTCTGGTGGACTCCTCTAAGAATTGTTGATGCCCAAAAGCTCTTATCCATGATCTGGCAGCTATGAGGCTCTGACCTGAGTAAAATGCATGTGCTTTAGATCAGTGGTTCTCACACATTTAGCACCAGGACCCACTTTTTAGAATGAGAATCTGTCAGGACCCACCAGAAGTGATGTCATGATCAGAAGTGACATCAAGCAGGAAAATTTTTAACAATTCTCAGCTGCAATCCTACCCACACTTACCTAGGAGTAAGTCCCATTTACTGTCATTGTTAAAAGAATATACATAGTAACTTGTTAAAAGTACAGGTCTGTAACATTTTTGCAAATGCAGTCACATACCCTGGTAGCATCAAGTCTAATATATTAAAAATAAAATATTGAAATGAATGGGGACCCACCTGAAATTGACTTGTGACCCACCTGGTGGGTCCCAACCCACAGTTTGAGAAACACTGCTTTACATGATGAGAGAACATGCAATATTTTTAATCCTTCCGAAGTTCTTTTCTCTCCCCAATTCCACCTAAAAGGACTTTGAAAACATGGCAGATAGTCCTAGAGGGCAAACTGTGTTGTGACAAGAGATAATTATAGGCACTGGAATGAAATAATTACATCTTTAAAAGGTCAGCTTATTTAGACTTGTAACCCTGTCTTCCCTCATTCTGGAACCTCAGAGTAGGTAGCAATGTCTCAAATCAGACTGCAGCCTCCTTTTGTCCCTGTAGCACAAAAGTCAGTAAGATGGAATGGGTTCCTGCTTTCTGTTGGTGGGGGGTGCCATTTACTGAGTAAGTGTAATATGTTCCAAAAGACTTCCAGCATGTAAAAACCGTCCTAGCCTATTGAGGAGAGAGGTTCTAGGTGAACCTACTTCTTGCAGTGCTAGCTTTCTTCTTGCATAGAGCTTTTTTCCTCTTATACCTGGTAAATTGAAAAATGTGACTTCTACCTCCCCCCCCCAGCCCTTTACTAGGCCACTGTGTCACTGCCTGCATTGTCTGCATGTGTAGGCCAGTCCTTAAATGCACATTAATGTGACCTGGACTTCGAATTTTAGAAATTAAAACTCAGATGTGATCAGTGGCTCTAGCCCAGTGTCCAGGGCATTATTGGAACATGCTTTTCAAATGTTGTGTGTGATTTTCCTTTTAAGCCCATCTGGGGTGGAGATGTCCTATCCTCTCTTTGAACCATCATGTTGTGTTCTCCGTCATCTTGGAACACGTAAAGTGAGTCTGATCTGTGGTCTGCTTATCCCAGATGACTGACAGCAGCTCTCCTGGAATGCTGGTGGAAAGCCCTCCCCCAGGAAAGGGAATTCTAAGTCACTTGCACTAGAGACACTGCCAGGGGTTGAACCGGAGACCTTCTGGGTGTAAAATGAGCAGTCAAGGAGCCACGTATGAGGTGGGTTCCACCGTGCTCATACCACAGCTTTCTTAGCCCTACTGCATCTCTGCTGTGGTTGCCAAGCACATTTTGTGCTCTGACTTTCCTTCTCAAATGCAGCAGGATAAGCTGCAAAGTAACATGGAGAATGCTTCTGCAGCATGTAAACAGGGTTTTGCTTCCTGAGCTCTCCAGGCAGCTTCAAGGTTAAGGTATTGAGCTGCTGAGCCTTTCCCATGCACTTGATAAGGCCACCTGTAGAGCTCCTGAAGACTGATTGGATGTAAGGCAGCATTTTCTCCTTGGGTACCTGTGTTTAGAAATGACAGCTGTCATTTCCTGGTGAGGGCATACCTTCCAGGCAATGCTGGTGATTGAGGTTATCTGAGGCTGTCATGCTAATCTTCTTAATGGCCAGGAAACAACTGCTGGTGCTGTGCAGTGCCTGGGAGACCCTGCTGCCTGGGTAGCAGAAGGCTGTGGGGTAATCGTATCAGTCCTGAGTGATTAGATTTGCAAGAAGGGCTTTTGTGCATGTGGCAGAGAAATCAAGTTTACGCACTGATCAGCCGTGTCCAAGAAACTGGGAGATTGAAGCCAGTGTTTTGTATTGTTGTGGAAGCAGCTGCTATTTTTTGCTCCTTGGAAGGCTACGGCTTCCCACGAAGAGGCCATGGTCAGTCACGGAGGTGTCAAAGGTGGGCTGTGTGGCCTTGTGGCTGAGGAGACACCTACTAAGGGTGTCCTTGGCATGGGTGGCCTGTGGAGTTGGACAGCAACTTTGGTAATTTTTTCAATTTTTAATGCATGAAACCTCCTGAACCTTCCCTCCCTCACCAGTCTGAGGTAAGCAAAAAAACTCCCATCCACATCCTATTTGGATGACAGAAAAAACTTCCTACTTGGCCCTCATAATGAACACCCAGCTAATCTCAGACTGTCCACACCCATCATGGCTTGTAACCAGTGATGAAGTTTCCTCCAGAAATCTGCCCAATTCTGTTTTAAAAGCATCTTTAAAACGTATAGCATATCTTGTGTGGCTGCTGCTGTGTGTGAGATATACCCAGCATTCTTCCTGCCCAAGACTCTGGTCCAGTGAAGGGAGAACCTGGGGCGGTTTTCTCCCTCCTCCCCAGCTATTCCATCATTGATGGAAAGCTTCTGGATGTTGTGTACCAGCTGAAGTGTCAAAACAGGTGAAGCCAGTGAGTTAGAGGCCTCCAGTGATCTTGCTGTGGGTGGGGCTGATGGCTCCAGTGCTCCCTGCAGCAATTCATCAGAAGGAGGCTAAGCTGGAGGGGAGGGCCCAGGCCAGCCATTCCCTTACAAGAACTGCTGGCTCTTTTTCAGAGGGATATTTTTTTTTGGGGGGGGGGGAACCACAAGAAGGAGCAAAACAGCCTCACCCTTTCCCCAAGTGGGGGTGGACACACACCATTGGCCATCACTTCTTCTTCCAGAACTCCTGCAACGCTATGATGCTGTGTCCTTCCTGGAGGATTCTGGAAGCGTGGGGTTCAAGGGCAGCCTGCCATGTTGTGCAAGGTCAGACTGTGTGGGGGGAGGGGCTGCGTCTGACGCTAGGTTTGGCATTCTGGATATTCCTCCTATTAGTCTTGCTCCTGTTATCCAGACTCAATCAGGAGCTGGACTCCTAGAATTGTGAACCCAGCCAGTGTGAAGGCTCCATACTGCCCACCAGATGCAAGGAGCCAGTACTGTACTGCCTTCCTCCCCAAGGAGTACTCCGAGGTCAAAGCACAGGCACCCTCGGGTGGCTGGTTCCACACTGGACTGCAGGGCTCCTGGGCTAACCCCCAGAAGCCCGGGCATGTTGAAAAAGTGCTGCACATGCACCAGATCCCAAGGGAAGATAAATTGTCCCTGCATTGTAGCACTTTGTAGGTGTGTTTGTATCTGTGTGTGTGTTGGCTACATGCCCCAGCAGAAGAGGGAGGGCTAGTTATGGGGTTCAGATTCATGACAAACTCAGGGCTTTTCTTGGCCTAAAAGTAGGGCATGGAGCTGATAGCACCATGCCAAGGTCTTCCCTCTCTTGCTGAGCCTCATTCTGGCAGCCTGCTAAGCAGCGATGTGGTGCTTTGGTGGCTCTGAGGGAGACTTGGAACACGTTCCAAAGCAGCTGGCTGAGTTTGACATGAGCGTTTGTACCATTAGCAAAGGGGGTTTAATAGTCAAATCCATCTGGAGAGCAGGGAGATTTATTGGGCTGTACAGTAAATGGATCCATAATTTCAACAGCTATTTCTGTTCACTCTTTTTTCTCTCTCCCCACCACCACAGACAATGTGGTGCGGAAAACACGCAGCAGAATTGGGTGAGAGAATTCATTCTAAAAGGAAGTCTTGCCCTCCCTGTGCCAGGAGAGGCCTGATAAGCTGGTGGTTTCTGTGTCTGGGTAAAGAGAACAGGCTCCCTAATTGTACCAACGCATATATATTTGTAAATAAACCAGTTTAACCTACCAATAAAAATTGCCCTAACCTTTGAGGTTCCCTGGAATGCTGAGGGTCTACCATGAGATCCTGGAGGAATGCCTCGTTGCCTGGAGGGGGTTGCCTGTTGCTGCTGCTGCCGCTGCCTTTTTGAGAGTGTGGAGACAGGCTGCCCCCTCACTGCCGTTGCTAGTTTGGGGCTCTACAGCACCCTCCTGAAGATGTTCTTACTGCCTCACACTGACACTTGTCACTGGTCTTCTGGTCTACCCTGTCCCCAGTTCAGCAGTTCATCTAGCTCTTGTGAAGTTAACCCAAGTAAAACAGAAGTGGATGGAGGGAGAACTGATGGGGACTAGCCCATGGCAGGAGGTGGGCTTGAGCCTTGTACTACAAACATCTCTGCAAATCAGATGTTGAAACTGCACCCTAAAGGAAAGACCGAACAACCTTTTGTCTGCTGCTTGTCAAGGATTTCTGATTCAAGTCCCCGGGTTGAAATTCCTCACCAAATTCACCCTAGCTTCTATGCTGATAAAATTTCAGTATTGGGCAGAAATGTACTGATAAGAGAAAATAACTCTGGGATCATCAAATGTACTCATTTCATGTTTTCTCTTTTAAATGGAAGTGCTAGATGGAATTTCTGCTGAGAATGTCTGTGTTGGGTCTGCTATTGTAGAATGCAGGCATTTTTCCTGGAACTCTATCCCTTCACTGAACAACTTAGATTGTTCCTTTCAAAGGCAACACAGATGGAATATGGCTGACAGCTGTAATTAAATAGTAAATCTGTACTAAACAGTCAGCCTGTAGAGAGAACTGCAATGTAGACTCAATTACCTTGACTTGTTTCTGTTTGTACAGTAATACAACTTTTTCACAGTAGAAAGAAAACCCAAATGGCATTGTTTAAATTCTGCTCTAGGTTTTTTATTTAGTCAATATGCATTAAAATACAAACAGATTAAAGGCATATTAATTGTAAATAAGCTGTTAATTGGCTCTTTGTATTCCAATCAGTGTGTGTGGGGGGGGGGGGGGAGAGAGAGAACAGCCACATAGTGAAGTAGTGTTTAATGCTATAGAGGTGGATGTGAAACTGGGGAGAATCTCCTGACCATTCTTGCTGACTCTCCAGTCACAGCTGTCGGTGTGGCATCACAGTGATGTTTCGTTGCATCATATTGCAACAGTCTTAAGCAAACCTGTGAAGCAAAGCTTGTCTTACAGATGGCCCTATTTATCTTGCTCAAGGCAGCTATTGGGCGGAACACTGAAGATCACCTGCAGCAGGTGTCCAAGTGGCCAAAGGCCTCCTACATTAATTCAGATCCTGCATTTCTGTGTAGAAATGCATCCAAGACAGCCAACAGCGAAACTTATAAGCATAAAACACAATTCTGATCCACATTGCAATAGATTTGCTACAGATTAAAATTGCACATCACTGAAGTAGCATTTCCAAAAATCTTGCTCAAACAATATTATCTTTGTTGGTCTCCTGAAAGCATACAATGCTGTAGTCGGGCACACCTTTCTCAGGAGGCTGTTGTGCAGTTTGGGTGTCGCTATGGACGAGATCCTCTCGAGTCCTGTGGGAGGAACACGGAGAACAGCCTCAGTCATTTGGGGCAAGTTTGTACGTGAGATAAGCAGCTTTTGAAAGTTTTTGGTCCCAGGCTGTTTAGGGCTTAAAAGTCACAAGCAGGGCTGGTATCTCTGTGATGGAAGCCCCCCATCCCTGGCATCTCCAGGTAAGGCTAGAAAAGCCCCTTTCCTGTAGCCCTGGAGACCCAGCGCTTAGTCAGTACTGCAGTTGGGTACCTTGGGCCAGAAGGCAGGACAGCTTCCCAGATATGCTGTTCAGCCAGTGGAGTCTAGAGCAAGATTGCCATGATATGATCCAAATCTCCTGGCCAACTAGGACTCTGGGGGGGGGAGGGGTCACATCCTGCAAGTTCACTTTTCAGCTGCTTCAAATGTCATTGATGTAGCAAGTGTGCTTTTTAAAAAGGGGGTGGCAGCAGCATGGAGAAATAAACTTTTAATTTTTATTCTGTTATGAATCAACATAAGCTTTCAGATACAGAGGTTTGTAGGTGTTGGCATGGATGTTACCTGGTAACCATCTTTTACTTAGATGTGAGTCTGGCTGGCAAACCTGGTTAAGATGGAACCTGGTGTTGACCAAATAATGCCTTAACAGTGGGAGGAGAAATACCCTCTGGGGAGATGAGAGACAGCTTCTATCACCCACTCCTGATTTACTAACTGTAGTTGGGGCCCCCAGTGGCCCATCTCCACTTTCCCACAGCCAAACACTCCTGGGTGCCTCGGTTCATCACTTCTGTAGTTCTCCCTTTTATTCTAAATAGGCATCTTGATTGCTGGGTGAATGAATACCTTAATATTGAGGCTTCCTGAGCGCGGCCATCGGATGCTGTGTCATGTTTTATGTGAGTGTTTGGAGGAAGAAAAGGCAACTTTGGACAAACTATCTCAGTTTTAATCTGCTGTTCTTGGGTTTGTATTTTTAAGTGCTGCTTCTCTCTCATTTGCCAAGTCCCTGCTCAGTGGCCTCTGTCCTCATTTTATAACCAGATTAGCTTGGCATGGAAATCTTGAACGTAAGCACGGGTCTTATCTTGCTGGAGCAGAAGTCCCTGATTTTTACATTTTAAAGACCTGTGTGTGTGTGTGTGTGTGTGTGTGTGTGTGTGTGTGTGTGTATATATATTTTCTTGTAACTAAAAGAACATTACACTGAAGTCTTTGGAGAAATGTTGAATCTGTCAGGCATTTATTTGGAAACTTGCCCATAACTGTTTTTCAGACTACGTAAGCTGTTTGCGAGCAATTCTACTGTGTGAACTTCCTGATCTTCACTCAGTAATTCTCTGTCCCACCTCTTTCCAAGTTGGTTCTAACCTGATTGCAGCCTCTGATGTCAGGAGCTCTGAAATATGGAAATGTAGTTCTGTTTTGTCCCAGATAGTTCAACCAACAATTTGGTGCTACAGCAATCTTATATTGGAGGTGGGGGGGGGGGGGCTAGCTATGGCATTACATGAATAATGCAAACAGTGTCCAGTCTGAATTGTGTGCTCCTTTGAGTTGTGATCCTATTGTGAGTTGTGAGCTGCTGTTTTGCCTCCAGTCTAGGTGCCTGTCAGTCAACTCCCTGACAGAGCTGGTGATGATGGTCTTGGAGGTGGCAGGATTTGTTGTTGTGGGAAATTGTGTGTCTCAGTGGATTATGGGAACCATATGGCTGTATTGGATCCCATGCATCCACCAGGGCATCTGCTGAATCCTTTCACTTGTAGGGGGCAACATTCTGGTGCTATGATGAGTGATACCAATGTGAAGTCATTTCTGTTGTTGGATTAGGGCACGTATTAGTCCATCTGCTCCTTCTACACTGGCAGGGGGCTGGTTAGAATAATTCACTCTTGGCGACTGATGAAATGCTAGCTGCGTTCCTGATCAGCCCGGCTTGTATTCCCATAGCATGCAGTGACAACTGTCATGGAGCTACTAGAAGAAGCAGCACCCCTGCAGCAATTTGCCCAGCCTTTGGAAGGCTGTTTCCCCTGAAATCTGAAGCTCCACTCCCTTCCTTGCTTCTGAAAAGAGCTACAAGGCCTAACTATCTTGGCCAGGCTGATGAGAGGCCACCATTGCCTTGATCCAGTGTCCTGTGTGCCTGGTGCTCGCTAGGGAGGAGTTTGTATGCTTTTTTTTATGCCGGCAGTTGTATGTTTTCTCCATGCCTGTCAAAAGCTCACCATATAAATACAGCTCCTCTGTTCCCCCTCCCAGTTTTATTCTAAGGACTTGAGACCTGGGCAAGGAGGCTAGGACTGGTCTACAGAATTTGGAGAGAAATGGAACAAATAAAACATCTTCTACTGAGCCAGACCATTGGCTGTTTGTTTTGTTCACTCTGGTCTTGGCCCTCAGAACCTTTCCAAGGTCTTTGACAAAAAGAGGCCTTTCCCACCATGGCTTTCTGAGATCCTTCAACTGGAACATGCTAAGGACTGAGATGGGGTTTTCTGGATGCAAAGCGTAAATGGCTGCTCTCCATAGTCCTCTGTCTGTTGTCAGCAACCCAAAGCATGTATCTTGCTGTCTAAGGGAAAATTAGACAATTGCAAAAGAAAATGCAGTTGCCGTGAAGTCTGGGAACAGGGGCCTCTGTAACGCTGTCCTGACTCCATCTATGTGCTGTTGTGAATCTGGCCCACTCTCTGGTGACATTGCTGAGCTGTGCAAAATGAGCAGTTCTTGTTGTCTGAAGAGGGAATTAGTGTTGATCTCTCTTGCCCAAATATCTGGCAACTAGGAGAATTCTCTGTTCTGTGAACATCACCGAAATGTTAGTGCCTGATTTTTTCTTTTAAAAAAAGTTTCCACAGCCTATGCAAACACAGGTACAGGTATATTACTGAAAGGCAAGTTTTTTTGTACCTGTTCAATAACTTCAGCAGAAAAGAAAATGCAGCACAACTTGCTGACCAAATACTTTAGTCTGCAGTTCTGGCATCTCTTTGACCCAGAACCTGGTTATGAACTCATCAACACGTTCTCCAGCATGTGCTAAGAAGTGCAGCTGCATTTTTCCTGACTTCTTTTAAGCGCTCATGTGATTCTGCCACTGGCAGCAGCATCACACAAGCTGTTCGCCATTTCGTGTAGCTTTAAAGATGCAGGGAAGGGATCTTCTGTGAAAGACAAGGGATGTTTACACTGGTTGGGAGAAGGCGATCAAGACACTCACATGGATAGATGAGTGTGTACACACACTGCAGGTAATGGATATGAATGAAACTTCCTACAGAACAAAACTTGCTTCTACTGGGAAAGATGGAATTGTAGGAAGAACAAGCTAACCTCTGCCCAATTGATGTAGCACTAGGCAAAGGAGCTCTAGATCCTGTTTAGTTCCTGGAGACTACTTTACAGAATTCTTTGAGTCCTGTCTCTTGATACCTCTTATCCAGGCATCGCATTAGTGCTTATGCCTGGGTTCAACATTGCAATGAGAGCAAAACTTGCACCTCTCACCCTGAGTGGCCTGACTCTCCCTGATGGGGAGTAGTGCATGCAAAGGAATAGGAAGAGACTTTTATATCCAGAGCACAAAGATACACAGCCGTCCTTGGCAGGGTGCTTGCCACTCACTTGTGTATCAGTCCAAATGGCAGGCATTCCACGTTGATGCCATTTGGTGATTGTATGTAAATGAAGTGCAAAACCATGACTTCTCTCAGTGTGTGCTCTCTTTTCCTGTTTTGGGGGAGGAATTCACTTATGTCCAAATTCAAGAGTGTGTAGGAGAGAGGGAAACACATAAACCTGACGTTTGGCTCTCCTTGTGCACATAGTGCTACACCATAGTTCCGTACTTCATCTAATCAATAGTAATAGTCTGTCCGTTAACTTGGGGGGGGGGGAGGCAACCCAAAGGTAGAAAAACAATGGGTTCTGGGTGCCCTGCTGTGGCCTAGCAAGAGTTGGACCCCCAAGAACAGCAGTACATAAGAACAGCCCCACTGGATCAGGCCATAGGCCCATGTAATCCAGCTTCCTGTATTTCACAGCAGCCCACCAAATGCCCCAGGGAGCACACCAGATAACAAGAGACCTGCATCCTGGTGCCCTGCCTTGCATCTGGCATTCTGACATAACCCATTTCTAAAATCAGGAGGCTGCACATACACATCATGGCTTGTAACCCGTAATTGATCTTTCCTCCAGAAACTTGTCCAATCCCCATTTAAAGGCGTCCAGGCCAGACACCATCACCACATCCTGTGGCAAGGAGTTCCATAGACCAACCGCACGCTAAGTAAAGAAATATTTTCTTTTGTCTGTCCTAACTCTCCCAACACTCAATTTTAGTGGATGTCCCCTGGTGTTTTGAGATTCTATCTTTGATGATGCATTGCACCATCTTACCCAGTATAGATGTTAGGCTGACTGGCCTATAGTTTCCTGGGTTCCCCCTCTTTCCCTTTTTAAAGATAGGCGTGACATTTGCTATCCTCCAATCTTCTGGCACCGTGGCCGTTTTGAGGGACAAGTTGCATATTTTAGTCAAGAGATCAGCAACGTCATTCTTTAATTCCTTAATAACTCTTGGATGGATGCCATCATGGCCTGGTGACTTATTGATCTTTAATTTATCAATGAGGTCTGAAACATCTTCTCTTTTCAAATTAGGTGGCTGAAACAAACAGGGGTTTGGGGGAGGATCAGGCATGGATTTTATGCACAAGAATTGAGAAGTCTGTTCTGGTGCTGAAAACAAGTTCTTGGCCATGGTCCTTAATTTCAGAACTGCTGGTGCGAACCTGAAGCTTGCTCACCCCATGCTTCATTTGCAGACACTCAAAAGGGTGACTTTCTTTCCATTTTTCTTTTTTAACAAAACTTGAAACAATTTTGCCAACGAAGTCAGAGGAAGTTGAAGAATCTCACCATTCCCAGCACAAGGTGTGCAGGTGTGATGCTAATTCATGGCATTTGTTGGCTCGAAGAGGTAGTTAACAGGGTTGCAGACGCATTTGGGTTTAATGTTCTTCTTTTTTAATCTCATTGAAGAATGTTTTGGAAGCCTTGCCTCTCTGTGTTGCCAGAGTTTAAATTGCCTCTTTCTATATTGCCATAAATTGCCTTCTGAATGGATTCTCTGGTTTCTGCCTATATAAAAACTCATATTACCTTGTATTTTAATTATACAGCCCTTGAGTAAAACCAGGTCTGAGGAGAGACCAAAGTGTTTGCACCCAGGCTACTTTTTAATTGTGACTGAGTTAAGTGGAAACCTTAGTTCTGATTGCACAGCTGTTGTCAAAATACAGACAGGAGGCTTAGGACTTGTGTGTGACTGGCATTTTAGGATGTATGCCTTGGTCATTTTCTGGCTATATAACAGGTGTTAAGTGGAAATGCCAAATGCAGGCTCACTGGAAGATCGAGGTTCTGTTGATGTGTTGACCAGGTATAGGAGAGAGCAACAGGTGCACATACCCCAGCCATCACACAGTGGATGCACAGTGGATGTGCTCTGCTCCTGATCACAGGACATGCATGGTCCTGGCTAAAAAAGATCAAACATCAGAACCCAGGCAGTCAAAACTCTGACTTCTATGAAAGAAGTGTGAAGTGATGCATATTGGGGTCAAAAATCCTAATCTTGTATAAAAATGGTTGTCAGTGGTAGACAAAGCTTCCAGCTCTCAGTCCTTCAGCAAATACATGTGTGCATGGTTAGTGATGGCAGGCAGGCAGGTGTGATTTTGTGCCCCACCGCACTCAGGTGAACATCTGAACAGTGCTCTAGTTCAGTAGGGTAAGCCTTTCAGCATCTGTGGGAAAGAACTCCTTCTGTGTCTCCTAAGATTGACAAGAAAAATAACCTCTCACCACCTGAACTGGTTTTCTTGTGCCAGGAAGGGGCACTCTAGGGCCACAGTGAACACCACGTTTCCACAAGAGCTGCCCCTGAAACACAGAAAGGTGCTGGAGATTAGGCAGCCAAAGTAAGCTGGGGAGCTGGCCTGAGTGTCTTGCAGTTGGGCTGGTGCTGAGCCGAGTGCTTTGCCCCTGATGTTGCCAAGCACGTGGAACTTAAAACGTGGGTTTGTTCGTTCAGTCTTAACTATGAGATTCTGGCATCATCATCTGCCTAGTAAAGTAGCACTAAATGACCTGTTCTTAAAATGTGGAGTTGTAGGTACATAAAAATTATATGGTGAACTAGCAAGCCTCCCTCTATTATATAACCAGGTCTTAAAATGTGCTTTGTGATGTGTGTGTGTGGGGGGGGGGGAGTGTTGTTCCACCTCACTTTTTTGTGGGTGATTCTTTTTTGAGGTTGTCCTTTAAAAGCATTACTTTTTTGTCTTTGTAATCAGTGCAGAACAAGTATTCTTCTTGACAATGCCATAATAAAGCAGGAGCATGGTTTTTCTAAAGCATCTATACCAAAATCTATACCAAAATCTTGCTTTGACAACATGGGACTCTCACCATCTTAAGATTATTTAGTTTGAATTGTGCAGGTGGAGCTCACACAGCATGGGTTTTGGGAAGTGAAAAAAAAAATCTGAGAGTGAGCATAGTTCAGCCTGAGAAGCTTTTACTGCCCGCAAGAACCCAATATCTCCAGCATGTCATCCACAATGCCAACTGGACCACAGCTGGAGAAACCAGGCTCTTCCCTTGGCCACGAAACATACCTTGGGCCAGCCACACTGCCTCAGCCTGACTTGCCTCATAGGGTTGTTGTGAGGAGGGTGCATGTGCGCTTTCCTGAGCTCCTGACCGGGATATACATGTAATAAAATAAATCTTCCCTATTCCTCTAAGCCAGTGGTTCCCAAACCTTTTTGACTGGCAGCTCCCTTGACCTATTGGGCCACTGGCAGTGGCTCCCCATTAGGGGTGCAATCCTACACATTGTATAGGGAGGCAAGATTTCACAAGGGCTCTTTAGCTCTCCTGGCTGATTTCTGTAGCTCCCCAGGGAGTCACGGCTCACAGTTCAGGAGGCTCTGCACTAAGCCCTTCTTTGAGGCTGGAAGAGGGACCATTGCTTCCCAATTCATGGTAGCCTGTGCTAAAGGTGTCTATAGCCAGTCAGGGCAGGTGGAATGGGCAACTCCACATCAATGGGCAGGCTCCAGGCTCATTCCCAGCTCTGCATGCATAGTCTGAGCTCTTCTTCATGTAAGGTAGGTGTCCTGCCACTGAGCTAGGCTCCTTGTCCTCCTTCTCAGGGCCTCTTAGAGGCACTTACTGAGCACCAGGAAAGGATATATCTCCTACATGCACCTTTGTGGTAGTAGCATGACCCCACCTTGCTTGTGTGTGTTTCACAGAAGTGGGATTATGCTTCTGTCCCACCAGGCAACCGTCATAGTCTGTCTCCCCTGCTGGTTGGCATGAGTTGGGTGCTGCTATCTGTGATTTTTAGTTTTGTATTGTTTGTGTTGTGGCTTTTGTTTTAACATGATATACCTTGAATTCCCCTGGTGGAGGAGAAGGTGATACAGTAATTTTTTTAAATAAATAAAATACTTCACCAGAGGGGGGCTTGGAATCCCACTCCAGCCATTGAGTGTAAGGAATCTTCCTTGTCTCCCTAGTTCTCTCCCTTACAGCCAGAGCACATGCTAGATTCCGTCTTCCCACCTCCTCAGGCCACTTCACAGTGCAGATTCAAGTTTTGGCAGGCATGTCCTGCTGTGCATGTCTGTTTTTGTTGTAGAAATATAACAGTGTGCAAGGATCCCCAGACCCCTCATGGCAGTCCCATACAAGAGGTCAGGGCAGTCTTCTGTGTTGGTGTGCCTCCCATGTTATGGCACACACAGTGGGGCAGCTTCTATCCCTTTGTTTTCCTTCTTGTCTTGGGACCTTTCCAGCGCAGCTGAGAGCCAACTGCTCCCCCCCCCCAATTACACAACAGTCAAATTGCCTGCAGCAATAAATTCTGTTCCAACACCTCATTTGTTGCCCTTTCCTAAGTAGCTTGTCTAGGTTCAAATGCCAAGTTGCAGCCCACACAAATGTTTACAGCTGGCATTAGATTGACAGTGTCCAGTGACACTCTGAGTTGCCCCTTGAGTGTTGGCTCAGAATATCTGGTCTCTGCACCAAGGAAAGGCAAAATCAGGGCAAGCTACAGACTTAATCTTGGAAATATGAGCATTTCAGAAGAATGATGACCCGGAGTGAGCCCCACCCCAGCTCCCAAGGCTGCTGGTAGAGATGTGTGTCTTGATCTTTGTTGGAGTTGGCGAGAGAACAGGCCAGGTCAGCTAAGGGGTGCTCCCAGGCTGCTTCTGCATTCAGGCACAGGGAATGTCCTGGTTAAGAACGCAACAAAGTCTCACTTGCCAGAGAGACTTTGCTGTGGACATTAGCAGCAGATTAGGCCAATTGTGGGGCGTACGTGGAGGGCTTCCAGTCGTTCCATCTTCCATTCTGATGCAATGGCTGTGGGAGTTTGCTCTGGAGCCTCACATGTCACAGAACTTGGCAAGCTTTCTAAGTGGCCCCAGTGTGGTCTTGAGCAGGTCCTCAGCCAAAAAAAGATTAGAGAAACTGTCAGTTGCTGTACAGTGACTAACACATGATATGTTTCTATGGTGTTTCTTTCAGGGATGATGCGAATATGCGTTGCTTGACAGCTCGGGTCAACTACAAGACTTTGATCGTCATCTGTGTCCTCTTCAGCCTGGTCACAGTCTTGCTGTGGAACCGATGCTCCAGTGGCAAAACGGTGCCATTTCCACGTCATCTGAGCAGCAGTTTCAGAGGAGAGGGTGCCCCTGCAGCGTCTGAGAGCAACAGCTACGCAAACAGCCCGGCCAGGCAGCAGAGTGAAGAAGCCTCCCCCCAGGAGCAGCAGAAGGCCCCCCCGGTTGTTGTTGGTGGCGGCTTCCACGGCAGCAAGGTCCTAGGGCTGAAGTACGAAGAGATTGACTGCCTGATCAATGACGAGCAGACGATCAAGGGCAGGCGGGAAGGCAGCGAGGTCTTCCTGCCCTTCTCCTGGCTGGAAAAGTATTTCGAGGTCTATGGGAAGATTGCCCAGTATGACGGCTACGAACGGTTTGAATTCTCCCACAGCTACTCCAGGGTGTACGCCCAGAGAGCGCCTTACCACCCAGATGGCGTCTTCATGTCCTTCGAGGGCTACAACGTGGAGGTCCGGGACAGAGTGAAGTGCATCAGTGGAGTTGAAGGTCGGTCTCTATGGTTCTTGCCTGTTTTGTTTGGGTTTACAACAGTTATCTGATATAAGCTTTAAGAATAGGTTGAATAGTAAATCCGTCAGAATGTAAGAAGACTGGCATCTGAAAAGCCTGTCCAGTCATCTCACACCACAAGTTAGTGAAGTGGTGTGTTTGGTCCATATTCCCTGAAAGCAACCCAAAAATCACTTGACCCCAGAAACAGCAGATTTTAGAGGCAAAACAGCTGGGTGTGAAGGCTGGTCTTTGTCAGTGCCTGGGAAGATGAGAACAAAGGGATGTCCCAAGTAAATGGCGCTTATTCAGAATGGGAACTGCTACTGTAGGCAGTGTGTATTGATGTGGTTGTTTTTATTTTAATTTTACATTGCCCCAGGAGTCCTATGCTGAAGGGCAGCCTATAAATATGTCAAATAAAAATTGCATGAAATATATTGTAGGACCAGAAAGCTTCCTAGAGGCACTTGGCTGCAGGCTGGTCACTGTCAGAAACAGTGCTGGGGCTAGGTGGCTGGTCTGCACTGTCATTCTTTAAAAGGGCAGCAAGCATTCTTGGTGAACCAACTATCAGCAGCCACCACAACTATTTGTTTGCAAGTTTTATTACATGCTGCTTTTCCAAATAAAAATCTGCTGGGTGCGTGGTAAAAACACAAGCCAGCATGAGAGAGACCAGCAAAGATGGACAAACCCAGCCGTGCCATTCCATTTTGCTTGCTAAAACAAGTTACCCAGCTCAGAATGGAACCTACAGTTTTGGGAGGGAGTCTCCCTGTGAATACATAAGAACATAAGAACATAAGAACAGCCCCACTGGATCAGGCCATAGGCCCATCTAGTCCAGCTTCCTGTATCTCACAGCGGCCCACCAAATGCCCCAGGGAGCACACCAGATAACAAGAGACCTCATCCTGGTGCTCTCCCCTACATCTGGCATTCTGACTTAACCCATTCCTAAAATCAGGAGGTTGCGCATACACATCATGGCTTGTACCCCATAATGGATTTTTCCTCCAGAAACTCGTCCAATCCCCTTTTAAAGGCGTCTAGGCTAGACGCCAGCACCACATCCTGTGGCAAGGAGTTCCACAGACCGACCACGCGCTGAGTAAAGAAATATTTTCTTTTGTCTGTCCTAACCCGCCCAACACTCAATTTTAGTGGATGTCCCCTGGTTCTGGTATTATGTGAGAGTGTAAAGAGCATCTCCCTATCCACTCTGTCCATCCCCTGCATAATTTTGTATGTCTCAATCATGTCCCCCCTCAAGCGTCTCTTTTCTAGGCTGAAGAGGCCCAAACGCCGTAGCCTTTCCTCATAAGGAAGGTGCCCCAGCCCCGTAATCATCTTAGTCGCTCTCTTTTGCACCTTTTCCATTTCCACTATGTCTTTTTTGAGATGCGGCGACCAGAACTGGACACAATACTCCAGGTGTGGCCTTACCATAGATTTGTACAACGGCATTATAATACTAACCGTTTTGTTCTCAATACCCTTCCTAATGATCCCAAGCATAGAATTGGCCTTCTTCACTGCCACTGCACATTGGGTCGACACTTTCATCGACCTGTCCACCACCACCCCAAGATCTCTCTCCTGATCTGTCACAGACAGCTCAGAACCCATCAGCCTATATCTAAAGTTTTGATTTTTTGCCCCAATGTGCATGACTTTACACTTACTGACATTGAAGCGCATCTGCCATTTTGCTGCCCATTCTGCCAGTCTGGAGAGATCCTTCTGGAGCTCCTCACAATCACTTCTGGTCTTTACCACTCGGAAAAGTTTGGTGTCATCTGCAAACTTAGCCACTTCACTGCTCAACCCTGTCTCCAGGTCATTTATGAAGAGGTTGAAAAGCACCGGTCCCAGGACAGATCCTTGGGGCACACCGCTTTTCACCTCTCTCCATTGTGAAAATTGCCCATTGACACCCACTCTCTGCTTCCTGGCCTCCAATCAGTTCTCAATCCACGAGAGGACCTGTCCTCTAATTCCCTGACTGTGGAGTTTTTTCAGTAGCCTTTGGTGAGGGACCGTGTCAAACGCCTTCTGAAAGTCCAGATATATAATGTCCACGGGTTCTCCCACATCCACATGCCTGTTGACCTTTTCAAAGAATTCTATAAGGTTCGTGAGGCAAGACTTACCCTTACAGAAGCCATGCTGACTCTCCCTCAGCAAGGCCTGTTCGTCTATGTGTTTTGAGATCCTATCTTTGATGAGGCATTCCACCATCTTACCCGGTATGGATGTTAGGCTGACCGGCCTATAGTTTCCCGGGTCCCCCCTCTTTCTCTTTTTAAAAATAGGCGTGACATTTGCTATCCTCCAATCTTCTGGCACCATGGCCGTTTTGAGGGACAAGTTGCATACCTTAGTCAAGAGATCTGCAACTTCATTCTTCAATTCCTTAATAACTCTTGCTGGAATGCTGGAGAAAACCCTCATACCTCTGGTAGTCTGGCCGTGGTCAAGAACAGGAAGCTGGACTGCATGGGGACCACCTTGTCCTGTGAGAACTTGTGCTGCAGTTGCTGTCTGCTTTTTCCTATATTTCCAGGTGTACCACTGTCCACGCAGTGGGGCCCACAAGGCTACTTCTACCCTATTCAGATTGCCCAGTATGGGCTGAGCCATTACAGCAAGAATCTTACTGAGAAGGCACCTCACATTGAGGTGTATGAGACAGCAGAGGAGAAGGACCAAGGTGGACGCTCTGGGGATTGGACGGTCCCGAAGGGCTGCTCTGTCACGACGTTGCCCGACAAGTCCCGGTTCACGAACGTCAAGCAATTTATTGTGCCAGGTGGGTGGTTGCCAGTGTTGTGCCGAGGGCATCGGCTTGTCTCTGATGCCTCCTCTCTAGTGCTGAGTGGCTTCTGAACTGGCCCGTCTTGCTAGGCAGGGGGTCCAATGCAGTTAGCTACGTCACTGATCCGTCTGCTTGTTTTGGGCTTGTGGGGCACAAGGTAATTGTGTATAGAGCATTGATGCAGCAAGTTCCTTGCCCAGGCTGCTTCCAGCTTCTGTTGGTTAAGACTGGACTGGGGAAGGCAAAGAATATAGCTGGACGAGGTAGTTGGGGGGGGGGGAGGCAGGCCAGAGCAGGGAGGACTTGGTGAAAGGAAGGGGCCTAATGGAAGGCTCCTAATGGAAGCAGCGAAGGAGGTGACTTGCAAGGATGTGTCTGGTGGGGGGGATGGGGCGGGGAGGAGGAGATATCAGGGAAGGGACACAGAGGAACAAGCAGGGAGCTTCCCAGCCAAGGACCAAAATCCACATGTGAACAGCCAGCCAAGCAATGGAGTCCCAAATTGAGAAGGCTCACATTTGAACCTCGCCTGTCCAGAGTGTAAGGCAGACCACTTGCCCCTCGTCCTCCCGCCTGCATAAAGGGGTTACCACCATGTCAGGCTGTTGAGGAACTGATTTCTCTTCTTCTTGAGAAACGTGACCTATTTCACAAATGGGGTGTGTGTGTGTGTATGTGTTTCTGTTTGCATCTATTATCCTTGCCTCAAATTGGTTTCAAGCCTAAAGCAAAAAAAGAGCCTCTGCTTTTCACTCTTTCCCCTTTTCTAAAGGAAAATTAATGATTATATGCACTGTTCCCCCCCCCTAAACTTTGTACAGAGACAGCCTCATTAATAGGGGCATAATGTATTTCCCCCACTAATCAATAGCCATTAGAAGTAATGAGTCCATTACTTTAAGAGACAACGAAGTAATTTTAGCCAGTGCCTCAGCCTGGGGTCTCGGAGGAGAAAGCTGCAGAAGATACTCTCTCTGGCCTTTGTGGTCAACAGTGGCACGTTTGAGAGGGAGAAGCTGCGAGATTTGTTTGCCCTTTATTGCTGGCCAGGTAACCATCGGGCGTGCATGAAGATCAGCACCGAGGTGGAGGGTTTGGTGCATTCCAAAGCTGCCCTTCAGGAACTTGGCTTGGTGGCTTGCTCACCCCAGGGCCTTCCCCAGCACCGGCTTCCATCAGAAGGTGCTACTGTTTATCCAGGAGAGCTGCTGCTTCCTCTTTGCCCTCCTGACTTTCTACTGCAGCTCATTTTGGGTTGTTCATTAATCACCACCTTCCTCCTAGCACCCCTGTGAAAGGTTTTGCATGGGCTGGTATGCCGACTGTTCTTGCTTCTCAACTGTGCAGGCCCTGTAAGAGGTGTCTGTGTTTACCCATGAAACTCAAACACTTGGGGTGAATGTTCTGCTGAGAGCTTCCCCAAGTATCTGTCTGACCCTAGTAGGGGCAGGAGGCTCCTGACTAGGTGGATGTCTGGGCTGAGTTGATAAAGCTGCTCTTGACTTTGGAGGTGTTAGAAAATGAGCATTCTGACTGGCAGTCTGATCAGAGGCACTTTCTCAGGGCCTGTGTGTCAAGACCTCTTCCTTACTACCCTGTGCTAACCTCTTTTTCCCCTTTCAGAAAATTCAGAGGGGGCATCTCTGCAGCTGGGAAATGCGAGAGATTTCATTATTTCTTTTGACCTGAAATTTATAACCAATGGGAGCATTTCAGTGGTTCTTGAGACAACGGAGAAGAACCAGCTGTTCACGGTACACTATATCTCTAACACCCACTTGATCGCCTTTAAGGACAAAGACGTTTCCTATGGAATTGGGCCCAGGACTAGCTGGAGCACCGTCACACGTGACCTCGTCACAGACCTCAGGAAGGGGGTCGGACTCTCCAACACAAAGGCTGTCAAGCAGACAAAGATCATGCCCAAAAAGGTGGTGAGGCTGGTGGTGAAGGGCAAGGGGCTCCTCGACAATGTCACCATTTCAACCACTGCCCACATGGCGGCCTTTTTCGCTGCCAGCAATTGGCTGGTGCGGAACCAAGATGAGAAGGGTGGGTGGCCAATCATGGTGACTCGCAAGTTAGGGGAAGGCTTCAAGTCTCTGGACCCAGGCTGGTACTCCGCCATGGCACAAGGGCAGGCAATGTCAACGCTGGTGAGAGCCTACCTGTTGACCAAGGACCGTGTGTTCCTCAATTCAGCTCTGCGGGCAACAGCCCCGTACAAGCTTCCATCAGAACAGCATGGTGTGAAGGCCGTCTTCATGAACAAGCACGACTGGTACGAGGAATATCCAACCTCACCCAGCTCCTTTGTGTTGAACGGATTCATGTACTCCCTGATTGGGCTGTATGACTTAAAGGAAACTGCAGGCGAGAAGCTGGGGAGAGAGGCGAAGCTTCTGTATGACCGGGGCATGGAGTCCCTGAAAGCAATGCTTCCACTCTATGACACGGGCTCGGGCACCATCTATGACCTGCGGCATTTCATGCTTGGGACAGCTCCCAACTTGGCCCGCTGGGACTATCACACGACTCACATCAATCAGCTCCAGCTCTTAAGTACAATAGACGAGTCAGCCATATTTAGAGAATTTGTAAAGAGGTGGAAGAGCTACCTGAAAGGTGGGAGGGCAAAGCACAACTGAGCAGAGCTGGCAACCAAAATTGTGTGTCTGGACCCATCTTCTGTGCTTGGGAGTGACTACCTTTTAAAAGCTAAGCCAAGAAACTTTTGAAAGGGTGGTCAAAAGTGTGTGTGTGTGTGTGTGTGTGTGTGTGTGTGTGTGTGTGTGTGTGTGGACATTCTGTGGGGTTTTGTTTGTATGGACTCTTGTTTCAAAGAAGTGATCCTTAAATCTCAGCTTTTAAAATAATTGCATTCCAGTGGATGAATATGTTGAGATAGGAAAGTGGAAAGACAAAGCAGGCATTCAGTCAAAGTACTGAATCCGAACCTGGTTGGCTTCTTTACTTAGCCACAGTGATCCGTAATGATTCTGGCACTATCATTGAGTGGTACGTTTGTGCTTCCTAAGTGTGCATTAGGAAAAGGTTTTTACAGAAATCATAATGGTTTCTGTGACTGACTATGGCAGAAAATTTTGATTATGCCCGCATACATTTATGCCCTCAAGGAAGGAAATCCTCATACGTTTGAGTCATTTTGAGAAAACTGTGTGACATGCCAGAAACCTTTTGTTTACTTGTATCTCTGAGAGTGGATGACCTCTCAAACAAACAAAAATCTCCTTATGGTTTTCCTCCACCCCCATGAGAGAAGGTGGAGGTCTTCAGAGGACTTTCTGTAAATCTGTGTTGTGAAAACACTTTTCATGTTTGATTCCTTTTAAAGGTGGGGAAAATGCTTGTGCTGTTGGGGGTGAGGATTCACTGTGACTCTCCACAAAAGTGAAGGGACCCTCTTGTGTGGCTTTCTTCTTGTGCAGGAGAGGTTCTCAGTGGAATATGCCTATTGGCCAGTCTTTGACTGTTTTGTTCGGTAAGCACAACTACAGCTGTGGAGCCAGCTGACTGCACAACAAGGGCAGCAATTTTGTCTACACTAGTCCAACAGTTGCATTCTGGGGCTTGTGCAACACCTTTCTCTTCCTTCTTCTACCCAGCTGGGGCCTCCTTCCTAATAGGAGTGGGGTGGCTCTGGTTCTGTTTCATTGATATGTTTCCTTCTTACAGAAACAGTTTTGTGTCCTGGAAGGTTTCCATGGCCACCTTCAATCTGTGGCATTGGCTGGAAGAATCACCGCAGACACTCGCCTATAAGTTGATCCCACAGATAAGTCGAGGGCAGGTTTTGAGCCAACAATCATGGAATTTTCTATGACCCTCGGATAAGTCGGGGGTTAAACTTAGGGGGGTGTCTGACTATAGTTTTGTCTGATTTTACTTGAGGCCAGATCCTGAAAAAATAACCCACCACTAATTATTACCTAAGAACTGTAGTCTCTAATTTATTAAAAACATAGTAAAAGGTCATAAGGTACATTTTTATTCTTTTTAAATTCTGGTCATATTCACCTTTTTGTAAGCACTATCAGAGTGTGCACTGTAAACAACATACCAGTAAAACAGTGGTTCCCCACCTGGTATTCATGTACTCCCAGGGACACTCAACGGGACCTTCCGGGGTACTTGAAAAAGAATGGAATAATGATAGAAAAAGGCAGGTCATGCTCCAGAATGCCTTGCAAGACAGGAATGCCTTGCAAGGACCAACAAGGCAGGATGGGAGGTAGCTAGTTGGCTGTGAAAGCCCCACCAATAGCTAGTTTTTGGTCATCAATTCATGTATGAACCAGTGATTGAAAACCAGCACAGCAAAAAAGCTGAAACATAATATGGAAAGTGATCAGACACCGAGAATTTCTCAGCACACTTCTGGTGCAAAACAGTGCAAAGGCAGAGTCTTCTGTTCCTCAAACAGATAAAAAGAGAAAACACTGTGATAAATACATGAAGTCTGGACTTTCATATAGAGGAGATGAGGGCTTGTATTATTAATTACAAACATTTTGCTAATACGAAGGGTACAATTTATGGAAATAGGCTGCCAAGGGATATGCAGGTGAAAAAGGTTGGGAACCACTGCAGGAGAACCATGAATCAAATTCACCTTTAAGGTGTCTGGTGTGTTAAGCCAGAAGCTCTACATACAACATACAACCCATAACACATAACTGGAGTGTGCAATTCAATTCACAGCAGAGAGATGCAGCTGCATATATTTGCAACCCTTTTTACTCAGAAGTAGACCCACTGCTTTCCATGGGTGGTGTTCTTAAGTAAGGGTGCATTGAATTGTAGCCTGCTTCAGATGGAAAGGAGGATTCCCATCCTGGTGTTTCAAAAAACAGACCTACTTTGCAAGCATTTGCCAAGCAGAACCAGGCTGCAGCAGAAGGAAGGAGAATAAAAGGTTAACAAATTGCTTCTAAGGAGCTGTGCCTGCCTGCTGCTTGAGAAACTTGGCTCCTGCCTGTCTGCCCTTGAGAAAGGAAACTTTTCAGAGTTGAAAGGCTTTGCCCTCTGATTGACCCGGAGATAAGGCGAAGTGAGAATTGGAGCTTGATTATTTGGCAAAAGTTTCATGTATTATAGGCGAGTATCTATATATATATTGGCAACTTTCAGTCTCGAAAGACTATGGTATCGCTCTCTGAAAGGTGGTTCTGGCACAGCGTCTAGTGTGGCTGAAAAGGCCAATCCGGGAGTGACAATCCCTTCCACACCAGGAGCAAGTGCAGTCTGTCCCTGGTCTGTCTCCCTGGCTATGGGCCTTCCTTCTTTGCCTCTTTGCCTCAGACTGTTGGCCAAGTGTCTCTTCAAACTGGGAAAGGCCATGCTGCACAGCCTGCCTCCAAGCAGGCCGCAGAGAGGCCAGGGTTTCCCACTTGTTGAGGTCCATTCCTAAGGCCTTCAGATCCCTCTTGCAGATGTCTAAGGCGAGTATCTTAGGCGCCTCCCTCTTGCGATCCCTCTTGCAGATGTCTAGGCAAGAAGGCGATCCCTCTTGCAGATGTCTAAGGCGAGTATCTAAGGTAGGTACAAATTATGTGAGGGACAAGAACACACCTTGATTCTGCAGGGGACCTTACCCTTGAACATTGTGGAGTTTTTCTGCAGTGCCTCCACTTTGAAACAGCTTATTTTAATTGTTTCCTTCTTGGGGAAGATGAAGTGATCATTTGTAGATTATCCTTATCTACCTTCACCCAGCAACTGCATCCATAGCAGTTGGTCCTTGTGGACTCCTTTTGGACATGCTTACACCAGTAAAGGCTAAAGAAGGGCACAATTCATCAAGAGCTTCCATTGAGGAAGATGGGCATTGTGGGAATGGAGTAGATCTGTGCAACTCCCATCCATTTCAGTGGAGAATTCCTCCACATCTTGGTGGACATTCATGGCACAGCCTTCTACTGCTACACTTCTCTACGCACCCAGTTGCTCAGTAGGGCTGCCATTAATGAGAATGCTGGCAGATGGGAAGTGCATTGTTAGGATTCCATAGTTACCTGGCAATTCCTTTCCTGTACTTGGACTCCTCCTTTCAAATGTCTTGCATTGCGAGGAGCACCCTGCATTGCCAAGAAGTAGAAGCTTGAGAAGTGCGAGAAGACAAGCATGCAGTTCAGCAGCAGAGGAGGCGGCCTTCCTGGCTTGTAGCAGCCTTTTGGTCAGTGAGATTGCCACTGGCAGGTATCTCGGTACATACTAAGTCTGTGGTCATGGGCAGTCTGCGCCCTTTTGACTGTCTGAGGTCTTTGAGCTTCAAAGCCCAGACTCTCTGGATGCCTTCCAGCAAAACCAGATTCTGCCTTCTTCTCAGTTTGCTTTCTTAAGTTGCACATACAGAATGCTTCTAGGCTGCATCTCCATATTGCACTGGCACAAGGTGGGCAAACTCTTGAGACAGAGGTCCAAAGATCTATCAAGGTGTTACAATTGCAGCATCCACATCTGTCTGTCTCCACAGTCAATGTACATGGTTTCCATTTTATGCCTCTGTGCAGGCCTGTGGAAAAATACAGAAATACCAAGGGGCTTTTTAGAAAGCTCAGACTTTTAGGGCTTCACCATGAGGTTTGAGGAAACCTTGAAATTCCTAGGGAGAAGCACCACAGTCTTAGGAGCCCAGGCAACCACTTCCCTGCTTTTGTTGATTTCTGCTTCATTTTAACAGATGTTGATATAAAAGTCTAGAGGAAGGGCAGGAGTCTCCAGAGTAATATGATGATGTAACCATGTCAGGTATTCTGCGTGTGGTTTGGGAGGAAATGGGAACGAAAAGAGATGAGCTCCAAAGAGGATGTTGGTGCACCTGTTTGTGTAGGCAGAATTCCGGAGAGAGAGACAATAGAATTAACTGGCCTTGAAACTCAGCCATCTTGGACAAGACCACCTCTTTCTGCTCTAGCAATTGGCCAGATCTAAACGCCTGATAGTTCTAAGCCTTGGAAAGGGATCCTAGTTGATGATGCCAAAATACTTGGAAAAGAAATTCTAAGAAATGTTTCCTTTGGGGCAAAACTTGAGGCTTGTGAATTGTGGCCAACTGGATTTTGAGCAACCCGTGCAAACTCATGTGCATGTGCTGCGCACATTGCTTTGATATGTTAGTGCCTTAACCATGTGGCCACGACTCCTCCTGCTGCAATAGGAATCCACTGAGCAGTGGCGTTGATCATTCTGTGGCTATTACTTCATATTGGTATTCCTGGGGCTTCCAGGCTCAGAGATTTGTATTTTGGCCTCAGATGAGTAGGAGAGAAATCTCCATCTGGGTCAGTGTGACTCAGGTAATGGGGGCAGCTGCTGGTCTCCTCACTTGCCACCTGGGACAGGTCCAACCCCACTAGTCTACTGATAGTGGCTGTGCATGATTGTTGATACCACAGTGAACAGCCCGGAGAGCTGCACATTTTCCAACAGCTTCAGTTTGGTCTGTGGGAATCCTGTTCTAGGAAATAGGGGCCTAGATGGTCTTGTTCTTAATGCTTCTTCTTTGGCCCACTTGCAGACCGGGTGTTCCTTGCCTTCTAAACATGGGTAGGAGACGGGTAGCATGTTGTGGCCTTGTGTCCGCCCTTCCCTTCTTGAACTTCACCGTGGCGGAGGGCAGTGTTTCCCTGATGCTGGAGCCAACTGTGGTTCTGAGCAAGAATTTGAAACAGGTTTGCAAAGATGGTGATTAAAGAGGGCCCTGATTTGGGTAAGCATTGGAACAGGCCTCAATGCTCCAAAAAGGGAAAGGAGGAGGGGAAGAAGAATTTGCAGGAGCCCAGAGTGGAAGCCCAGGAGCCTACAACACACTTTGCGTCTGCCAACTTTGGAAAGGTCAGGTCAGCATCAAGTCTCGGTTTTCTTCCTGATTTGTGTAAGAAATGTGCATATGAGGTGAATGGTGATGGGATACTATTGCAAGTTCTTTATTTTTTTTAAGGGGGTGGGGGAATGGAAGGGGACAAGAATGTGTGAGAGTGACTGCTGATGCATTGGAATTCAGAGAGCTAAACTGATGCCTTTTAGGTTCCCAGATGACACAACTCTTTCCATCTGCATTATTGTGTGGAAATGTTTTTCTCACCTGAAACACAGTGCATGTTGGGAGATGCAGACCCACAAGCACAACCGTTGACATGGTGCTGTGCTGTTTTCTTCGCTGTCCTTGTGAGACTTCCACTGAAATCTGCTGTTTTCATCCACCTTGTCTTTTTACTTTCTCTGTTCCGCCCCCTTTACATGTGGGATTTATACCATGTGTTTAAATATGCAATAAATTGTTTACAGGATGCCCTGTGGAGGGCGATAAGTCCTTTGTAAAGCTGTACAGACTTTGTGGTTTAAGCACAATGTGCACAGGCTAGTTTTATACACAGCCAGACATGATTTTTGCAGTGGAAATGGTCCTATTATGTTTATATATGCATAAATATATTAAAGTAAAATGGATCAACATTTGTGCTTCATGTAAAGCTGCTTTATAAAATTGTAAAATAAAAAGTTTTTAATCTGATGTGTGTCGTTAGATGTGCATAATGGTCAAACACAAGCCTAGAGGTGGGGTGAGGTAACCAGGTGACAAGATGGTCGCAGGCACTACAAGAGGGGGCACCAATTGACTCAAGGGGTGTTTGGGAGAACGGCATTCCTCTGCCTGTGCAGATGCAGGTTCTTGGATGACATGCCCAGTGCATCCCAGTGGCATTCAGCCAGTGCTGCCCCCCAAACTATATTTGTTTCAAAGGGCAGAGAGTCTTGCTGCACCTTAAAATCCAACCAACTTACCCTTTAGGTGCTGTCTGAGAGCAGGAAGGCGATGCCAGCTAGGCCAAGTCTCTGCCCAGTGCGTTGCACTTGGTCTCCCTTGGAGTGGCTTCATGGTCTTTGCCCAGAGTCAGGGACGAGGCAGAGGTGGAGGCCTGACTCTGGGAGACAGCCGGGCCCTCTTGCTCCCTTGCAGGCATCCAGCACACCTCTGCTGCCTGTGCCACAGGCCAGTCACCCATGAAATCCTTTGCACTCCTTGACTCCCCATGTAAGTGCAACTCGCACAAGCTGTGGGGCCTGTGTATGCTAGTAGGTTGTGCTGCAGAGGACCAGGTTCCACACCTGAGGTGCACCCTCTCCAGAAGGATGCCAGTGCCTCCCCCTTCCTGGCTCAGTAGTTGGATGACAATATTGATTTTCATTACTTGGCAATTTGTTAGGAGGGCCTGCATGGAAAATAGATAGGAATTTAAATATGTTGTCTTGGTGACGAATTTGAATGTTTGCTGCTCAATTTGTGGTGAAAGGAGATACATTTGCCATCTGTCGAGAATGATTGATGACTCACATGAGTGGCTTGGCATTGCCTGCCTGTTAAATGGCTTGTCTTGGCAATGTGCAGTCTTCCTCAGAAAGTGGAAGGTGCTCTTTATACAGACACTCCCCCAGGCCCCTTGGAGTGTTGGGGGAAGGCCACCTTCACACACTGCATGTTGAGGATACATCTAAGTGCAACATCAAGTTGCTTGTAGGAATGTGACAAAGCAGGGATCAAAAGCTATGTTTCCCAGGAATTTAAGGCATCTCCACAAGCGGACCGATGCCAAGCAGTGGCACTACAGAGCACTGCCAATGCACAAAAGCAGGAAAATGAAGGCCTCTGCCCCAAGGAGCCTGCAATCTAAATTGACAGTGTGGAGAGAAGAGGGACAGCTTGCAGTGGATTGTAGTTTCTGGCTTCAGTGGGCCTTTGCACTCCACCTAGCTGCTGGACCTAGCTAAGCTAGGCACTTCTGTCTTAAACCCAAAGCATTTGCATGCATTTCAAACATATATTGGGCTTGGCATCCTGGTGCAGACAAATAGTCCAAACTGCCTGACCAGCCATAAAATGTGATACCTGGGCTTGCTTTCCCTCCCAAGTAGTCTGGCTGGCTTAGCGACTGTGCTCTCCTTGGCAGTTGGCACCCTCTGTGCCTTCCACTACTATCGAAAGCTGTGGCTGTCCCAACGAGACAATGCTGAAAAGATTGTCACTGGGGAGGGCAGACATCGCCACCATACCTGCCAGTGCTCACAAATCAATGTGGCTGCAGGCTCCTGTTCCAGTTACTTCATCCAGGAGGAGCACAAGCCCCTAGGGATCCCTTTTGAAATGCCTGGTGGTGCTTTAGGGAGTGCAGAAGGGTTACTCCTCTGCTTTCCTTCGTAGCACCCCCAAATTCTCTGGTGCCTGCCTGATTTGCTCTGCCACCGCTGATTCCTGGAATGCAGAGGAGACTGTGTGTCTGAACATGTTGCCAACTTTCCTCCTCATGTGGCACATCCCGTCTTAGACATGCTGCCACCACTGCTCCCAGGACTGGATCTCTGACACACTGAACCTGGTGAAAGAATGTTGGCAGCTGCCTATTGTGTAAGTGTGTCTCTGGCAATCTGTGTTCACATGGCTCACATATTTCAGTGCCTGCCAAAGGGCTTCAGCAGCCACGAGGAGGAGGGTGAAAGTTGGACACAGTGAGGCTGACTGAGCAACAGTGGCGTCACTAGGATTTGCGTCACCCCGTGCGGGAGGCCTGCACATCACCCCATGCAGTGCGTGGGGCAACACCCCAGGTGGTGGGCATGGTGATGTGCCATTGCCCTGCCCCCACTGGTTTTTTGGCAGTACCTTTTGATAGAACACAGATATTTCAGTGTGGTTTGTTTCATTGCATTCTGCATGAAATTATGCATTGATTGATATATAACATGATGGTCTTATTCCTCCAAATTCAACTTACTAACACCTTATTGCAGCAGTTCTCAAACTTTTAGCCCTGGGACCCACTTTTTAGAATGACAATCTGTCCAGGACCCATTGGAAGTGCTGTCATGTCCAGAAGTGACATCATCAAGCAAGTTAATTTAACTATTTATAATTATTTATTTTAAACTAAAAGAAATAATTAAAGAAGGGGGAGCCAGTCCTGTTCCACCAAGTGAGTTTTCTCTGTAGTCTGCCTGCAATAACCCTCCCCCCCAAGAATCAGTAAGATCTTCAGCCCTCCCCAGTGCCCAGTTTAAAGTTCTTCTATTTCAAGCACATCAGTACAAAGACCCACCTGGCTTTATAAGCCTGAGAGCCCAGTCCTATGCCTGTCTACTCAGAAGGAAGTCCCATTAGTCAATGGGGTTTACTCCCAGGAAAGTGGGGATAGGAGTCCAGCCTCGGAGCCCAAGCCTATGCATGTCTACTCAGAAGTAAGTCATATTAGAGTCAGTTGGGCTTACTCCCAGGAAACTGTGGGTAGGATTGTGCTGTGAGGGAAACTTTGCAAGTGCAAAGTAGAAAACTTTCCCCTTACCAGTTCAAGCCTCTTTGTTGGTCCTTTCTGGGGGAGGGGAAGGCTGACTTCTGGGGCTTTTGTTGCACTCCAGATCCATCGGATTGGGACCATTCTGGTGTCCTCACATTCTTTGCCTGGCCTGACCACCAGCCAAGGCACGTCTGCCTACTTGTGAGTAAACGCTACCTGAGGCTGCTTCGCTTCCCATAGGGCTCCATACGCTCACAGCTGGGGGGAGGGACCTCCTCCTTGGGTGTTTTTTGGGGGCTGCATTCATTGGATCAGGACCATTCTGATGTTGGAGTCCTCTCAGCCTGCCCTTTTCAACGGACTAAGGCAAGTGTGCCTACTCGTGAGTAAACGCAGCCACGTGGTTTCGCTTGCTTTCCATAGGGCTGAATAGGGGCCTCCTTCTCGGGTGTTTTTTGGGGGCTGCATTGGGACCATTCAGGTGTCGTTGGATTCCTCTCAGCCAGCCCTTTCTGATGGACTATGGCAAGTATGCCTACTTGCGAGTAAACGCGCGATACGGCTCACTTTCACTTTCCATAGAGCTCCATGCATTTTTTCCTTCCGGTTTTTTTGCCATAACTTTTGAAGGAAAGGAGCGAACTCAACGGGGTTTTTTGCATTGTGTTCTACTGGTCATTCCGCATCCAACGGTGTGTGGCATGACGTGGTAGCTCCTAAAGGCGTGATTTTAGTGCATCACCCCCCCCCGAGTGCGTCACCCTGTGTGGCCTGCACCCCCCTAGCAACGCCACTGCTGAGCAAGCTGTGAAAGTGTGTGTCCCTTTTTGAAGGGAGCTTTTTAACTATCTGGCATCATGTTAATCAGAGGTGCTCATGTAGAGCCCCCACTCTGACCATGCACTGTAGCCTCCAGGGTCCCTGTCATCCCCCCCACTCTTGCCAGGGCCAAGGTGGCTGATGACCCAAGAGCTGAGCATTCATTCAAACAACTCTTGTCACATTACACCTGCCCCACTCCTGCCCTTTAAGCTTTCCAACCTTCACCCCACTTGAGCTAAAGCTGCTTGGACTGAAAAACAGCTCTTCTCTGAAGGGATGCTCTCTTTCTAGCTTGTCTCCTGGGACAAAAAGGCGCACAAGCTCTGCCAGCCTGTGTGCAGTGCTGAAAGCGAAGCCCCTGAACGCCTGTCCCCTTGGCAGGCCCACCTTCACCTCCTTGGCAGGCAGAGTTCTCTTGTGCCTCTGGAGGCTGCATCTTCTCGGTGAGGCCCCAGGCCAGTCTGGCCTCTGTGGTGTTGCTGAAAGGCTCCACCTGCTGCCAGCCACTTAAGAGATGAGCAGATGAAACTGGTGAGTCAGACTCCCTAACACACAAACCCTTATTTTGTAGAGAGCAAAATGCCAACCGGCTGTGACTACCGCCTGGGGAGCAGCTGGTGCCAGCAGCCTCTGCTTCTTCAGTCTGGGCAGAGGCTGCCTTTCCAAGAGGCGGGAGGGGGCAGAAGGTTACCACTGTTATGGGCTCAGGATTGAGTCCACCTAGCAGCTGCCCTGTGTGAGCCCCACTGAAGCCAACTGGGGTGGCTTCTGCACCCCCACGCAGGAGACAGGCTAGATAGCCAGAGCAGTCCTTGGAAGTTCCGTCCACGCTTGTTTGGGTTGTTTAGCCTCACTTCACTGAAATGAAGCGACAGCAGCGCATGTGACCACTAGAATGGGAAGCGGGGCGCCAGGCTGGGGCAGCTCTTGCTTGCATCCTGACTAAGGGCATGAGCTCCTGACCTCCCTACTTTTGCCTACTTCCGTTCTCACCAGGATTGAGAGGGCACCTTATTCTGTTCCAGAGGGGTTGTTGGGTTTGCCCATTGCAACAAAGGTAACCAAGAGTCTTGGCAGGATCTGAAAGGCTGCCAGACTGTGGTGGCTGAGTTTCTTGGGCTCTAGTCAAGGGTCAGCCAGATCCAGCAGTGCTCGGGGCCCCAACCTGGCTGAGCCCTATTCGCTGCGGTACCCAGGGAGCAAGGGGTGATGTTGGTTGAGAACTTGGCTGCTACACCAGACATCCCCGTCTGTAAATGGAAGTGCCCCCTGGAGCCTTGTCATGAGATTCCTAGCAGATGCTTGCATTGGCTGGTAGGGAGGAGGCGCTGCCATGTGGAAACAGGAGGGGGGAGCCTGAGCAGGGCTTTGCCACGGGCCCTCCAGTCAGCTGCTGTTGCCACTGACTCTGCTGCACAAAAGCTGTGCAACAAAAGTCTGTGACCCTTCAGGGTGCTGCCAGACTTCTGGGTGCTCAAATGCAGTGGTGGCCCATCTAGCAAAAGGGCTGCTCTTCCTGGGCCGGGCCTCCAGCTGGGACAAAATGAAGCCCCCTCTCCAGTTGCCATTGTCAGCCCTGCAATGACAAGAGGGAGAGGAGCTATTTCAGGGTCATGCTGCATCTGGCATGCAGCTTGCCTTTTTTTGGAAGCTGAATCAAAGTGCTGACAGGGCAGGAGCTGGGCGCCCCAGCCTCCACAGCCAGCCATGCGGCAGCTGGGAGAGGGGCCGCTGAAGCCTACCTGGGCTGGCAAAGCTGTCATTCCTGGGTGGGTGGGGCAGGCTGGCCTTCCCCCTGCAGGAAGGGCCTGGGCCAGGAGCCAGCAGGGGACACTCCAGAAGATGGCAGGTAACACCTGGTAAACTGCCTGCAGTCAGAGCATTGCTCTTGCGGGGGGGGGGGAGGGGGGGGTGTGGTGAGGGAGGGAGGGACTGTGTGGTCACCACAACAATGGGAGCACAAGGTAATGGTACTTGTTTCACTGCCTCTGCTCCCAGCTCTCGCTCCTGTAAAATGGGCATGTGTTTCCTCCAAGAGTGCTGAGAGATGTTGAGCGTCTGTCTGGTTCAGACTTTAACAGCCGTGCTTCAGCAAATGCACAAAGTGGGGCTAAAAGCAGGTGTCGGTGTCAGACAGGGAGCAGGGCAGGAGGTCATTTCAGGGATACTAAAATACGCCACCATGCTTAGCCGGGACATGAAGTGTGGCTGCATCCGCTGAATGTGCTCCTTTGATTTGGGAGGACCCGAAGGGCAGCTGGATTGCACTACAGCAGCTCCCACTTAGCAGGAGTACCTAGAGTGTGGGAGGAGCGCCTGGTGGCCGGTAGTGCCTTTCTGCCTGCAGGTGGATGGTGGCTGAACTCCTGTGCCGGCTTTCCCTGTGGAAGCCTGTGCTTCGAAGCAGTTGTTGATGGGCATCTGTGTGTTTGCATGAATTCCCTTCTCAGTCAAAGAAGAGTTCTGTGCGGTCGCCACAACAATGGTGCAGCTGGAGCAGAGAGGGGCAGTGCTGTTTCACTGCCTAGCCCGCTTGAGGGAGTCCAGCATGTTTTTGAGGCCAATTTGAAGGCAGAGTGCCTTGCCCAACACCAAACCACCCTTGGCCTGTCCCAAAAGAAAGTGCTGAGCAACAGCGCCACCTGAAGCTTGTAAAAGGAAATGGTTCCAATGCTACTGCAGCACAATCAGGCCAGAGGCACATGCGTGGTCTCACTTTTCCTGTGGACACCTGCCCCATTTGCAGGAGGCTGGACCTGCACATGGAAAATGATGATGCTTAGGAGCAGCTGGAGATGGGGCTGAATGATCTGTGAAATCCCTCACCATTGGATGTAGGAAGCTGCTTTCCACTGGTCCAAGGAGCGCCAGAGTTCTAGAGAGAAGTCTTCCCAGAACTAACTGCTGCCTGAGATTGGGAGCTGTGGCCTTTCTACATGCAATGCTGTCTCCCAAGCTACTCTGCCAGTCTTTGACCTCTCTCAAGCCGTAATCTCACCATCTATGCTGCATGGGAAGTGCCTCTGGGCAGGAGATACACCATATTTGCTTGCGCAGTGCAGCCGTCACAGGTCTATCTCTTCTTGTATTGCTGGAAATGCAGTGCTTCAACAGTCTGTCAGGGACTCAAGAGCTGTTGACACACAGATGCATGAACTAGGCTGATGAGCTGCATCTTCCGTGATCCTGAACCATCTTCAAGCCACCCATTTGTCTGGTCAGTTGCTTCTCACTGGCCACTAAAAGTTGCAACAATATGTGCTTAGAAAAGAATTTTAATATTTTTTTCTCTTTGAATGTTTCAGTGTTGGCTGTTCAAGAGAGGTAACTCACTTGGATTCAGGGACTTATTCCCAGATAAGTGTGTGTAGGATTGCAGCCTGAGCCACCTTGAGGCATTGGCAAGAAGGCAGAATATGAATGTCCAACTCAGGACACAATCCTAACCCTTTATGTCAGTGCTTTCCAGCTCTGACATAAGGGCAATGCAGCTCTGAGGTAAGGGAACAAACATTCCCTTAGTTTGAGGAGGCCTCTGTGAGTGACACCTAACTGCAGGATGCAGCACATGTCCCACTGGCACCTCTTATGCCAGTGCTGGAAAGCAATGACATAAGGGGTTAGGATTGTGGCCTCATTAAACTCTAGGAGAGAGGAGGGCCATGGGAGGGAGGTTTGGGGAGATTTCTTTCTAGACAGCTTTATAAGTGGGTGCTTGTGGGCTGGGCAGGCCTTCACCTGTCCTTCCTTCCAGCACCATACATGTCACATGGGCTGGCTAATGCAATAGGAGTGTGGCTGACCCTTGTGCTCAAAAGCCCTGCACCTCCGCTGCCCACCTTGCATAGCCAGCTCAGGGTAGTTCTGGGAAAGGTGCAATGGTGCTGCTGCCGGGAGGAGAGCAGGTCCCTGTCAGTTCAGCTTGGTCTGGTCCAGGCCAGCCTGGCTGAGAAAATGCAATGAACTTCAGCAGTGCTTGCAGCGCTCTTGCTCTGGAGGTGAATGATTGATGGAGCCTGCTGTTTATGGCTTTCCGGCCATGGAGAGGAAGTGGAGCAGGCGGAGGAGGCTCAAGATCAAATGTATTGGGCAGCCTCGGAGAGGTCATCTTAGGTGCCACCTCAAGTTCAGAAACGTGGATTCATAACTTCTTTATGCCTTAAAACAATCACACTCTTGTGCATGCTGGGGCTAGGGAGGCATCAAGATGTGGTAGAGTATCTTGTGGTTACCCTATCAACAGCAGAAGATGGCAAGCAGAATAAGCAGATAAGCAGCAAACTTTGTTTTCTAAATCATTTTTTCTCTGAGATTGCAGAATCTGAATTTTTCTGGTGCCAAATGTTTGTTGCTTGAAATGTATTGCCTCACTGTAAGGGACTGAGGCAGCTTATGGGCAACGACAACTTTGAAAATCAACAACTGGAGCATCAGAATGGAAAATAGTGTAACCGGGCCACCCGATGAAGTATTTTTTTTGGCAAAACGGAAGCAAGAGGGCACACGGCAGAGTGGAGACTGGAGGGAGCCACCACTGAGAAGGCTCTCACGTCTTGCCACTTGTCAAATCTCCAAAGGGTGGTGTGTGTGAGAGAGGCTTCCCATAGGGTGGTATGGGGTGGGTGGATGTGTGGAAAAGAGGAAGCTGCTTTATACTGTCAGGCCCTTAGAACAGCCTGGTTGCTGAATCGGGCCTGAGGGGACATCCTGCCTCCCAAAGTGGCACACAAGCAGGAGAGAAAGGCAGCCTCCTCTCCCACTGCTGAGCCCCTGCAACTTGCTAATAGAGCCACCTGGTTCCATATCAGCAGTGCTGACTGACGGATGCTCTCTGGAGCCTGAGGCAGAGACAGACCTTTCCCAGCCCCATCTGGGTATGAAGCCAGGGCTGTTCGGAACATGGAGCAGGCACCTTGGCCCTACTCTGTACGAGGGGATTTTTCGTGGCCCTGTTGATAAACCTGCCACATGAAGCTGCTGGTGTGTGGCCCCTGACTCTCTGCTCTGTACCCCACATGCACTGGCAGTGGGAAGCAGCTGGGTGTCCAGCAGCTGGGAGTCAAGCCACACAGGCACCAAAAGAAGCCTTGAGTAGCTCCAAAAGGACAGTTCCTCGGTCGTCAGACTCTCAGCCAAGTCTAGGCACAACACATCACAGCCTTGGGCCAGAGCAGCAGCCTGATCCAGCCTAAAAGTGTCATTGAGTCAACCCTCCAGGAAACCGGAATGCTGCGAGTCAAACAGGTTGGACAGCACTCTGAGAAACAGCTAGAGAACTCAAAGTAAGTTCAAAACATTGTGGCTGTATGACCCATAAACAGATGTTACTTCTGGGGGGGGGCTTGTGGGAGGAGTCCATCACTCAGAGGCACAGCACCTGCACTGTAGAGGGAAGATCCCGGGTTCATTTCCTTGCAGTAGCCCAAGTCGGGGGGGGGGGCTTAGCCTGAAATCCCAGCAATCTGCTGCTAGTCAGTGCAGACCAGGCTGAGCTCAACAGATCAGGGCCTGAGCCAGGGCAGGCAACGTCATCCGCTTACATGTGAGCGGTAGTAAATTCAAGCTGGAAAAGGTAAATGGAAAATCCTTGAGAAAACCCGATTGAACAGATCAAATTAATGGGGAGGGCCATTAAGCATTTCAGTTACACATCTGTGAAGAGGGGGAAGCAAGGGCTTGATGGGATTCTGACGTTCATTTACGGACTGATCAGAAGAGCTTGTAGGCAGGCAATTGGGAATGGCTGAAATAATTCTGAGCAGTGCTGTGGAAGATGCTGGGCTGCTCTCCTTGGGCTGTGGTCTCCTGGGAAAGCAGAGAAAAGTGACTTTCTTGTGACTGACATCAACCCTTGTTGCACTGGTAGCTTCTAGTGGATTTGTGTTGAGTCTCATTGATCCAGATTGACTTGGCTGTTCTACTCTAATTGAATCCAACCAACATTGCAGACCAGGCGCCCTTAAATGAGCAAGGGGATTAATTTGTGCAACATGCAGCATGGGGAAGCCACCATGGAGGCCCACAAGCCAGCCACACGTTGCATCTGAGCAGTTCAATGGAGACATGGAGGACAGACAAATGTCTACTGCCTGGCTCCTACTAAGTGAGGGGGCCTAAAATGCCTGCACACACCTCTTCCCCAGTTCCAATTTGGAACGAACATGCCACATGGAGCATGTTTTTAAGCATGTTTACTCAAAAATAAGTTCAGTGGGGCTTGCTCTCTGGTAAATGTGCTTAGGATCACAGCCTTCAGTAGGCTCATGGCTGGGTACTGAGGAAATCAGCTGTAGAGAAGGGGGGATTGTAGTCATTGCAGTGTGTCTGCAGGATGAGAGAGGCTGCCCCATTCTGCTTTCTGGTACAATTCTGACAGGTCCCAAGGGGCCCTGGTTGTCCTTTGCACGAAGGCAGCCTCGCCTGAGCACAACTGGTGTCTAGCAAAAGAAACAAAGGTTGTGTTCTTGCTGGTTGACAAATAATTCCTTCAAATATTGGGAGTGACTTTGCGAAGTCATCTGCCCCGCCCTTTGTTCCTGCCTTCTAAAACAACAATTTGCCTGCTTTTGTGGAACAAACCCAGCTGGTTTCCAGTTCTGAACTGGAAATACTTGCCTTTCCACTGTTGCTTCCCTGAGGAGCTGCTGCTCTGAAGACAGGCAGCTGCTTGACGGGCTGAAGGGACCTTCCCGTCACTGGCTTGTGCAGATTGCAGGCTCTTTCAGTAAAGCCCTCTAGAGATTCCCTCTAAAGGAGGCCAACAAACCAAGACTTGGGTGTCCTTCCAGGGGAACCTGCTGAAGGGGTGTGCCTGCTGCCCACCCTTTTCAGTAGGAAAAGGGGGCTTTTCCTGCAGCCTGGCAAGAGCACCCCTCCCACCTTTGCTGAGCTAGGGATCAGGGGCAGGGAAGAGGCCCTTGTGCCTAGCAAGAGGGACACTCCAGCAGCGAGTGTGAAGAGTGACCACAGCTACTCTCCTGGCCTCAGACAGAGTTAAGTGGCAGCAGACAGCTGTTGCCACCATGAGGAGCTGCACCAGGAATGCTCCCCACCTCATCCCACACTCGCGCACGCCCCTGGCATATGTTAGGGAGAGCAGATGAGCAGACAGGTCCATGAGGAATGGCTGCTGCCTCCTCCTGCCTGACAGGGCTCATTTGTGCGCAGTCCCCTTCCACACAACTCTTCAGGGTGCCACAGGTCCCCTCCTCTTCTCCACCCACTTGCTCTTGGCTTCTCATGGAAGGACTTCCAGGAGCCTCTCCCTGTGGCCCAGCTCCTGCTGACTCTGCCCTCATATCATCGAGGGACAGGCAGGCATGTCAGGGTCAGCTGCACACTGAATAGGGTGGGGGCTGCAGCCTCAGGTGCTCTGCATGTGGCTCAAGAACACTTTTCCTCCTTCCCTTAGCATTTCAGTGGAGTCACCACAGGCAGAAAAGTTTCTTTTGTAGCAAAATTGGCTGCCCACCTTGGAAAGGTCTCCGGCTGCCATTTTAGGATGCCCGCTTGCTCCTCACACTGACGTCAAGCTGGGCTTGCAACAGTTCCAAGAAAGAGACTCGGCCAGGCTCTGGCCAAGTTTGCAACACCTGGACATTTCCACTTGCTCTGATTTGCTGTGCCGGTGCCCACCAAGTCTGAGGAAAGCATGCCAGTGCTGCATGCTTGGAGGAGAGAGTTGGCTTCCAGGTGCTTCTTCAGGTTGACACTGGGAGGCAGCGTGTGGCCAGGTCCTTCCTCTTGGCACAGGGCAGCTGCTAGTCTCATTTGAGGGGACAAACTCTGCCCAGGTGGTCATTCAGGGAAGCCAGCCTGCCTCTTGTGGGATGTCTGAGGAGACTTTGGGCTGCAGCCCTGCAGAAACCAGGAATCCAGGTGTTCCTTGACCCATTCAAGACAAAGTGGGCTAGGAAGAGCTCTGGCAGAAAGCCTTGCAGTAGCAGTCAAAGCCCACCAGTGCCTGCTCTTCCTTGTTCACTGGTAGGTCTCTTGCACTCAGAACAGCTGCACAACAGGCAGAAGTGCAAGCAGGGACTTTTTCCTTGCATTGCTCCATTTCTAGCAACCATCAGATGCACTGAAACCCCACTTCAGTCTCCTCCCTGCCTCCTACTCCCTATAGGCTTGACAGTGGAATCACACACACACACACACACACACATATGCCCGGGTGGAAGGGTGTCACGATGACAGCATGTGCATTTGGGCATGGCCAAAGCAATCAATGTGCATGGGGCGCAGGGCTAGCGTTGAAAGCCACCTGCAGCCTTCAAGGGGGTGGGCTGGTTCTGAGTGCACGGAGAGCAGCTGTGCTGCTTGCCAGGTCACTTCTGTCCAAGGGCACTCCTCTGTTCTTAGACAGTAAGAACATGAACAGTCCTGCTGGGTTGCAACCAAATGAGCAGAGAAATTGCTTCCAGCCCCCAAGCAAAGGACCTGCTGACAGGAAGTGGTGGTGGTGCAAGCGCATTCCTTTGTCAATCCTAGAAAAACATTATTTTATGTGCAGCCGAGAGCAACCCATCCTTGGCCCTTCCTTTCCTGACTCATCCAGCTATTTAATATCACCCCCCCCCCCGGAAGAGATTGCTAAAGGCCTGACTTGTGAAAATGGTGTTGGCCTTGTTGTGCAATTTGACAGAGAGCCTGCTAGTTCCATGCAGTGGCAGCTATGCATGAAGTAGCAGGAGCGCCTTCCCCTTAACAAGGCTGAGCCCTTCCTCATTCTAGCCTTTGCCTGCTCCATGCACATGGGGAGATGGGCAGAGGAGCAAGGCTGTGCCATTGGAGGGGGGCATCCCCTTGATGGCCCAGGTGATTCTGGGGGTGTGACTCTCAGATTTGCACAGTACTGGCTGTTTCTGGGGTGCTATTGATGGTTGTCGCCCAACAGAAGGTACAAGTGACTGCTTCATTTTCTTGGGGGAATTTACATAACACTGTGAATTGCTAACCTTCTGGGTCCTGTTTGCCTGTGAGCTGCCTTCATTGTCCAATGGAAATGTGCCCACGGGTCCATTTTCTTGTTCTCAGAAGAGCACTGTCCTTGTTACAGACTGAAGGAACTCTACACATCCTTAGAGGTCCTAAGCCATAAACCTCTGCTGGAAGTGGGGGAAGCTGGCAACAATGGTACCCATATGCAGAGCTGGCCCATCAGTGAAGATAAATAAGGTGGTTGCCACAGGCGGCACACCCACCTTCATCCACATGCTTGCCTCTGAGTTGGAAAAGAGGGAGTGGGACAGAGTGGCAGAGAGTGGTGGGCTGGAGATGTTCCTTCTTCAATCCTCCACTCTCCTCCACGCTTCCTGTTCTGCTCCATTCCCCTCATCCAATCCAGGGAGTGGAAAGAGCAGAGGCCGACACTTCACTACAGAAGGCTGGCATGATTTGCAGCCGGCCAAGGGGCTCCCTTCTCACCTGCTGCCATAGCTCAGGCTGCCCCAAGCCGTGTGCCTGCTTCCCCACTTGCTCTCTGCTCCAGGCGCGCCCCCCCCTCCAGTCCGCCTGCTTCCTTGCAACTGTGCCACCCCTGCTTCCTCGGTCCGTGTTTCCCTGCCTGAGTGCTGGTGCTGGGTTTCTAAGGACACCATGTCCTGCTGCCCATCCTCTCTCCCCACCCACCTATTGCACCAGAAGATGTCTCAGTTCTTTGGGAAGGTTTTCTCTTTCTCTTTTCAGCCGCCCAGAAACTGCTGGCATTGAGGGCAAGTGGGTAAGTGTGCGAGAGTAAGAATTATATTGCATTCTTATGCCTCTTCCTGGCATGCCCTCTTCTCTCACCTGTAGCCTTGCCTTTTGCCTCAGTTCATGTCAGTCCACTGGGTTGCCTCGTGAGCTTCTGCGTGTGGTCTTGGCACTTGCAATCAGACACACACCCCCCCCCCCGTGTGCATATTATGTGTGCCTTGGAACTCAGCCAATGACAGGAGAGGGTGATCAGCAACCAATAACCATGCTGTCTGAACAGGACCTCCATGTTCAGTGGCAGTCTATCACTGGACACCAGTTCCTGGAGTAGCAGAAGAATCCTATATCTAAATCCCAGATGCTGGAAACAAGCAATGGACGAGCTTCATGCTTGCTTGTGGGTTTCCTGGAAGCATCGGACTGGTGAATGTGGAAAGGGGCAGGCATTGGATGGACCACTCTGGGGGACCCAAGATGGCTGTTCCTACATTCAAGCAGTAGTCCAAGGACCTCTTGCCTGTCCTGGGGCTCAAGTCTGGCATGCAGGGCTTGCTCAGGATATTTGGGGGCCTGCAGCTGACGGAAAGTGCTGCTCCTTCCCCCCATTAACTACCACCTCTGGCCCAAGCCCCTGCCTCCACCTAGAGTGGGAGCCTCCCCAGAGTTGTGCTGTGTTTTCTCCTTCTCTCTGTTTGCTTCTCAGGCCCCAGAGGGACAGCTTTGGACCCAAGTTTAATGGCTGAATAACACTCCACCATTGCGTGCCACATGGGGCCAAGTTGTGAAAAGTTACTCATTAACGCCACCAGTGTTTGCCCAGAATCCTGAGTCTTCCTGCAGGTGCCTCCTGCCTCATGAGCCCCGGCCATCTACTCGGGGCTGGGGCTAGAGCCTCACCTCTGTGGGGAAGGGCAGCAGGCAGGGCAGGCCCCCCCCCCCCAGACAAGTGCTGGAGGCTGCACACCCGCCCGGCAGAAACATTATCTTCCGGCACAAACTCCACTCGCTGCTTCTGAGGTGGGTGTGGCTGCACGTCTTGTAAAATTCCTTCTGCTGGGTGGCCAGAGCTGGAGCACACCCTGCTGCCTGGAGCTCAGAGCTGGGGAAGGCAGCCAAGGAGCCCTCCATACAGGTCTACCAGGGAGCAAACCTCTGCGGTTGCCTCCCGCAGCAGGAAAGGTATGTGTGACTCGGACAAAAGGGGAAGTGGGGGCAGCCCTGGATGTGAAGGGGGGAGGGGGGCTGTTTGGGCTGGGGAGGCTCCTCTGCCAGTCTTGCTGCTACCTGTGTGCCAGGGAGAAAAGCTACTGCTCTCCCAACTTCTGGCTGGTTCCCCCCTGCAATTTGGGAGTAATGTTAAAGACAGACCAACTGGCAACGCAGGCAAAGAGAGATTAGGGTGACCTCTCTCCTGCTGTGGGCCACCAACCTGTTTCTTGACAGCTGCAGCCCTTTCAGGGCTGAGACGTGCAGGTGGTTCATGCAGGGCTGACTCCTTAAAACAACAGCTGTGCGATGCACAGCAGGGCTGACTCTGGTTTGCTGGTGGCCCCAGGGCAAAGCCCTGTACTGGGCCCCCATGCTGCTCTCCTACTTGTCCCTCCAGGCACACTGAGTGCTCTTCCTGCCACAGGTGCTGAGGGGTCAGTCTGGCCAGGTGGACCCTCAGAGGAGCAAAGACACTCAGCCAGGGCCTGCCCCAGCTGACCTCTCTTGCTGGCCTGATGCCAGGATGGAGACACCTGCATTTGCGCAAGTCACACATGGGCCCGTTTCATCCAACCTCCTAGAAGCACTTAAATGTTCAAGGACCACTGAAACACCAGGCATCACCTTCTGTACTGGTAGAGCCAACCCTGAGTATTGGTCGGCCTATTATGGCCATCATGTTGAGACAGGATGGAAACCTGCTCCCAACGGCCAAATTTCAGGGCAGCTGGAGGCTCTGCTGCTGACCTGACCTCAGCAAAGACTCTGCTGATGCATGGCTGCAATGCCTCAGGTCCTGGTGCTGGTGAGTGGGAAAGAAGCAGGCCCTTGTCAAACAGAGCAGACCAGGGTGATCACAGGCAGTGAAAAGGTGTGCCAGGTGCCGCAGGTCCTCTTCTGCCTTGCAAAATCATTCTGGGCTGAATCAACACCTTCCTTCTTCTAGGGTCACTTCTGCAAGGGGCTTGCAGCCAGAATCTGAACCCAGCCAGAATCTCCTGGCTGGGTTCAGTAGGAACTGTACAGGGTCAGCCTAGCGATGGGGCTGCCTGAAGCAGCCATTTGGAGTGGCTAGTCGGCAGGAGTGGTAAACAGACATGGGATGCCCCAGGCCCCACCTCTGCCTGGTGGGCAGACCACCCCTCCATCCTCCAAGCCACTAGAATCAGCTCCTTGATCCTCCTGCTGCTTGCTGAGAGTGACTGGGGAAAGAACTGGGGCAGCAGCAGCCCATCTCTTCCTCCAGCGCTGCTGGAGACTGGGTGGGGATTGGTGTGCTGCCAGCACCTCCTTGCTGCCCCTCACCCATCTGGCTGTTTAGGAAAGCAAAGAGAGGGGTTTGTGGTGACCTGGAGCCCATCCCCTGTTCTTGAGCTCTAGAGCAGCCCCCTTCTTCTATGCCATCCTGCTTGAAGATGGTATGAGTTGAGGGTGCTGGCAGATGACTTTACGCTGTGGAGCATTCTGGAATAGTCTCCAGCACCTGCAGCCTGAGCTGGTCACTGGTCCCCTCTGGACTCTCACACCCTCCTTCTGCTGCATGTAGACCTGGCAGCTCAGCTGCAGACAAAACCCATCATTTTTCTGAAACAGCACATGCCCGTGTCTGGCTCCTGCCACTTCCTCTGTGGCTTGAGCAGGAGAGCTTCCTGTGGATTTGTCTTCCCTGGTGTGGAGCAGCTGGGGCACGTCCTGTACACAACAGAATAGTTGTTGGGTTCAGCTGAACCCAGCGTAGCCCTCAGAACTTCCCTTGCAGAGGAGTCTGTTGGCCAAGGCCCAGTGCTCTGTGTGTTGCACTCCTATGGCAACATTGCTGCTGACAATTGTTTGAGCTTGCTCTCTCTCTCTCTCTCTCTCTCTCTCTCTCTCTCTCTCTCTCTCCAGTGCAAGAAACGCCTCCAGGCCTTGGCAGCAAGTGGGGAGGCATTTTGAGGCAGAAGGCAGGGCAAGCCTGAACCAAAGCATCGATGGAGGCTTAAGCAAAACCCATCTCTCTGCAGCAGCCACATTCAACACAAGAAACTCTCCAGCCAACTGGCCCCGCTCAGACTCCAAACATGCACACCATGCTCAGCCTGAAGCTCCCCCAGCTCCTCAACACGCATCAAGTTCCCAAAGTAAGTGAGCAACACTCTCAAGGGTCCAACTCCAATGCCAAGAGGTTAGCCAGTGTCTTGCTTCCATCAAAGCTGCCCAGGAGGCACTTGTCACAGGGAAGCCACAGCCCCAAGCCCTGCCTTCATGGGGTTTGTCTTCCTCCACCGCTCACCTGCCAACTTCCTTTGAACACATGGAAAAGGTCTACCCTGCCCAATACTGAAAGGGCTCATGCTGTGCAAGCTGAAGGGCGGCTTTCATGCCAGCCCCCTGGCTGTTGGGATCACCATCCTTCTTTCGCTCACTTTTTACAGTGTCCTGATGTGATACCATTGTCTGGGGTTTTCAAGGTTGCCCTCCTGTCCTTTTAATTTCAGGACTTCCTCTTTGCAAGTTCAGCTCTTGTTATTGCTTCCTTTGATCCCAGGTGGGTGATTGGAGAGTAAGTGCAATACAAGGTGCTTTTTTTTTTTTGCCTCTGAAGACCTAATGGCTTTGGACCAAGGTGCCTCAAGGATGGCCTCTCCCTAGTTTATATGGTGGAGCCCTCCTGCACATTTCATTGCCTTCAAAGATTTAACTGGTGGTGACAGGCAAGAGGGCATTTTCGGTGGTGGCATCCAGTGTGTTGAACTCCTTGCCTCAAGAAGATAGATAGATTCTGTGTGTGTGTGTGTTGTGATGGCATCAAAAAAGCATTCTACTGTAGTTACATTGCTTTTTGTGATCTCTTTGTGGTTGCTCCTGTTGTTGGTTTTTGTTGTTGTGTTTGCTGATGATTGTTTTTGTTACGTTTTTAATTGAAACTCACTTTGGCCACTTTCACTTTTGGAGAGGAAAAAGGGGATGGACATTTGTATAGTTTAATAAATTGGCATCTGAATACCCTATGTGCAATTCGATCCATGTCTGCTCTGGTGTGGTGAGTAAATGAAGGTTCTCAATTACTTTTTTAAAAAATTATTTTTCTAATAGAGAGATTAATAAATAAAAGGGGGGGGGAAGTGAGGGAAAAATCACTCATTAAAGGCTCTCTTCCCAGCAGGAATAGAAACTCATATAGGGCAATTCAGAGAAGCTGTCTACGAAGCAATTATTTAGTTGTCCCCCAACCAGGATTATTGGAATCAATAAAATGGGCTGAACCTGTCAGCAATACGCTTTTATTTGAAGTTTCTAGGAAACGTTGCTGAATAAAACTTACTTGGGAGTAGACACTATAGAAAGATCCTAGGAAAGATCCTTCCTAGGGGAAGGGCACTGCTTGATAACATGATGCTCCATTCCAGGGGGGAACTCAACACTGGAGGAAGTGTGAAAGATGGGAGGGCGATATGCTAGAGCAACTCCTCTCTGCCACACTTCTGTTTTTGGAATCCAGGGAGCAGGAGAAGGAGGAGTGATGAAGACCAGCAGCAGAGTTCTCCTACAATTGGTTGACTGAGGCAACGGCTTCAGTAGGCCTCCCTGATGGGCCAGACCTGTATTTGACTTTGTGGAACTAATGAAGTGATCCTGCGGCCCATAAAAGTACTGGCTGCAAGACACACACTCCTTGTTCAGGTGCCCTTGTGCCGCAAGCCTCTCTGCTGGTTTTGGATACATCCGGCTTCCAGAACGATCCTTAGAAAGGAGGTGCTGAGTGCCTCACTGTAGTCTACAAGTGGCAGCCAAATGAGTGAGAACAAGAGGAGATGCAGCCTCTGAGGGCTGGCAGAAGCCTTGGCCTGAGAGGTCTTGAGAATGTCAAGGCTAGAAGCAAGTCTTCAGTCGCAGGACAATTGCTGAGTCTTGGGCAAGGCCACTTTGTATTCCCCTACTGGGGAAAAAAACCAACCCCCCAAACCCATAATGCTTTAGTGGTTTGTACTGTTGAGTGAGAAAAGGGATCATTGAGCTAAGCAAATGGAAGGACTTGTTACTGGTCTGCACGGTTAAACATTTGTTTTTTTTACTCAACCTGTAGGCTTCTATTAATTATATCTACAAGTGGCCTTTGTGTACGAGACCCCAGCATCCAGAGGAGTCCAGAGCTTTTCTCTTTGCGATTCTTGAAAGTCAGTTCACCTGTGTGCATTCCTTGCTTGTGTCTGAACTTTTTGCCTTCTATTCTAAGCTCCATAATTGTGGTGGTGGAGACACCTGGTGGACATTTGTTAAGCAACAAAAATCCAAACAGGTGCTTCGGAACATCTGGTTTGACAAACTCTAGTTTATTTCCCTTGGTCACTTTTAACCAGCTGCAGAGGTGATGTGGGCTATTGGTCTCTCCAAATCCTGTTCAGGTTCACACAGCAAGCATCATGGAACTTGTGGTGTTCTCCTTCCAGAGTAGCTCAGCAAAATGCAAACTATATTGATTCTGAGCAATTCAATTCCTCTGCCATTATTTATCCTTCTTTTGCAGGTTTTCCAAGAGCAGGGCATTCTTTTTGGGTACCGACACCCAAGGAGTTCTGCAGCAGACTGCCTCTGCAGTGTCTTCCAAATGACAAATGAAACTGTGAATATATGGACACACTTTATGGCTGCCTGGTGTGTGAATATGTATATATTGTGTGTGTGTGTGTGTGTGTGTGTGTGTGTGTGTGTGTGTGTGTGTGTGTGTGTGTGTGACACAGAGAGAGAGAGAGAGAGAGAGAGAGAGAGAGATTTAAACACAAATCTGTATTTTCCAGTATTTCTTACCTCTCTTGGCTTTTGACGCATGCCAGGTTACCAACTTTGACTGAAGCAATTCTTGGATATTAATATGACCTTTTCCAACATGATGTTGAAATCTCCAGAACATCATGTCTGTTCACCTGGAGATTACTGCTGATGCTTGGAGACTCCAAGCCAATTCCAGAGGGAGGGCTGCCCTACATTTGGGGCTCTGCCTACAGGCATTTGAGTAGCAAACTTCCTTGGGTTTTCCCAGATGTTAACTCTCCCACCCACTCTAGGCCTGACTCTTCCTGACTCTTATGTAAGGACAAGTGTAACCTTATTTCAGGAGCAGGAGAGTGGCCCTTCTCCTGCTTTAGAAACTAGAGGAAGGGAAGCATCCAAAGGTTTATGGCACAGTTTTTGCTGTAGGAAAGGAGGGGAGCTTTGCTGGGATTTGACCCCTTTCTGAAACGCCTCTTCCTCCTCACCAAAGCTCCAAATTGCCACCTCCCTTGCAACTGCCTTTACCTCTCAAGGATGTCTAGCTCGGATCTCTAATGCTGGTGGCCTTGTACAGCATAGGCAGTCCTGTGTCTCCAGGCATAGAATCTTGTCCCCGAAGAGGCCAATGGGAGGTGGTAGACAAAGGAGGCTGCTGTGGCCAGGAGCTGACTCAATGCTTTACATTCCAGGTACTTCCTGTGGAAGCTGCTGGCCTTGCTCTATGCCCTGGATGTATGGAACGACCCCTTCGCCTGGCCTCTCCTCGCCTATGCAGTGACCTGCTGCATCTACCCACTGACATCCAGCATCGCTCACACCTTCAGCACCATGTCCAGCCGCGCCAGGCACATCTGCTACTTCTTTGATTACGGCGCTCTGACCTTATACAGCCTCGGTGAGGATGCAAGTAGCGCACTGCTGTCCACACACGGGTGCCACCTCTGTGGCAGGAATGTTGTATTTTCATAACACTCCAATGGCACAATTTTTTCACTAGGAAAACATGCATTTTCCTTGCAGACAGCGCCACATCTGTGGCTGTGAGTGCTCTGTGAAATACCGTTGTGGCCATGGGCATTTTAGGTGTGTATTTGAGACCACCTGTGCTGACATCCCAGAAGAAGTGCTGTTCATATGGTGTTAAAGGGAAACGTGCCCCCTTGGAAGGATCTTGGACATCCCACATGGCTGGCCTCCCTCCTTCCTTGGACTGTGCGGTCCAGCTTCCCAGTCAGGATATGCGCAGGGCTGGCCAGTGTTCAAAAGCAAAGCCTGAGTTGGTTTTCACACTGACAGCTGTGCTGCGTTTTCTCACTGGACAGGAAGACTCATCAGGAGAATAGTTTTTCTTTTTTACAAATGTGCTCTCTTAGCCTGTCTGTCCTGTGGGGGCTCCTGGGCTTGAGTGGGAAACACCTTGAGTGGGAAACACATCTACAGTTCAGGTTCTCTGGGTTAGTCGGAATCTGAAATGTGGAGTCACCGTGACTCTAACGTGGGTCATCTGACAAGATTCTGGGGTGGGGCTCTTGTCTCCCCCCAGGCTCTGCAGTTGCTTACTCTGCCTATGTGTTCCCAGAGGACTGGGTGGGCAGCACCTTTCACCAGAACTACATCTTCGTCGCTGTGCTCAACACCGTGATCAGCACCACCCTTTCCTGCTACTCCAGGTATTGTTGTCTCCCTTCCCCACATGCTCACATGTCCCTAACTGGAGAATTGCAGCATATTGTACGGTGGGGCAGAATGACCCAAGCCAGACAAGAGCAGGAGAGCAACCGTTTCACAAAACACACAACCTCGTTTAGCAGTTGTGGCCTTACTGCTTGTGTAAAACCATCAATGTTGTGGTATTTTACGGAGCTTCATGTGTGTGGGTTTATGGATGACTAGAGGGAAAGTGGTAGTTAAACCTAAGAAACTCGGTGTTTGGGCTGGGCAACGTCTGGGCTTCTCTCTCCTCTTTCAAGGAGGGCTTAGTGGCCCACAGACAGAGGTTCCAGGTTGAATCCTTGGCTGCCTCTTCAGTTAAGGCCCTTTCCTGGTTGGGATCTTGCACAGCCTCTGCCAGTCAGGAAAAAATGGGCATTAAGGACATGATTCTGTCAAAGGCAGGCTCCTTTGTGCCTACCTGCCTTTCACAACTTAGGGCCCAATCTTATCCAACTTTCCAGCACTGGTGCAGCAGCAGTGCAGCCCCAAGGTAAGGCAACAAATGTTCCCATTTCTTGAGGAGGCCTCTGTGATTGCCTCCCCAACACAGGATGCAGTACACACCCCACTGGCACAGCTGCACCGGCACTGGAAAATTGGATAGGATTGGGCCCTTAGATGTTCACGTGGTGGTGGGGGTCTGGCATTCAAATGAAATCTGGGGATGCTGAAGGTGGGCATGTGTGCCAGGTGACCAGAGAGGGAATGCCTGTACTTGTTCCCTGCTATGCATGCAGGCTGAAGCGGGGAGAGGTTTTATCCAATCCAGCTCTGAGCAGAGCCATTTACAAAGGGACAGGGCTGTGAACAGTCAGAGAAATGAACTGGAATTAATCATATTAAATAATAATCATCCACCCATGTGAACATGGCTTGCTGTGTAACCTGAGGAGGCCACAAGAAAGACAACCTCTTTTTTAATTTTTTTTTTGGGGGGGGGCAGGGGGGTTGGTCAGATATGTTGTTTCTCCCTCCAAGCTTTTGAACTTATTGTATGTAACCAACAGGCTCGGCCTTCCCTATATCCATTATAACAGCAGCATCATAGAAAGGTAACGCAGGCATCCTCTCCATGTTCCTAGAATGTGTCCATACTCTAGAGTTGGTTGCATGAGCTGCAAATCAAAGTGGTGATTTCCCTTGATTAATGACACTTGGTGATCACGGCATAACCCCTCCCCCCATCCACACAAGTACTTAATTGGGAACAAATCAGACAATACCAAGCTACGCATCTAACTAATGATCACAGCATTGATTGCAGGAGAGAATGGTTGGCAACCTTCAGTCTCAAAAGACTATGGTATAAGCCTACAGTACCCGGTATTCCCAGGCGAATATTGGCAGGTATTTAACATTGCAAAAGTACGAAGTTCTGATCTTCACACTTTTGAACAGAACTGTCTGTGTCCTTTCCAGTCCTCACCTTCCCAGAGCTGCTTTTCACACATTTGTTTTCCATGCATTTCTCTTCCCCCACCTGTCCAAATAAATCGCTCTTGATTAGATGGTTCAAAAGTCACATATTGGAGGACCAGCCGATCTGAACTGCTGTTAAAAAGTCAATTTAGGGTGGACATGAAAGTTGCTGACTGTGGAAATTTTAAGGAAATCTTACAGCACCCAAAGAGGGAGCTGCAAGTCTCTTCAAGATGCTGGTGTGGTGCAGATGGGAAAAAACAACAACTGCCCAACGTTTCAATTTCTTTTATTCCAGTTCCCAGCATTTCAGCTGGCCTCTGATGTTTCCTTGGCTTTCTAAATTCAAGTCAGTTCTGCTGAACAAAGATTTCAGAACAGTCTGATCCACAACCAACACAAATGTTTTAAAAGAAGCTTTTATGCAGGACATGGTAGAGGAGCCCATGCCTATACTGTGTGGGCCTGGCTGTAATTCAGCGGACTGGTGCCAAGGCACCGCCTTAGGCCAACTTAGATTCTAACTAGGAATTTGGGGCCCGCCTTAAACACTACATTATGTAATCAAAGAAACTTTGATTTAGTCATCATGTTTTTAATCTTGGCTAATCTTGGGAAGAGGATGGGCTCTTTGTTAAAACAGAAATAAACTGCAACTGTTCCCTCTGGGCAATAGGGCCAGACCTGCCTCCACATGCAGCAGGGCAAAGTGGCAGAGTTCCCAGGTGGTAAAACAGGCTCTGTCATCCACATCACAATGCTGGTGGTGGGTCATCTTTAGGAATACTCTTGTGGACAGAAACTGTGCACACCTGAGTAGCAAGGTGGGCAAGAACTTTTCTTCCTGGTTTTATTGCAACAGAGAGGCGTTCAGGTAGGAGTGCCCTTCCAAAGGCTATCCCCTGCCTGATACGATATAACCTATTTCATAAAGTCATTCTGCTGCATAGGCAGACTGGGATTGATATAATAAGATATCGGAAACCTTGCTAATGTGAGGCAAAACCACCAACCACCACAAATGTTCTTAGAGTAAAAATTGTATACTTTGCTAGTTCGCTGTATTAAAAAAAATTTTTTTTTCAGGTTCTCAGAAATGGAGCGACCCAGGTTCAGCAAAGTCACCCGCACAATGGCCTTTGCATATCCATATGTGTATGACAGCATCCCTCTCTTCTACAGGGTATGGATCTATAAATCTATACATTTTTTGCCCAGTTTGTTATGTTTGCATTCTTGTTGGCAAATGGTTGCAATATTGGTTGTGTTTTCAGGACTGAAACCAGGAGTGCTTCCTACTGAGGAGCCGATTCTATGCCACCTGAGACAATGTGCTCACAGCAAAAATCATTGATTTTCAACCATGGAGCCCAATCCAGAGTGTACATGTGCGCTAAGATCTGGTGACTGTGGGCTTCCCTGTTCATTCTCTAGGGCAGCGGTTTTCAACTGCTGTGACGTGGCACACTGGTGTGCTGTGAGGCTGCCTCAGGTGTGCTGCAGGATCAGAGGAGGCAGGCAGCAGCTGCGTGCCGCGTGCAGGAGAAGCAGCTGCTTTGAGCCTCCTGCGGCAGGCAGCACAAGCAAGGGAGCAGCCAGGGAAGGGGCTGGTCACACACAGCAGCTGAAGAGTCCACTTGGAGCTTGCTCCTGCTACTGAGCACGACTCAGGCTGCAACCTGATCCTCACTTGCCTGGGAGTAAGCCCCGTTGGCTACTATGGAGCTTACTTCTGGGTAGACATGCATAGGGTTGGGCACAAAGGAGGTTATTGCCTGCCTGCATGCTGACTGGCCAACCAGAGAAGCCTGGAGGAGCCAGGAGGTGGGGGCTGCGAAGTGAGTGAGAAGAGGGAGCCAGAAGTGGGCATGAGTCTGCTGAGGCCCCCAACCTCAGGTTTCAGGGTCTCTGAAAGTCCCTTTTCCTGGCCAGTTTGCCTGCAACTCCCCAAAGCAACCCTCCCTGCACTTTGGGGCTTTTAGAGGAAGGGCGCTGGGCCACAATCCTATCTACACTTTCCTGGGAGTAATTGACTATAATGGAGCTTACTTCTGAGCAGGCATAATAATAATAATAATAATTAATAATAACTTTATTTTTACCCCGCCTTTCTCCCCAAAGGGACTCAAGGTGGCTTACAACAGGTTAAAACAGATTAAAAACATAATTTAAAAACAGATAAAAGCATATTAACACATATAAAAACAGTAGTCTGATAAAAAGTAGTCAGGTAAAAAGAGCATAGAGCAGCAAGTCATAAAAGAATCAGGCCTGTAACCAAGTATTTAAAAAATATTAAAAGATGTTAAAAAGGCTGAGAACTCAGAAGGCTTGTCTAAACAGAAGGGTCTTCAGGCCTCACCGAAAAGTCTCAAGAGGGAGCCATTCTTAAGTCAAGGGGAAGGGAATTCCATAGTGTTGGTGCCACTACTGAGAAGGCCCTATTTCTTGCCGCCGCCCCACGTACCTCCTTAGGCAGCGGCACTTGTAAAAAGGCCTTCTCTGATGACCTAAGTGGACGAGCCGGATTGTACGGGAGTAGGTGATCTCTAAGATACCCTGGCCAAGAGCAGTATAGGGCTTTAAAGGTCAAAACCAGCACCTTGAATTGGGCCCGGAAACGAATGGGCAGCCAATGCAGCTGCTGGAGAAGCAGACCTACAGAGTCAAACCACCTACCTTCAGTAACTACACGGGCCGCCGCATTCTGCACTAGTTGCAGTTTCCGAACCGTCTTCAAGGGCAGCCCCACATAGAGCACGTTACAATAATCTAACCTCCATGTCACCTTGGCATGGATCACCATGGCCAGGTCTGCACAATTCTAGTACGGCCACAGCTGGCGCACCAGTCGAAGCTGACCGAATGCATAGGATTGGGCTTTTGGTTGCACTCTTTTTTCTCAAATACGCAAGCAGGCAATTGGCCCTTCTCTCTCCTCTTCTCCCCCACCCCACCCCCTTCCCCAGGAATATTCCCACCCCCAAAAAAATCTCACAGTCACAGTTAGCAACTCTCTTACTGTCCCTCCCCTCACTTGTCCGCAACTTCCAAAGATACAGAATCACTGCCTCACATTCTCTCTCTCTCTCCCCCACCTCCAGTTTAATCCTGCACTTGTTTCAATCATGTCTCCTCACTGCCCCTCACCCACTATGTGATCAACCTGCCCTGTCTTTGACAATACTTTCTGGCACTTTTGATAAGAATTTGAACATAGGATTTTTCCTCCTTTTCAGAAACCACGTATGCTTCCCTCTCCATGCTTCTTGTCAATTTTTTTTATCATGTAATGATTTAATTGTATTAATTTTATTAATTCAAGATCAACTGTAATGTAGTAATGTAAGTAAACAACTGGTAGTGTGCCTTGACAATTTTAGTGCCTTGTCAGTGTGCCGCGAGCTGAAAAAGGTTGAAAATGGCTGCTCTAGGGGGAGCGAGAGGAATTCCTGGTGTGGGTGGACTGGATGGGGAGCTCCTTGGTATCTGCCTTTCTCTCCCCTGGCAATGACGCCTGAACCTTTTTCCCTTTCTGTGCCACAGCTTTACTCGTGTACAGCAAGGGCCTGCACGGAGAACGCCTTCTCAATCCACTGTCTGCACATAGTCTTTGCCTGGCTGACCTGCTTCCTTTTTACTACACACCTGCCAGAGCGGCTGGCACCTGGACACTTTGATTATTTCGGTGAGAGCAAAATAGGTCACTCTTCTCATTGTGGCACATGCCACTGAAATGGAGGCTGCACAGCACGAGAGTTATGCACACTGCAAGAATCCTGCTGGGCTGAGCAAAGGATATTCTAGTCCAGCCTGTGGTTTCCCATAGTGGCCAAGCCGACACTGAAAGCAACTGCAGTCTCCTGCCCTTTGCCCTCTGATAACTGATACTCAGAGGCAGCCACTGGACATGAGGTGCCTGGTAATGAGCATGGCCAGGAGCCAAAGACGGAACCCTCCTCTTCCTCTGTATAAGTGCCCAATTCCCATCTAAACGAGTGGCCATCACCTCAACTTGTGGCAGGGAATCCTGAAATCCAGTGTGAGAAGGTGGTCTTTCTCCTGCCCACTGGCTTCATTGGCTCTACTGTTATGAGCAAAGGGCTGGGGGAAAGATGACATACACCTTTATTTCTACAGTGTTACCAACCCTGCTCTTTCACATGCACATGTGTGTCCTATACGTGTCAGGCACACACATTAACTGAAATTGAACCAAACTGGGGGAATTATTGGAGCCAGAGATGAAATCCAGGAATGTCTGACAATCTGGGGGCCATTGACATGGATGAGTGGCGCAAACAACACTGCAGTGTCTTAAAATTAGGCTACCAGTAACCATGACACTGAGCTCCTTTGTTGTTGTTGTTGTTGTAAAGGTAGTTTATTAAAGAATATAGGCAAATGGGAAAAGGCACATTGACTTTGCTTAAAAGAGTAGTTACAACATTTTATATGGTTATAGGTAGAAAAGATACTTGCAAATAGCTGCGTTTGGACAGCAGGAGTTAGCTGGAGAAGGTGACTGAATGAGGGTGGACTAATATGTCTTTTCTCAGGAAAGAAGGCAATTTAATAGGCAGCTGTGAAATAATAGAGGTTTTTTGGAGGCAGGCGGGGGGTGGGGAGAGTACCAATCCTTATTCTGCTGGGCAGATCTTAGAGTACAAAATCCTGTCTAAGCAGCAAGGGCAGGGCTGCACAATTTCTGGTTTTAGGAGAGAGAAATGCAATGATGAAGCTAGAAAGGTAGCTCATCTGAGGGTGAGGCCAGCTACCAGGGCAAGAGGGTTCAGCAAGAGGCTTCCTGAGTGTAGGACAGTGTTGCCAAGCAAAAATGTGGAGTCTTTCAGTAGGAAAGTGCCACCAAAAATGGAGAAGGCTTCTGTAGAGAAAGAAGCTCCAAAAACAAGCAGCAAGGACACTCCTAGAGAGTTTAGGAGTGACAAAGTTCTGCTTCCAGAGCAGAATAGTTGGAGAACTTCTCATAAAGGAAAAAGAAACGTTTCTCAGTGGACAGAGAAGCTGGCGGCATACCCAAAGATAAGCTCCTAAGGTTTCCTGAACTTGATTGAGTGTGCCCTTCTAGGAGCACACACAGGTCTGATTGCTCGCTAGTTGGAGATGTTCCAGGGGGACAAAAGACATGGCAGGGTGTGCACTACACCCAGTATAGGATATACTTCTTGGCCTAGGAGTATGAAAACATTGTCCAGGTGGTCTGGTCACTGGTCAACTGAAATGTAATTGAAAATGGAGGACTTATAATGCACAGCAATTTTGTTGGAACACCCAAATTTGCAAGACCCTGGCAGGAAAGCAGGCATAAAGATATCCCACAGGCTCCAACCTTTAATGGTCCTCAATTAGCATGATTTCTCCTAAGAGTTCAACCTGATCTCACTATTTGCATGCAAAATCCTGCAGGATTGCCAGTCAGAAACCAAAATGGAGTTAGTTTGGACTGCACCCATGTTGGTAGAAGGTGTTCATAGCAACACCAAGCTTGATGAATTGCAGCAGAACCTGGTAACGTGGAAACAGAAGGAAGCCTGTTACCTTGAGTAGATCTAAGATGGGAATACAGCTATTGTGATAAATAGTCACTGATGGACCGCTTCCGTGATGGGGTCACTCATCTGCTGTGAGATACAGGAAGCTGGACTAGATGGGCCTATGGCCTGATCCAGAGGGGCTGTTCTTATGTTCTTATGAATCTGTCAAGTTCCTCTAGGAACTTCCCTGCCCCAGCCACTGCTCACAAGAATATGGGAGCTGTGTAGAAAACAGTCATGCTCCATTCTGTTCAACAGGGCTGGGGCAGAAGAGACTCTCAAAGGAAGTTGCCTGTTCCACTGGAAGCATTCCTTGACATCCAACATTTGTTGTTTTCTTGCAGGGCACAGCCACCAGCTCTTCCACATTTGTGGGATCACTGGGACATACTTTCAAATGGAAGCTCTTCTTGTGGACATGACAGACCGACGTGAGCTGCTGCTGGCCTCCTTGCCAGCTCCTTCCTTCACTCAGACATTTGGGTCAGTGCTGGTCTCCACCATCATCGGCCTCGTCATCATTGCTGCTTTCTCAATGACTCTCTATTCTTTGCCAAAATGTTCCAGGAAAAGAAGCAAACAAAGGGACTAAATATTTTTTAGAAATACAACTAAGTATGCTTTTGTTAATACCAAAGGAGCAACACCTGCAGCTATGTTTCTGCTTTGACAAAGCAGACAAAGAAACTACTGTTTCTGCTTTGTCAAAGGCATGGTGAATACCCGTTGAGAAGTGACAATCAAGGGATTTCTGTAATGAGTGAGATTTTGTATTACAGTTCTTCCATCTACGCTTTGAAGACAGACACCATTTGGGATACGGCTTTTAAATTGTTTGTTTTGGTTTAATTATTTAGAACACATTACAATAGCGGCAAGTCTGGAAAACTTTGATAACACAGCCATTGAGGTTTACAGTGACAATAACTTTGCTATCGATGTGCCTTGTAATTGACAAAACAGAAATCCCAGGTCTCCTTCCATGCAAAAGAGATTCCTGCAGCATCAAAGCAGATTCACTCCTTTTCAGAAGCTTGAGATGATGTCCTATTTCTTCAGCACAATCTCACTACATATGCCATGGATGTCACTCATTTCATATAGTGGGCCGATCAGCTTTTATGGCACCTGATGAGGGCCAGAAGTGACATCACTAAGCATTAAGTAGATGATGACCAGAAATAAGCACTTTAATCTCACAAACCAGTGTTTCTCAAACTGTGGGTTGGGAGCCACCAGGTGGGTCACAAGTCAGTTTCAGGTGGGTCCCCATTCATTTCAAAATTTATTTTTAATATATGAGACTTGATGCTCCCATGGTATGTGACAGCAGTTGGGGAAATGTTACAGACCTGTACTTTGAACAGGCTACTCTCTATATGCTTTTAACAATGATAGTAAATGGGCCTTACTCCTGGGTAAGTGTGGGTAGGATTGCAGCCTAGGATTGTTAAAATGTTCCTGCTTGATGATGTCACTTCCAGTCATGACATCACTTCTGGTGGGTCCTGACAGATTCTCATTCTAAAAAGTGGGTCCCCGTGGTAAATGTGTGAGAACCACTGTCATAAACTAACTAGCTGCCAAAGACAAAAGAGAAAATGGGCAGATGTTGATCATGTTTTCAGGATATTGGGAGAGCCTGATTATCACACAGGCCACCCTTTCAGAGGCGCTGCTTCTGCCACAGCATCACTTCACAGCTCAAAAGCTGAGAGGTGCTTTGCGAAGTGATGCCTCCTCAGAAGTGCCATTGCTGAAGGGGCAACCTTGGTGATAACTGAGTTCTCCCAGCACATCAGCAGCATCGCCCTCTCTCATCCTCTTGGTCTGCACCTTCCCCTGTAGCATTCCTTGTCTTCTGAGGTCTCCTTCCGTCTTTTCCTCCTGGAGCCTTGGCTGGAGCAGTGCTGCTTAAAGGGCAGTGCTGGGAGAGCCCAATTATCACAGACCACCCTTTCAGCAGCATTGTTTCATAGCTCAGCAGCACTCTACCAAGTGACACCTCAGCAGAAGTGGCAGCCCATGTAATAATTAGCACCTCCTCCTTTCCCATTGTGTTTCCTGCCTTCTGAGGCATCCTTCCATCTTTTCCTTCCAGAGCCTTGGCAGGGGCAGTGCTGCTTAACCCATTTCTGCCCAGCCCACAGGTGTACACATTTGATCCCTGTTGCATATAAGCAACTTGGGCAGAAATGGCTTAAACAGCAGTGGGTGAACCCAAATATCACATAAAGAGCTTGCGGAGGGGGAGCGCATCTGGCCTTATGCTTGTCACCCCTGGTCTATACCTTCCCATGCAGGAATTTGTAATGAAATGCTATTTGGTTTCCTGAAACTTGTATAGAAAACTGTATTTTTGTAAATACCTCCTTGGAGGCTATTGTCATACAAGCACTTTTTGGTAACAATAAACACAGTTGTGGGATGTGTGTGTGTCTGGACTCAGCATGTCTCCATGTTTTTAGTGAACTAGCAGTGACTACATCCAAGATTTGGTTCTTGGCTGCAGCTCCTACCAAGAACATGTGGTGGGTGGGTGGGTAGGGAGGCAGAGCCTCCCCGGCGGCTTCCTTTGGAAAGTGCTGCTGCTGCTGCAGGAGGTGTGCAAGCACTCTCAACCCACGCTTTGCCTGCAGCTGGCACTTTCAAAAGGAGTGGGGGGGAGGCTCTGCCTCACTCTGCCTCCCCACCCCACCCACCCACCCACTGCATGTCCTTGGCCCTTACAGGCTGCCAGGGCCCTCCATTCAATCCACTGAGGGGTGTGCCCTGGCTGTCTTTCACCCAGGCTGTAGGGCAAAAAAAAGCCACACATGTGCAGCTTAGAGACTTGCAGGACAGCAGGCAGCTACAGCCTGCACCTGCCTGCTGTCCTAGAAGCCTCCAAGCCACAACACGTGTGGTCCCCTTTCTCCTACCGCCTGGGTGAAAGCCAGCCAGGACAGCCTCCAGCCACCTTGGCCTGGGCTCTCCCTTTAACTTCTGTGGATAGAAACTCAGCTTGGGCCTAGTTGGCTTGAGTAAAGCCTGAGCTCGAGTGGCTTCCCCGTTACCATGGAGACGGGCAGCCACTGCTCGCCACTCTCCTTTTATGACGTAAAACACGCGACGGCGGGGGATGAGCGAGGGGGCGGGCCTGCAGGGCGATAGGTCGGGCTCCCAGCTCCGCCCCGCCCGTGCTGCGCCCCAATTGGCCAGATTTGAATAACAGCAGGCCTCGCGCGGTGGATGCCGGGAAGCGGGAGGGAACGTTCAAATCGAAGTCTCAGAGAGGAGAGCGGTGGCGGGATGAAGGCGGCAGGGTGAGTGGGCCAGGCAGGTCCTGGCTCGGGGAGGGGCGCGAGTGACCCCCCCCGCGCTGGGGCAGCTTGGGGGGTGTGGGAGGCTGGGCTGGCCCTGAAGATCGGTGGGGAGGGGGGCTCTGCCCCCCCGCCCCGCCCCGAGCTCTGGGGCAGCTTGGGGGCTGCGGAGCAGGCCGCTTGAGAGGTATGGGGGGGCTCAACCGGCCCTGAGGGTTGGGGGGGCTCTGCCTGAACCCCCCAGCAGCTCTGGCGCAGCTTGGGGGTGTGTGGGAGGCTCGACTAGCCCTCAAAAACGGTGGTGGGGCACTGCCCCAAGCTTGGGCGTAGGCCGTTTGAGAGATCTGGAGGGGCTTGACCACCCCTGTGGTTCAGTGGGGGGGCTCTGCCTGACCTCCCCAGCAGCATTGAGGCAGTTGAGTCCCAGCGCTGTTGGGGGGGGGTGAGGCGGGGGGCTTCTTTACACAGTATGGCCCCAGCCTGCCCCTTTCCAACAAGGCCCTCTGGCAGCAGACCAGGTGCTCTTGCTTGGCATCTGTACTGGGTGGCAGCCCTTTAGGGTGGCCCTGGGCACCCTGGTTGCTTGGAGACATGGGGGGTCTTCTCTGTGGGGATGTCAGAGCAGCAGTGGCAGTGGGCTTGCTTGTCTTGCACCGGCATCTGTCCTTGGGTTGGTCAATCTCATGACTGTTAACTTCTCTTCATTCTCAGCAGAACCAAAACCCCGAGGAGGCAGGCACTGAAGAAGCCCTCCAACAACAACAGCAACTTGAAAGATCCTGTGGGGGTAAGTGGCTGATTTGGGGCCAGGCTAGCTCCTGAATGTGATAGTTGCCGGCCTCTGTGTCCGTCGTGGTGAACTTTGGCCTTAATATCACGTGCTCGGGGTCTCCAAGAGGAGTTATATCAAATCGTTTCATATAAACTATGATATATAAGACTATGTAGGCTTGCACCAAATGTGAATGCTGGTTTTCGCGCTCCATGCAGACATTTTCTGAGATGCCAATAAATGTCTGGCTCCCTTCCTTTGACTCCCAAGCTCCCTTTTTAACCTCTGGCCCAGGTATGATATAGCCCCTGTGCTCCCTTCTCATGGTCCCTGATGAGATTGGAAAATGTAAGATCTGAGGAAATTTTGGGTGCCCCTTCTTTGGTTCTTGGGCAAATTACCCCCTTTACCCCACTCTCATGGGCCCTGTGTGTGCCTTCCGATATGGATGAGTGTTTCTGTAAGAGCAAGAACCGGTTCAACTCGGTAAACAAATTGGGATGCAGTTTAGTGTTTCCCATGATATCCTTTGCCTCCACTTCACATACCCCCATCCTATCCCCATTGCATGCTCTCTTTTTGAAAACAGGCTGTATTTATGGGGAGCTCAATATCTTTTTTTTTTTACAAACTCTCAGGCAAATGTCTTTGATCTTTTAATGCAGGGGTGTCCAAAGTTTTAGGCAGGAGGGCCACATCAGCTCTCTGACACTGTGTCGGGGGCCGGGGGAAAAAAAGAATTAATTTACATTGAAAATTTGAATAAATTTACATAAGTTTTCATAAATGAATATATTAAAGACAAACTTATATGAATGAGTGAAGGTCTTGCAATAGCTCAAGGCCTATCAAAGGCCTTGCACAAAGCAAGGCTGGCCTTTCCTTTGCTGCCGCTACTGCATCACAGACGTGAAACATCAAGCATTGGAGGGAGCCCTCATCCCACAGCTCACTCGAGAGGTCAAACAGTCGCCCTCACGCTGAGAGAAGTTGCATTGGGCCAGTACGGGCTTCAACAAATCTCCGGAGGGCCAGAGGCTCATTGGAGACTGGGGGCTCCCTGAGGGCCGCATTGAGAGGCCGCGAGGGCCGCAAGTGGCCCCCGGGCCGGGGTTTGGGCACCCCTGTTTTAATGTAACTAGATGCCCTTTTGTAGAGCTCGTCTTTGAGAGTGTGTAATTGTGGGAATTGGACTGATGTCAAGCATAGTCAACTGTACGTAAAGTTTTATATAGAACTGAAATATGGAGTTTAGACTGTTACAAACCCTAAATGACAACACCCTTATTTTCTGACTCGAGAGAAAATGGTTTGGGGGTTGTGCACCTTAAAACGCCACTTGAGAAGCTGTTGGTGCTCAGCTGTAGTTTTGCGAAGGAGCTTTGATATGCCCCTAAAACTGCCTTTCAACCTTTTTTCATCTGAAGTACAATTGCTTAGGAGAGTTCCATTACAGAAGAGAACATGTTTGCTTTCTTGAATGGAAAAAGGGGTTCATTATTCTTACAATCTGACTCTGCTGCTAAACGATGGTTTTCTCCCCCCAGGTATACTGCCGGGTGCGCCCAGTTGCTGTCCCAGACCAAGAGTGCTGCATAGAGGTGGTCAGTAGTACAACAGTCCAGGTTCACCCACCTGATGGATACCGCCGTGCTGGGGAGTATAAAGAGGTAAAGCTTGCTGGAAGCAGAAGTGGAAAACAGATGCTAGTGAGGCATAGTCTCCTAAAATGTTGGTTCAGTGGGGATCAAGGTTGTTGTGGGCTCGGGGAAAGATTAATAATCGTCTGGTGGAATAGCAGAATGTGCTGCTACCGCACAGATGCTGTTGTCTTGTATCAGGTATAGCATGGTAGAGCAGAGATATTGAAGCAGCTTCACATTAGAGCTGAATGGTAGGTGAAAAGGATAGGTGGAGCAGTCCAGGAAGTGGAGACCAAGTTTCACTACAGTTGGGTATGGGGTACCTTCTGCCTTTTGGGGCGAGTAAATTTAACAATAAAATAATAGCTGCTGCTTCATAACCACTTGCTTGCTTCCTTTTTCCTCAGGTTCAGTATTCATTTAAAGAAGTGTTTAGCACCGATGTTGCTCAGAGACAGGTATTTGATGTGGTGGCCAGACCTCTAGTGGAAGACCTCATCCATGGCAAAAATGGTATGCCCTGGCTCTTGGTAGCATTTTGGGCTCTCTGTAACGTCCATGCCAAGACTTCTTTTCCAGTTTCATTCCATTTTCTACTATGCTTGTTGCTGGAACTGTCCAAATCCTTAGGGTCTCCCTTAATCAGTACTGATCCAAGGCAAGACTGAAGATGTCTTCAACACAGACCACGTTATAACAATCAGTACATTTGGAATGTGTTCTTATGTGGTCCACTTTCCTCAAGAGATGCACCAAAATCCTGTTGCTCTGAGGGTAGCAGCAACCTGGTGTTTCATTTGTGCCTAACTTATTTAATCAGCTCCCCAGTCAGTGGATCTAATTACATAATTGAAGGAATATGTGCAGCCTAAAAATATTCTGCTGCTGCAAAGGCCAGGAAGTATACATACATACATATCCAGCCTTTCTGCCCCGCTAAGGGCACTCAAGGTGGCTTACAAATAAAACAATATTAAAACATTAATATATGCAATATATTATACAATATAACAATACAATGCAATATAACAATTAAAATACATTTCATAAAGCGTCAGCCCCCCAGTATCTGCATACAAAAGCTTTCCTGAATGAAAAGGTCTTAAGTATATCCGTACATACTGCAGAAATGTTTGCTGCATTGTTTGAAATAAGTCCTCTGCCCTTCTCTCCCTCCCCTCTCTTTTCTGTTGGATTTCAGCCACGGGGAACATCTTTCCCTTCCGTGGAAACTGTTCTGCTTTAAGACTGCTCCTTATTTGAATGGGTTTTCAAATAAAAATGGAGTGATTCAGTGTGCTGTACCTCACTGGTCCAAAGTGTGCCTCTAGCACAGGGGTGCTCACACTTTTTTGGCTCGAGAGCTACTTTGAAACCCAGCAAGGCCCGGAGATCTACCAGAGTTTTTTTTACAATGTTTGCGCCATCATAACGTATAACATTTATGTGTACAATGTATGTTGGTGTACCTTGAGCCCCACTGAGTATAACAGGACTTACTCCTGAGTAGACATGCCTAGGATTAGGCTGTGAGGCTGCAATCCTAGCACACTTACCTGGGAGTAAGCCCCATTGAGTACAATGGGCCTTACTCCCGCCGTTTCCTCCCAGAGGCACCTGAAGGGGGGGGTCGGCACTCCGCGATCTACTCATTTTGCCTCGCGATCTACCAGTAGATCGCGATCAACCTATTGATCTAGCATGCTCTAGCATGTCTTTTGGAGGACTTTGATTCAATTGTATTAACTGCTAGCAACTGACTGGTCATTAGGCGGTAGAGACATAAACCTGTCGCCGGGCATAAGAGCGCCTGCTCAGTGGCAGTTGCAGCTTGTGGTCAAGCCCTTTCAGTGTTACTGATACTGATTCTTCTTATTTAACTCCTAGGTCTCCTTTTTACATATGGAGTTACAGGGAGTGGAAAAACCCACACAATGACTGGTTCCCCTGGTGATGGAGGGCTTCTTCCTCGTTGCTTGGACATGATCTTCAGGAGTATAGGACCTCTTCAGGCTAAGCGCTACGTATGTTTTTTCTACCAAACTGTAAAACACCAGCAGTCATGATACCAATTGCTTTCCACTATCCTCCATTGAAAGCAGGAGGGAAGCCATTTTTTTTGTAGTGGCAGAAGGAGCTTGTTAGGCAACAAAACGCTTCCAATTTTGTGGCAAAAGGCAAACGGAGATGAAAGGTTTCCTTTGTCAGAAGTAACAATAGAAGCTCGACAAGGGTCTCAAACAATTGCATATGCTACCAAAGCCTGGTTCATCCTGAGCTAGGCTCTCCATTATCTGGATGTTGAAAATTGTCCTTTATTATCATGATGAGGTTGTCTTCAGTGCTCACGCTGGTCAATCATCCGTCCTTGCAGAGAGGTTTAGTCTGGGATGGTAGAGACTGGTTGTTTTCCTTGTTGCCTGGTTATTCATGTGATCGTACTTGCTCCCTCTTATTGATGGAAATTCTTGCCTTCAGGTTTTCAAGCTGGATGATAAGAATGGGGTTGAGGTGCAGGGTGAAGTTGATGCTTTGCTTGAGCGCCAGAAAAGAGAAGCTCTGACAAATCCAAAAACTCCATCTAGCAAGTGAGTAGTGGGATGGGAAAGAATGCTGTGACCTGGGCTTAGGTGTGTTTTGGGGGGGGGGTACATTTCCACTTGGAAGGGGCCCCAGAAGACGGTGCTTGTATGTAGAACGTCTTGGGTTCAGTCGCTGGCATCTGCAGCTAACAGGGCTGTGAAGGATTCTTGCATGAGTTACTGGAAAAAGGCTGCCAGTCAGTGGAGGCAGTATTATGCTAGTTTGACCAAGGGTCTGATGAGAAGGCAGTTTCAGGTGTTCAACTTCTGTCTCTTTTAGCAGGCGACAAATAGACCCTGAAATTGCCGATATGATCAACGTACAAGATAGCTGCAAGCTGGAAGACGTTGATGAAGATAATGTCTACAGTGTGTTTGTCTCATATGCTGAAATCTATAATAATTATTGCTATGATCTTCTGGATGAAACCGTTTTTGATCCCATCAAACCGAAGTGAGTAGAACTTCCTTGAGCTTCCTGAAGAACTTCCTTGAGTCTTTGAATCTGACAGCCAACCAGATTTAGTCCAGTAGCAGAGTTGTGAAGTAGTAGTTTTAGGAATTTAAAGTTAGGTGGACAGAGGGTTCTGGATCTGTCTTGATGCTACAAAAACCACATTTGCTACCAGGGCAATGGGCTGCAGGGGTGGGAGAAGCCATAAAGCCAGCGCTTCCCTCCTTTTTCCTGATCTGTTCTTATGCTAGGGCCAAAATTGAGAGAGACCATCCTTAAGTCTTTCTCCCATTTAAGTGAGAAATTCCTCAGAAATGTGTCTAACAGTATGCAGTTGGGAGGACTGGGACATGGCCTGAACCAACAGCAGTCAGGTGAAGGGTTAAAAGTTGGGGGAGTTGGATAATTCAAGGAGGAAATGCATGTGGACTTGGAAAAATGACTTTGATACTGGCATTGCCCAGATATGGATCTTACCGAAAGTCTACACAGGTGATTCCATGCAGACTTTAAAGCAAAATCCCACAAAGCATTTTGGCTTGCTGGTCCTTGAACATGCTTGCTTGGGAGACAGTTTTTCAGATGCTGATAACCAACAAGGCAGCTTTGCCAAGATTCACTGCGAGGGAGCCAGATCTGAGACACACAAGCATTCTTGGGCTAGTTCAGTGAGGTTTGGTGGTTTATGACTTCCTTGGAATCCCTACCTGCCCTGTAACCTGGTTGACTGGGCTTGGATGCCTTGCTAGCCAGTTCATGCAATCCCAGCAGGTGGGCTGGATGAGCCTTTTTGTTTTGGGGAAAGGAAGACAGAGAATCCCCAAAACTGTGTCTGCCTTGCCATGCAGTCTTTCTGCAATGATGCTGATTTCAGGGAAGCCTCTTTGTTTAATGTGCTGAGGCTTTTCCTTAAGGGAGGAGAACTTGTTCAGCACAGATGGTATAAAAACCATCTTCAAAGAAGTCTTGGAAACTTCTGGGTCTCTCAGTAATATTTCTGCACACTTGGGTGTTGCCAAGATTGGCATCGTCCATCACTGGATCGTAGAATCTTGTTTAGTGTCACTTAACTGCTTGGCAAGGGTTGGACACAACTGAATGGATAATTCAATTCAAACTGCTTGCCAGTTCTGAGGAGCCATTCCTGTGCATTCAGTGTAGATAGTGGTTCCCAAACTTTTTAGCACCAGGACCCACTTTTTAAAGCAACACTCTATTGGGACCCACCTAGGTATGCCAGATTTTTAAAAAAGAGTTCTAGAAGGAAATACTTTATTTATTTATAAGTAATAATAACCAGAAAAAAGACTCTCACATTTATCTCCCTATATTTACGTATGTTTGCAAACTGCAGGAACTCAGCTCCTTGCCGGGTAGTTAGCTATCTTGCACACCGCAGGAGCTGACCTCTTTTCAAGGTAATCGGCAGCTATAATATCTGATTTTTTTGAATAGCCTCAGGACTTGAGAGAATTAGGTATTTGATCTTTCCCTCACCCTTTGGCTATCCACCAAAAATCAGGTTGTGACCCGCCAGTGGGTCCCAACCCACAGTTTGGGAACCAGTGGTCTACGTTGTTGGGAACATTCCAAATGTGCGCAGTCTCTGACTGATTGGCAGTCTAATAATGCTCAGGGATATCTCCAGAAGCACAAGAGCAGGCACTCTGTGGAAGGTATCTTTGAGTAGGGAGGTGACTGCTGTGAGCTCTTAACGTTTTTGCCATCTTCCTTGGTAGGTGGAACGGCTGTGGCACTCCCCTGCGGAGCACGGACTTTATGTAGGTGCACAGACTGCTTCCCGCTTGGCAGTAGATGGCTGACTGGCTTCCACCTAGTGAAGCTGGTGTTGTGTCTGCTGTGGCTTGGACTTTCTGCTCCCCTTACCCTGATAGTGTGCATGTGACAGAGTAAACATCTCATTTGCTTGTTAAAACCTGACTCTCTTGTGCTTGCCTTTCTGAGTAAGCTCATGCTGGCTGAGAGTTTGTTATGTGGCCAGTCTCAATGTGTCTGCCTTGTAGCCACTAGCCAAAAGTGTGGTGCTGGGTTTCATCAGGATCCTCTCCGTTGCAGGCTTCCTCAGTCCAAGACGCTGCGTGAGGATCAAAACCACAACATGTACATTGCAGGGTGCACAGAAGTAGAAGTCAAGTCTATGGAGGAAGCTTTTGAAGTCTTCTGGAGAGGTAGGAGGCAGGCATAGCTCAGGATTGTAACGGCAGGCTCTGCATTCGCTAACTCTTGTCTGACTGGCAATTTAGGACAGACTTAACAGATGTATGCCGATACCCCTACCTCTGCCACTAGTGGGCTGCATCCTGATTTTTGGTGGGTCATGAGACTGACAATCTGATAGCTGACATGGAAAATGTCTTGAACCCTATCAAAACCAAAATGGAACCGCATGTGTGCATTTACTTGTGAGCAGATGAACGTGCCTTGGTCCACTTCAAAGGCAGGCCAAGGGAAACATAAAGCAACCAGAATAGTTATGATCTGTTGTACAGACCTCAACAAATACTCCAGAAGCAGGGGCCCCCCATAGTGAAAAGGGTAAAACCAGAGGCTTGAGCGACTGGTAAAGTGAAACTCTTTTTAGTCTTGTAAAGCTAGATGGGTCCCAATAGAGTAGGGGTGGGCAAACTTTTTAGCAGGAGGGCCACACCATCCCTCTGACACTGTGTCAGGGGCTGGGGAAAAATGGATTAATTTGCGTTTCAAATTTGAATCAATTCACATAAATGAATACATTAGAGACCGAGCTTATATGAGTGGATGAATTTTGCTGGGCTTATTAATAATAACCCTGAGAACTATAATACAGGCATGCAAAGGAAACGCATGAGAACTATGAACTATTAATGTGAGTGGTGGAGCTGTTGTCTTGAGCCACCAATACATTAATAAGGACTAGGAGGGAGAGAGGAAAAATTCTCAGAGCCACCTATTATTGATAAGGACCAGGAAGGGGAGGGGAAAAACATCTCAGCCATTTCTGTCTCTCAGCACCACCACCCCACGCTAGTACACTCAAGCAGCACATGGAGACAACCCTATTTCTCTCTCTCAGCGCTCCCCCCCACAACTCCACAACAAGTCGGCACACGTTCCTTCCTATACAAAAGTCCCGCACCTTCTTCTGTCTCCGCAGCATCATCCCCGCAACCCTGCAGATCCTTCCAATTCAAAAGTCCTGTGCCTTCTCCCCCTCAGCATCCACCTGCCCCAACACAGAGCACACTCACTCCAGCAGCATTCACCAGTCCCAGGACTTCTCACCCTTATCCGACACCTGACCTCAGCTGTGGCTTCCCTGAACTCCTGTTTGGATGGGTGGGGTTTCTGGAGAACTCTCTCAAGAGTGGGAAAGCTCTGCTGGGCCTGACCTCCCTCGCTGCTGCCGTTGCAAAGAGCAAATCACATCAGGCCAGCGAGGGCTCCGTCAGGTGTCCAGTGGGCCGAGTGCCCATTGGAGATGGGGGGGCTCCCTGGGGGTCCGCACGGGCCGCAAATGGCCCATGGGCTGGGTTTTGGGCAGCCCTGCAATAGAGTGTCGTTTTAAAAGTGAATTCCAGTGCTAAAAAGTTTGGGATCCACTGGTCCAGGGTGTTCCACAAGTGGTTGCACCATAAACTTGGTGAAGGCATTATAGTCCTGGTGGTCTTGTTGTTGATCCCCTGGGTGAAAGGATGGCTTCTCTTAATAGGTCAAAAGAAGAGGCGCATTGCACATACGCAGCTGAATCGCGAATCGAGCCGTTCGCACAGTGTCTTTCTCATCAAATTGGCTCAGGCTCCCCTGGATGCTGATGGAGACAACGTCCTACAGGTAAACATAAGCGGGGGCCAACAAGAGCCTGCCACTGTCTCCCCTTGGCACCCTTATCCTAGCCCATGGAGTCACTTATTCAACCCATCGCATGAATTTGTCAGGTGGCTGTTGCGTGCGATGCAGATCTGAGGACCTTGGCTGCAAGCCTTCCAGTGGGAACCAGGGCTTGAGAAACCTCCTCGCTATTCCCAGCATAGAGATGTGGAACGTTCCTGGCAGTAAAGCTTCCTAATGAAAGCCATGGCTTTTCCTTGTGTCTCACAGGAGAAAGAATTAATAACCTTGAGCCAGCTCTCTTTGGTTGACCTGGCAGGAAGTGAGAGAACAAACCGAACCAGAGCAGAAGGGAACCGGTTACGTGAAGCAGGTAGGTGCTGTGTGGTGGCGGTGGGGACTGTCTCTGCTGCCGCCGCTACCTTTTACCTGTCCTGGTTTTACCATACCTTGGTACAGAAGCCAGCTGCCTTCTACCTTCAGTCCCAAGACCCAGAGCCCTGCTTCAGAATCCCTAATGAATGCTCATGAGAACTGCCTGGCGGCCAGAACTTGGCATTTGACCGTATTCTGTCTTGTAGGGAATATTAATCAGTCGCTCATGACACTGAGGACCTGTATAGAAATTCTGCGAGAGAACCAAACCTACGGTACCAACAAGGTGTGTGACAAGTCACCGCTGTACATTTTCAATGCTCTGCTCTTTGCCTGTTGTGCTTACTAAAATCCTTTTTTAGATGGTCCCCTATCGAGATTCCAAATTGACCCATCTCTTCAAGAACTATTTTGATGGAGAAGGAAAAGTGCGGATGATTGTTTGTGTCAATCCAAAAGCTGAAGACTATGACGAGAGTCTGGTAAGCTCACACAGTATTAGTCTTTGTGGTTAAACTTGTTAACAGTGCTATTCTGGGCACGTGTACTCAGATGGAAAACCCATTACATACTCCCAGGAAGGTGTCTAGATTTGCCTGCTAACTCTGGTGGGAGGGCCACTTTGGCATTGCATAGAGTGGGCAGTAGATGAAATTTTTCCTAAAATGAAGTACAAAGTGTTTAAGCACATCTGATTTTGGGGAGGGCAGTTTGGTTGGATTTTGAGCCTTTTTTGGGGGGAGGGAGTCATTCTTGATTCATTTAGCTATGTAAAGCATTTTGAACTTTTTTTGTTGAAAAGCAGTGTGTATATATATATATATAATTTCATGAATTCTTAATATGCTTTAAAAACTTATACTAAAATAGCAGAATGACGCTTTAAGACAACATTTTAAAAAGCAGGACATAACATTCTAGTCAACACTCATTTCAACTAGTAGTCCAAGTCTTCCTGAAACAAGAGTTCCAAGGTCTTCTCAAAACAGGCCTTCATGGGGAACGCTTCCCACCACCTTAGCACAAGCACTCCCAGGCTAGGTCCTGCCTCTTGTCCCTACCTGCCTGACCTCATGGTTGGAGCAGGATGGAGAGAAGGGCCTCTGATGCTGGTCTTAAGCACCAGGCGAGCTCACTTAGGACTAGGAGGTTCCTGAGGATGAGGAACCATGACATGATCCAGCTTCCTCTGAGTGGTGTGCCAAATGCGCAAGTGGAATGGCAAATGTGCATTTTCAATGGGTGTGCTATTTGCCTATTTGTGTGGGTTTACAGAAGGCTTGGTTAGGGCAATACTTTCCTACTAGCTTATGGATTGAAGCTTTAGGCCCTGCATAACACCCTAACATCATATTCTTGTAGCAAGTCATGCGATTCGCAGAGATTACACAGGAAGTGGAGATTACAAGACCTGCTGATAAGCCGCTATACGGGTTAACTCCTGGTCGGCGATTTAGAAACCAGGCCTTCACTGAGGAGCTTTCACGACAGCTAGAGATCCGTGGTGGCCCCATTGATGGAGGTAAGCGCTGAGAGGCCTTTTCTGATTGCTTGATAGGTGATAGAAAACCCTAATCTTCTTTTGATGCCTTTTTCTTGCTCAACCCATTTCCTGCCAGTGCCATGTCTGCTTAGCTTTACAGGCTGGTGTCTACAAGATGCACAGTTGGGAACTTGAGAGTCTGAAATGGGGGGGTTGTTACTAAGTACCCCTTCTGTGCTGCAAAGTGTTAGTGTGGTGGGGGGGGGGAATGAACTAAGAACTAGTTAACGCTGCCCACTCTGAACAGGCTAGAATGTAAACCTGCCCCACTAACTGAACAGGTTTTCAATCCTGCAGATAAAGAGCAGACTGTTACAGAGAGGTTCTTGCAGAGTTTTCCCCCAGTGCCTTCCTGTGAACTTCTGGACATCAATGATGATCAAACTCTTCCTCGGCTGATTGAAGTGCTGGAGAAACGCCACCGCATCCGGCAGATGTTTTCAGAAGAGTTCGCCAAAAATGGTAATCCCCTGGAATCTGTTCGGCTCTTCCTCCTGCCCTAATCAGATGCAGGGATGGCGGGCCGCTGACCATGGCCCTCTGGGAGGGAGAAAGCTGGCCTGTTGAGATAATCATAATTTTGTCTATTTTAAAAATGTACATCTCGCCTTTCTAGCATTGGGGACTCAAGTTGATTTATGAGAATCATAAGAAAAAATTATGACTAAGAAAATAAGAGACCCCAGTAACAGCAAAGTATCGGCAGAAGTAACAGAATAATTCGCAAACCCAAACTTGGGAGTGGGGATGTGTGGGGACTGGGTCTCCATGTGTTTGTAATGCACCCATTTCCTCTCCAGCTGGAGAATGCATTGAGGTGGGGTTGGTGACAAGGTGGGATGATTTCTTCCCTAAAGTCAGGGCTTTTCAAACTGGGGTGTCGCAACACCCCAGCCTGTGGGCCCTGGCCTCTACCCCCTTAAGGGGCAACCTGGAGGCAGGGGGCTGCAGGGACTTGGGTGCACTTACCCAAGCCTCCTGCAGCCTCCCCAGGGTGTGGGGAGCCCGGTGCGAACCTTTGTTAGGGCTCCCTGCAGCAGTGAATAAGTAAGTGCTCCCAAGCTCCCAGTGAATTGGTAAGTGCTCCCAAGCCCCTGCAGCCCCCTGGGCAGCGCGATCCTGGGGATCGCGCCGCTGCCTTCCACCCACCCCTGCTGCCTCCCCCTGCCCCCGCAAGAACTTACAGTGGCTCAAACTCTCCTGGAGAGTTTGAAAACCACTGCCTAAAGTGATATTATATTGCTCTCCTTTCTTTTGGCTGTTGGGTTTCTTTTTAGCGCTGTCACCTCTAAACTCACTTTTAAGGTTTTTAATTAAACCCTAATTTAAATAAATCTTTGGGGTACAAAAGATTGTATAAATATTTTTGATAAGCTCCTTTGCAATGAACTACTCTGCTGGAAGGAAGCGTTCTCCAATTTAATTATTAGCCCTAATTTATAGTGTGTCTTCTGGAAGAAGCACTTAGTCATTCTTGTCCATCATCGCTATGGTTGTTTTCCCAGTTGACAGATTGGGTTCAAGCTTGGAGGGATGCAACTAGTCTGCACTAGGGCATCAGCCCAGGCTTTCCAGCCCAAGTTCACTGGTCTCACCCAGCTGCTTATAAGTATTCATGTGTCCTCTTTCTGTTGCAGCACTTGCGGTGAAGAGAGTCCTGCAAGACATGGATGCCAACATGGCATCCAGAGAGAACTACTTGCAGGCAAAGATCTCAGAAAAAGACAAAGCAATAATAGGGCAGAAAGCAGAGGTTGAACGCCTGGAAAAGAAAGCAAAAACTCTGGAATACAAGGTACCTTTTCTAGAACTTGTTTTCAGGAACATGTGCCCTGTTTGTGGAGGCCAAGCTTGAGTGCTACCGCATCTCATGTTAACTCTCTTGCTCGTGAGAAACATCCTTTTAGATAGCTCAGGTTTCTTTTTCCAGCATGGGTAATGCCTGGTTCTTAGAGTTCAGTATCTCTCTTGAAATACCTTCATGGCTAGTACTAACTGCTGTGCAAGCACTTGCTGCTTCATGGGGGGGGGGGGTGGTCGATGTCAGGCTGCAGAAAAGAAACGGTAACTTGCCTCACCAGATTGAGATCTTGGAGAAAACGACAGCCATCTATGAAGGAGAGAAGCGCGACCTCCAGCAGGAGCTGGAGAACAAGAGCCAGAAGCTGCAGCGCCAGGCTTCCGACAAGCGCAGGCTGGAGGCACGGTTGCAGGGCATGGTGACGGAGACTACCATGAAGTGGGAGAAGGAATGTGTAAGTGCTGCCATCTTTGCAGGCTGCCTGAATCTCAAGGCAGAAGTTCTCTCTCCTGTTCCAACTGTTTGCCATAAGATGGTGCTGGGGCCGATTGTACTTGTGTCTTGTTCATTGGCATGAGAGCTGGTAGGAAAAGGTGGTTGCCGCTGCTTCCTGTGGAGAACTGGGCACTGACTGGAATGTCCCCTACTTTAGAGCTGGTTCTTCATTCTCAGCTGAACAAACCAGATGATTAGGCTCACTTTCACAGAGGAGGCCCCACCAACCTGCCTCAAATTCAGGCCTTTGTGTGGGTCTCACTGCCCCCCGCCCCCTGCTGTCTTCTCCAGCAAGGAGAAATGCCTTTGCTAGAGCTTGATTGTCCCACCCCAAGGGGTGATCAGGCACTGAGCAGCAGCCCATGACATTCCAACTCTTTGTGCCCTTGCTCCCTGAAAGAGAGGCATTTGGGGCATTTGGTGGGCCGCTGTGAGATACAGGAAGCTGGACTAGATGGGCCTGTGGCCTGATCCAGTGGGGCTGTTCTTATGTTCTTATGTAAAGAGCGAAAAGTCTGTGCTGCTTTTGGACACTGGCATGATGAGAAGTAGCTCCTCAATTCTAGCTCCTCCAGTGGGACTGACACAGCCTCCCTAGCATCCTGGTAGTTGAGGGCAACAGACTCCTTGTGGGGTCAGGCACACAACTGGTCCAGCTCCTTCAGTGTTTTCACAGGTTTTGGAGTATTGTGTCCTGGAGCTTGTGGGTGTTTGTCACTGAAGCAACAAGTGGCTCTGCTTCACGTGGCCCACTTGATGAAGCGTTGATCCTCTCCTGGATAGAAAAGTGTCCGTTCTTCCTCTTTCCCACTTCATCTGGGGGCCCAGGAGATCTTTTCTGTAGCTAGGAGTTGTTGTCTGACCTTTTCACAGTTTCTGGCCATTTAGCAGTGTGATGCAGAAAAAGCAGGCAAACGAAGCACTCTGAAGATAGAGCCTGTTGGAATCCTCAGCAGAAGGTTTCTTGCCTGTGTCCAGCTTCTTGTGTTATAAAGCAGGTTTTTTCTTCAGCTAGAGCTTTTTCCAAGACCACTAAGAGTAAACTCTCCCCTCAGTGGGTCTGGTTCCTCCTTAATAGTAGAACTAATGGTGAAGGAGCACAGGTGGTCCTTGTATAGGAATTTGGAACACATTGACAAACTTCCATTCTAGTTCAAAGATTTGTCCCTCATCATCTTTCCTTGGCTGGTGTAGGGCTTGTTTTGAAAATCCTAATTCCAAACAACCCTCCCTTGTAGGAGCGCCGGGTGGCCGCCAAGCAGCTGGAAATGCAGAACAAGCTCTGGGTGAAAGATGAGAAACTAAAACAACTCAAAGCTATTGTGACAGAACCCAAGAGCAACAGACCAGAGAGGCCTTCCCGGGAAAAGGACCGGGAGAAAGTCCTGCCAAGGTCACTGTCTCCACCGCCGATCCCTGTAAGTTGGTTACAAGCCCTTTGGGTGTGTTGCTATCCAGACACATGTGCCTGAGAGTGCAGGTGGCTTTTCTGGGTTGGGCACTGTAGCCATCAAAGGCCTGTGTACCTTTGCCTGTCCTTCCTTCCACATTTCCTCCCCTCCTGATCTTGGTTAACCCAAACTGGAAGAACCTGGGGTTCCCTGCAGGCTTTGGCCTGTGTCCAGGCCACAGGATGACCTGCTCAGGTGTCTTGCCTCAACTCTTCCTCTGTTTCTGACTCACTAACCGCACCTCTCTTCAGTTTTCCAGTCACTGTGTCCCTCAGCTCCCCAACCACCACCAGCTGCCTCTCGCAAGCCAGCCACAGCTGCACAGGCGCTCCAACTCATGCAGCAGCATCTCTGTGGCCTCCTGCATCTCGGAGTGGGAGCAGAGGACACCTACTCGCAGCAGCAAGCCCCCTGGTGGCAATGGCAGCATATCCAAAGCAAGGAGTAGACTGCAGGAACCTGGGCAAACTAGGCAGTGTCTTATGTCAGACAGAAGGCGGGGCATGGCCTGGACTGGAATCGTTGAGTTCCCCGGCGGTAGAGAGACGCTAGATGTAGAAGAGGACCCATGTTGCAGGGTTAGTGCTGCTCCCGGGTAGCCCAGACAGTGCAGTAGCTTACATGGGATGTGTAGGAAAGACGTGTCTGTGTTGCAGCAGGTGGAGTTTCACCTGCTGCTGCACTGAAGGAAGGCTTTGCTCACCTGGCTCCTCCCAGGAAGTGTAGTTCACAACGGTTCCTGGAGCTGAGTTGAGTAAGGCTTCTGGGGTTCTGCTCCATGTTCAAAGATAGCTCTGAACCGACCTCTTCTCCATTGCCAAGTGCAGGAGTACTTGCTCTTCAGCTCTGCCTGGGCCTGTGCCGCTTCCTGGCTCCACTGTGGGCAGGGAAACATGGGGGTGTGGGTGATTGTCCTTCTACACTCACCTACCAGATAGCACCTGGGCAGGCACTTGGTTGCACAAATGCAAAGTCCACCCTTTAAGCTGCAGATCCAGGAGATGAGAGCCAAAGTGGCAGTCCCACCCTGACACTGCCTCTTCTCCTGTCTTTGTTGTCTTTCACACAAATGCCCTGTAGCCCCTGAACCGATTCTGACCCTGATGCTGTGTTGTGACTTACAGTGCTGTCAAATGGACACTTATTAGTTCAGGGATTGTTTTAAGGACACGCCTGAATCTGTTGCCAACCAGTCACCAGCATGCATCCCTTTGAAGCTTTCTTGCATGTTGCCAGGTTACGAGACCAGATAGCGTCACCCTGGATGACAGCTGTAAATTGGAAAACACACAAAGTTGTCAACTTTTGTGGTGCAAAGGCACCAAATTCATGAAGTCATCATGTCATGTTCCAGTTCACACTGCCTCTGACCTGGGGGGCGGGGGGGGGAGGTCAGGCTTCACAGCCAGGGCAGAAGGGGAAGAGGTGCCTGGTTTTAAAAAGAACAAACCTCTGTATTCACTGCTTTCCAGGGATTAGAGCACAGTCCTCTTACCTCTGTGGCCTCGATTTTACGCTTTAGGTGATTTGGCCTCTTGGAGGCTTGGCAGACTTTGACTTGCAGGAGCTGTCTTTTTTTACTAGAACTTCCCAAGTCCACTGACTAGAGCCAGGTGCCAAATGGTGACTCTGCTGGGGGGGGGGGGAGATGCTCAGAATTTAAGGGGTGGAATCCCCCTGGACATGTGCACAGGTCAGGAATTTGCAGTATACTCCTGGCTTGCTCCCTGACTTCTTTCATTTCTGCAGCAGAACTTAAGTAGTAAAGGGAAGCCTTTGTTGCTGCTATTCAAGAATTTGGGGATCAGAAACAGTGGTGCGGTCTGTCAGAGTAATGCTGAACCACCCAGCAATTTCAGAGCTTGGTTAGTGAGCGAGCCGGAGCACTCTGCTCTAAAGTGAAAATCAAGAGCAGCTCAAGCACTCGCCTTAGGATTCAGAACAAAAATCTGTTGAATTTTGTTCTTGGAAGCTGCTGCTTTTCCCTCTGACCTGCATGTCTCATAACCTGCATGTGAGCAACTTTGTTTGTTACTCCATATTCAAGCTGGTTGTTTTCCTTTCTCACCTGTAAGATCTATGCCTAAATTTAAAGGTAGCCCTTAAATGTAACAAACTGCAAGGAAGAGCCCTCCCTGCATTGTATGCAGAAGGTCGCAGCCCAAATCCCTGAGTTCTCCAGCTAAAAGGGGAAGCAGTTGCTTTGACTGTCTTTGTGTGGGGAGGTTCCTTCTCTGCTTGAGTGTGGGCAGCTGCTGTGGGCCTCAGAGCAGGGCACCGAGCTAGCCGAGCCACTTGTGTGGCTAGGCTAAACAACAGCAAAACACAAAACGGGGGGGGGGGAGATCACCTGCTGACTCCTCTTGCTTCCTTTGCCCTGCTCAGAATGCTCCGCCAGTTCGTCTCCGGCACAGACGGTCTCGCTCGGCTGGGGAGAGATGGGTTGACCACAAGCCATCCTCCAATGTGCAGACGGAAACAGTCATGCAGCCCCATGTCTCCCATGCCATCACAGTGGCTGCAGCAAGCGAAAAGGCATTGGCCAAGTGTGACAAGTACATGTTGACCCACCAGGAGATGGCATCTGATGGGGAGATTGAGACCAAGCTGATCAAGGTAAGGGGCAGGCAGACACCTCAGCATCATGGGAGGCAGCAGTGGGTGCATTCTGGTGTCCATCTTGCATTGAAGAAATCCAGGCAAGCCCTGTAGGAAACAGCAGCCTCCATCCTACTCAAACACTCCATGCTGGTAGCAGGGCTGCTGTTCCAAAATCCCATGGACACTCCCGAGGTTGAATGATTTTGGAGGCTGCCTGTTCCACTGCCTTCTGTTTGGGTGAAAAGAAGCTGGTGGAGTCTGCAGACCTGCCTCCAAGCCTATGCTCTGCCAGCTGGTGCTCCTGTGAGAAGAGCATTTCCTACATACTGTAGAACTGGGGAGTAGTGAAGCTGCAGGGGAAGCCCCAGCCCAACTCCGCTCTTGCAGTGCAGAGTGTAACTGCTTCTTGCTTCCAGGGTGACGTCTACAAGACCAGAGGTGGTGGCCAGGCGGTCCAGTTCACTGAAATAGAGACTCTGAAGCAAGAGTCTCCCACTGGGTGAGTTCATCCTAGCCCTGATGAGCATTGGTCCTCTGGTGTCTTGCTTGCAAGGCTGCTGGAAGTGGGAGGAGGACCTGGATAGAGGTTTCCACAACCAGCCCTGTGGCATTTGCTTGAGCAGAGCGCCTGCTAGTGGCCTACCCCTCTGAAGCTATTCTGCCCACTTGAGACTTGGAGAAAGCATTTCCTTTGTCAGGGTTGCTGGGAACCTTTCTATCAAACATACCTTTTTTGTCTGTTCCAAATGGGAAGCAGCAGTAAAGGGTGATACTTAACCTAGGGACTAAATATCACATCACAAAGGACAACTGATATCCTGATGATGTTTTTTGCTACAAAATAAAAGGTCCCTCAAATTTGAAATCCGATTAAAATATTGTGAGCCTAACAGCAGCCTGCTTGGTCTGTTCTTGTTGCTGCCTTCATTTGCGATCCATTTGCTTAGCTGTTGGGGCAGTCTTAGGGTTCTTGGACAGGCGCCTGTGTGAATGAACAAGTCCTGAGATGACCACTTGCTGTGCTTAGGGTTGGATGGAGGGTCCCTAGGCCAAATATCTCTGCTTCTTCCAGGCGTAAGCGAAGATCCTCTCCGTTGAGCCCTTCACCACCAGATGAGGCAACAGAGTCTGAATGGACAGATGTCGAAACAAGAGTAAGTTCTGAGGCATGATGCCATGTGGAGCTGGGGGGAAGGAAGGGTTGGTGTGCTACTTTGCTGGCTCTTCACTGTGGTGTGTGTGTGTGTGTGTCCCTCCAGTGTTCTGTTGCAGTGGAGATGAAGGCAGGCTCTCAACTGGGTCCTGGATACCAGCATCACGCACAGCCCAAGTAAGTCCTTCCCCTCTTCCTCCCCAGAATGAGTCCTGGAAGAGGCTAACTGTTCATACTCTAGCCTCACTCAGCTTGGCGTGGTACTGAATGGAGCACCTGCCTGGGTCTTCAGGATGAAATGGGACTGGGAACTTCCTGACTCCAGCTTTTGGGGTGGTCGCAGCAGGTTAAAACCTGAGGAGCAAAGTTCCAAGTTGAGGTTTGGCCTCTTGCAGATAGGTGCTGGCCCTGCTGAGGAAGTGACTGTCCAGCTCAGGGGAAGAAAACTGGCAGTCTCACAAGAGATGTTTACAGGCAGGAAAGAGGGCATCAGAGGTAACCAGAGATTACAGTAGGCATTTGGAGTCTGTCTTCTAGCTTTGGGGAGGGGCAAGGTGTGGTACAGAGTAGAGAAACCTGCAGGTTTGCACCCCGAAAGGCCTAGACAGACTGGGTGGTTTGAATTCTGCCCCTGCCTGGCCCACCTCCCCTGGGTCCCTTCCGTTAGGGGGAGGTGGAGGGCTCCAGGAAATATTTGTGTAGTCTGTTGAGCCATGAGTGGCAGAATGCTGAGAAACTGGAGCCCCTGTGGGGAAAGCAGACCTGAGCCACTCTCCACAAATGTGGGTACAGAAGCAGCTGCGTCCTGTCAGGCATATGTGTCAATTTCAGGACTAACCTGCCCACTCCCTGGCTTCCCGTTTCTAGTGCACCCAGATAAACAAAGGCTACTTATTTGTGATAGATAAACCCCTTATCGTCTCTGTCTTTGCAGGCGCAGAAAACCATGAGACCTGGATTTCCTCTGGGGTGGTAACTGTGTCAAAGGGATTGTGGTTTACTCAAGGAAGGAGGCAGATGTGCAAAATAAAAGTTATCTTGTTTTCTGTACCCTGGTCTGAACTGGGCCTGAGCAAGCTGGCCTTATTGTTACTCCTGTTAGCTCTTGATGGGCAGCTCTGAAGGCTGCCTCTTCTGTCTAGCTAGCACACACCTCCCCCCCCTCCTGTGTTCTAGCCCCATTTCCTCTTCCATATTTTAGAAGACTTTGTATTAAACCTGTGCTGCTATTTATTTAGCTGTCCTCACGCACTTTAGAATGTTGATGGCAGTCCCCATGTGGACAGCTCTCCTCAATGTCCAGGTGGAAGGCTGGTCTGTGCTTGCCCAGGAACCTTTGCTGCTCTGCACAGAGGGTGGCAGCAGCTGTCATTGTCAGCAGAAAGGATGGGGGAACTAGAAGGGCCTGCTGCCCTCTCTGCTGTGTGTGATTTTTACTGGCAGGGTGACTGCATGGCCCTGGAGGAAGAGGGCAGCTTTCATATGTTGTAAACACAAATAAAAATTTCCTTCACAGTATCTTAATTGTGTTCTTGCTGATCTCCTACCATGTGTGCTGCCTGCCTTCTGGAGAGGAAGAGTGGGAGAAGTCTGTTTTGCAGGACTAGCCCCCTCCTAGCTATGCTCTCGTCCTCTGAGAATTCTGTTGGCAGATGGTCCAAACCAGGCAGGGAGATGTTTTGCTCAACAGGTGCCATCAGCCCACAGGAGCTGTTCCCATCTCCAAAAACAAGCCAAACTCCCCCCTGCATCCCTGCCCCACATGCTTGGAATCCTCATGAAAAACCCTCTGCCCTATACAATGTATAGAATTGTAGCCCTAAAGGAGGAGCCATGGCCAGTGGCCCAGTAGGTCAAGGAAGGCACCAGTTGAAAAAGTTTGGGAATTGCTGGATGAAGTTGAACGCCTGGCCCCTTGACTCCTCAGCCTTCTGTGGCTAGCTTTCCTTTCTCAGAAGGCCAGAGCAGGGCAAAGGCACACTCTGGTGTCAGGAATGATGTGTGGTCATCAGGTAAAAAGGCATTAATGTGCCAGCATCAGGCACAAGCCCTGCTATGAGTCGGAGCCTGGGGCTTTGTGCTGCCTGGGAGCTGCTCTCCATGGTTCCAGGCAGAGTCTTTCCTAGCCCCCTGTGACCTCTATAGCCAAGTCACTTTTTGGAGCACTGGATGGGCTCATGAGCGGCCAAGGCTCCTTCCCCCTGCCTGCTGGTCTCTTGCTCCAAGGACAGGAAGATCTGCAGTTGTGTGGCTTCTCTCCCCCCTTCCCCCCCAAAAAAAAAAACCCAGCTCGGTTGCGGCACTGCAATCTCTGCCTATCCATCATTTCCATCTCCAAAGTAAATGATATTCCAAATACAGCAGCAGTAATTAACTTTATCTTGTTGACATGGCTGTTACAACAAAATGTCAACATTGGCTCTGCCAGCGTGGTGGAGTTGCTATTTGCACAAAAAGCCCGGCTGCAGCCCAGAGCCTGGGTTCAGGAGAACGGCACAGCTGGGAGCGGAGAGCCGCTTGAGAGGCTGAGCAGCAGACTGGTCACGGGCACCTTCTCTGGGAGAGGCAATGGCTTGTGAAGCAGCTGGGCCCTGCCACAGCAAGACTGCAGTGTCTTGGTGCACACAAATCAGCAGTCTGGGGTGAGGGTGCAAGCGGGGCTTGTCAGGGCAAGGCACGTATCTGGGAAGGAGCGTTCTGGTGTGTGTGTTGATAGGATTGCTTTGAGCTGGAGCACTGGTGGTGTGGCTTGTCTATTTGTGCCACCTTGAGGGCATCCCCTGAGGGAAAAGAGGCATATAAAGATCTACTCTAACCAGCCAGGCAACAAATTCTAAACCTAAAAAGAAAAATCCACCTTCCAGCAGAGCTCCATGGAGCCAAGCTGGAAAATGTGTTCTGTTTGCCCAGGCTTTGAACCTTTGTCCTGCTGCTGCTGCTGTTTAGAAAAATATTGACTTTGTGGCACCTACATTTTGTTCTTGCCCTCAACGCAGCCGCTGTTAAGTGCTTTGGAAAAAAACACAGCACGTGTTCCAGGGGGATTGGAAAGGCTGCAGTCAAACACTCTTGCAATGGGCGAGTCACTGTCTTGGCCTCAGTCCTCCAGTGTGGTGTTTGGCTGCCTCTGCATTTATTAGGCTCCAGTCAGAGAGAAAGCTGCAGGTCACGCAAAATGAACGCTGCAGCTTCAGAAGTGCTCTTCTCGCCTTCCAGGGAGCTGTTTGCTCCAGCTGCGCACGTGTGTGTGGTTTGTCCCTGAAAACGTGACAGCCCACCTGGCACATCTGTGGGACAACCCATGTTTCAGCCTGGGTCTCTGCTGCTTTCACCGAGGCCAGTGGCTCCTAGAGTCCTCTCATGGGAGGCATGTTAGAGCTGTGAACTGAAAACCTGGGACATGCTTCCTTCATGCCCTAGAAAAGTGCTGCTGTCAAGGCATGTAAGGATGTGTGATTTGGCAAGGACCCCCTGGATGAAGTTGGTGGGCTAGAGCTCAGTTGGCCTCTGGGATGGGTCGATCCTGGCTGCACTGCACTTGACTGATCTGCAGCTGGGTTGGGGAGGCATCTTGGAACAGTAATGACAACCAGGGCTGTCCAGGTGACGAGAGCTGGGAGGGAAAAACCCTTCCATGGGCAAATGTGCATTTTTTCTGTGCAGGAAAAGCCAGCTGCCATGTCCTGGGGAAGATGTGGTTGGCTCAGAGATCTGAAGACTGTTGCAGGTTCAGAGAAGGGCGGTAGCAGCAGCAACGCCTTCGCAGTGTGGTTACTACTCCCTGTTTCTTCTCCAGCAGCTTCCTGGACAACTTTGAGCTTCTGCAGGCCCCCACATACCACACTGTGCTTGGAGGCTTGCAGCAGCTCAGCAGAAACTGAGAGTTGGCCAGGAAGTTGCTGCTCATTGATGCCCCCTTCAGGTGGCACTCAGGTCATATGCCCTGCCTGCCATACCCTAGATACACGACTGCTCCTCAGACCTACCAAGAATAGATGCCAAAAACTTTGTGCCTCTGTCTCCGCTGTTGTTTTAAATGGAACATGGTAAAACATCGTAGACCAGAATCTGGTGTGCAGCTAATCCTTCCCCCACCTGTATGCTGAGCTCCATTGGCTTGGAGGTCTGTGGGAAGGGCCTGCCCTGCCCTAAAGCAGGGCTAGAGAAATCTTGGGAACCTGGTGGCTCAAAATGTGATGCTGGCACCTGAAGCTATTGCACTGGTACAGCCACGTTGGCCCTGTTGTGTAACGCCTCTTCAGCTTTATTGCTGGCCAAGGATGACCCCAACGGCCTCTCAGCTGCTTTCTTTCTAAAGACACCTGCCTTGGAAGAAATGCAGTAGCTACTTCCCCAGCCTGTGTGTGTGTGTCATTGCCCAGAAAAGCTTTAATTGCCCTCTCCAGGTTCTCACCTCCACAGCAGACCATCCTGCAGAGGCTCCCCCCTCCCCCGCAAAGGGAGGGGGAAGAAGGTCAGGTGGCCACACAGAGCCTTGATGTCTTTCCACTCTCTGGAGGCAATGGATACCTATGGACACCAGAAGATGTCAGTGTGGGGCCACGTTTTGAAACGTGTGTGGGAATAATTTCCAGTAATCCGTACTGTATGAGCAGATCAGGGAGACACAGGCGCACACCTCCCTCAAGCCTACCACTGAAGGCCAAGTCCAGGGCTTGGCCAGTCATTGAGGGGGAGCACTTCACCCCCCACGCCTTTTGACCAGGTGTAGTGACTGCTTCGGCTGCACTTCCAAAATAGCACCATCGCCAGCCACCACACCTTGGCAACAGTACTGTTTTCTGACACTTAGGCACCCCTGCCAGGCAGCCAGTGTTGTGGGCAGGAACAGAAATCACCAAGAGCATTTCCACAGCCAGCAGTGGTAACACGAACTGGGACTCCCCCTGCACAGATGAGCAGCTGAAGGACAGAGGCCTGTCAGTATGAGGGTGGGTGCGCAGGGGGACTTCCCCAAAGACTGGAGTTGTGAATCAAGCCAGGCCTACTGAGACCCAGGAGCTCCCAGGCTAAAGGTGTAGGGGCCTCTTAAGAGCCCTTCTTAGGTGCCAGGCCTGGCCCAAGCCCTCCTGGTGCCTGAGGCAGAATGCCCCAAATGGCCCCTCCTTGACAGTGATGTGGCAGCCTCTGCTTCTTCTCCCCTCGGAAGAACCTCACCCACCAAGAATGGGAGAAATGACAGCCTGGCCTCTCACACTTCATAGCTGGGGTCATTTGTGGGAGATATTTAGATAAGTAGTCTATGTGGCTCCCCTTACTTGCCTGCTGAATAAGGGCAACGCTTCCTCCTTGGCATAGGTTATTCTTAGCCATTGGCCACAAAATTTAGTGATTCACCCATTTTCTCTTAATGAAGCACATTTGTAGGTGAAGTCCTGGACCTCCAGGAAAGCAACACCTTTTGCCTTCCAGGCACGTGGACAAAAGGCTTGCCTCTGGCTCTGATCATGGGAGATACAAGAGTTTGGTGGTTTAATCACCACATGCAACTGACTGGATGCTGTGAACAGATTCATAGAGAGAGGTTCGGGTGGGGGGGATGTTCAGCAACTGACTGTGCATGACTAACATTAATTATGTTTCATTTCTTATGTAGATGAAGCAATCAGCTGTATAACACTAGAGATAATTCTTGTGTCTGGACTTGTTTTTTGACCTTGAAAAGGCTGCGCAGCGTAGAAATCAGCATTCGTATCTTAATTGCACTGTGTGACCAGAGTTGACGTTAACACAAAAAAATGCAGCAGATAAGAAGAGGGCTTGTGGTGCTGTGCAGACTTTGCCTCAAATCGCTGCTTTCCACTAAACAGCCTGCAACCTGTTTGACCTCCGTGCTAACCAAACTTTATCCTCAGTAGTCTCAATATTTGGAATAGGGGGGGGGGGGGAGAGAAGGTCAGGGAGAACTTCTCCATATTGGCCAGGAGGGGGCACCACTAAACCTCCCTCTTAGTTAGTGGAACCAATTACTCAGATACATTCTCTGTTCTTGGTTCTGCCCACCTGACCCCACCCTTGAAACTGCGATACGATCATGGCGCAGTGTCTCTTGGCTTGCTGCTGGTAACGCATGAACCAGTGGTGGGAAAGCTCCATTCAGTGCACTGGAGCAGCAAAAAGAAGATGTGTGAGGAAGAGCTGGTACAGAGTTAAGAGCTTGCTTGGAGTACAGCCTCCCTCCACTCCTCCTCCTGTGCAATGGGATGCCAACTCTTTGGTTAAGACAGGTCCTTCCCAGCAGGGGGCTGTTTTTCTTCCATGTCAATCAAAGAAGCTCTGCAATTTCCATCTAGCCATGACACTGTCACTTTACTTGACAAAGCTGTACAACATTTTGTCTAATAATGCAAGAGCTGAGACCTGCTGAGAAAGCCTTCTCACGATTGGCCAGGCAGTGCCAGCCTATCAGCTTGGACCTGAGTGGCTGGCTGGCTGGCTGCCAAGCCAAGCCACTCTCCCTGTAATAGAGAGCAGGTAAACCAAGCTCTTGACAGGTGACTCTCGACTGCAAGCTGGCAGGAAGTGTTTCCAAGTGAGCCCATTTGTATTAGCAGAAGGAACTTGGAAGGGAACACATACTGCTGTTTTTCCAGGGAGATCTTTCACCAAAGGTCTTCTTGCCTGGTTGCTCTTTATTAGCTTCTTCCTGTGCTTGCTTTAAAGGTCTGGCATTACTGAACTAGAGAGGCTTGCCTTGCCTTGCCTTGCCTTTTGATGGATTATTTTGGAAGGAGGGGATAGCTTGGAAAATTTCTATTTGTCTACAGAGAGCTAATGCTTTCTTCTGTCACTAGATGTCACTATTGGCAGAACAGATCGTTCTTCTGCCACTTGGGCAGGAGGTCTGATCTAAAGGGTAGAGCCTCTGTTAGCTCAAAGATAACATCCGAGGGTCACCAGTTTGAGGCCACTGGCACCTTGAATGGCGAGACCTTGAAGCAGCTGACAAGCCAAGCGGAGCGATTCCACCTGCTCTTGGTGTGAGCAAGAAGCGTCTTGGCTGCCCTCCATGTGAGAGATGGAGCTGCTTGTCAGCCTGTGTGGGAAAACTGGAGGCCAGAAGTGAGACCAGACCAGGAAGATCCATTCTGAAATGTCGTTGGTTCTTGAAAGAGAGAACCTCTATGATTGTAAAAATCCCCTGGAGGGATTTAGAAATGCCTGCCTGTGTAAACCACCTTGAATAAAGTCAGAGGAGTAGTCTGATGACCAGAAAGGCAGTATATAAATACATTGTTGTTGTTGTCATCGTCATCCCTGTTTTGCTACTGGTGCCATTTGTCCATTAATGCAGAGCTCTGTAAACTGGTGTTTTGACAGCCCTGCCCAAATAAAACCACTCAGTTATTTCCATTTAGTTTTTTTTACAAATAGAATGTATGGAAGCCTTACCTAAACCTATGTAGTTACAGAAATCAGGCCATACACACTGATAATTTCAGTGTATATCTTCAGCACCTAGCCTAGACGCCTTTAAAAGGGGATTGGACGAGTTTCTGGAGGAAAAATCCATTACAGGGTACAAGCCATGATGTGTATGCGCAACCTCCTGATTTTAGAAATGGGTTAAGTCAGAATGCCAGATGTAGGGGAGGGCACCAGGATGAGGTCTCTTGTTATCTGGTGTGCTCCCTGGGGCATTTGGTGGGCCGCTGTGAGATACAGGAAGCTGGACTAGATGGGCCTATGGCCTGATCCAGTGGGGCTGTTCTTATGTTCTTATGTTAGCAAGATACAAAAGAGTTAGATTTGGGTTTTTAAAAATTGCTATGCATTTAATATTTTTAAAAGTTCAGGTGAGCCCTGCTGGGTCAGATCAGACACCATGAGTCCTTCCAACGATGCAGGAGATAATCTGCCCACCAGGATAATCTTGTGCACCTGAGAGTTCTTGAGTGACCTTCTTTAAGTGTGTGGAGCTGCATCCCCATCTTTCTATGCTTCCAGGGGTGGCCAGTGTTTGTCTGCATCACCCAGGATCACCAGGTAGTCTGCTGCTAATCGGTATGTGTGACTTCTATTTAGCTATCTTGGCTAAAAGCCACTGCCAGGCACACTGGGTGTTTGGATTAGTCTAATGCTTTCCAAAACCTCGTCTGCACTAGTGGCCATTGCCAGAACTTGTGGCAGGGAGTTTCAGAGTTGTGTCAGAAATAATTCCCTGCTGTTTTACCTGCTGCTGCCTGTTCATGCTTAATGACCACAATGTGCTTTTCTTGATCCTTTGATGTTTCTCATTGTGAAGAGTGCCCCTTCCACAATGGGTAGAGGTGTTTGTTTTCAGTAAGATAGGATGGCAGACTAGGTTTTACTGAACACAATGGGTTTACATTTCCGAGTAAGATGAATAACACCATTTTCAAAAACCTCTAACAATGGGACATTTGTGTGTGTCCCCAGTCATCTACCAACAACACATGACATTTTCAGACTGATGAATGAAAAGCAAGAAAGAAATCAGCCTTCATCCTTCTCTATTAATGCAGTGTCTGTAGGGGATGTTTGCAATGTGTTCTTTACCCAGCAGCAGTTCATGGGGAAAGGATGTAATTCTGAGGAATAAGCAGAGTCTTATGAAAGTGGCTTGATCCATGCACAATTAAATATTCATTAAGTACAACTAACTAGATACCATCTTGAATGTAGCTGGCACCCTGCCCTGCCCCACCCCACACACCTAATAAATTCTATGAAGTGCCTTGTGGCTTGGAACTGATCTCTAACCTCACCCCACTTCCAGGCAGCCCTTCCCACCTCCTTTAATTTTGATAAATTTGCCCCTCCTCTCTCTGCGAATGTGCACCTCCTTCACCTTTATGTTTCAACATTCTGAGAACATGTGGGAGTTTTTAGACTGGGGAAATGACAGAATCTGGGTTAGGCATGGGAAAAATAAACAAGTAAAAGGCTCAACGAGGAATGCAGGCAAAAGGAAAATGTGATTCTCTGATCGTTCTTTCCCTGTCTCTCTCTTATGCTCATGAGCTTTGCCAGCTAACTACTTTGGCAGCACACACGAGAAAGAATAATAATCGAACCTCTTTTGAAAGTCAAGACAGAGCCGCTGTAAATATTTATATAATATTTGATTACATTGTGAATTTGCTCCTTGATTGAAAATGTTTCCTATGGACAGGCTGGCTGGAAAATCAAATTAGTATGTAATTGATGTTTTTGGGATTTGTGTTTGTTTTAAACATGGCCTTCTACTTTGGCTGTCAGCTGTGTGGGCCATGCAAGCAGCATGGGACAAACCACAGTGGATCTGATCTCTATTTTAAATTGTGCTGCTTTGGAATGGAAGATAAGGAGTTAAATTTGAAGGAGCGCAGTTCACAGTGTATGTCTTCTTTCTTCTCTCCCAAGTAAGAAATGAGGTGTTTGGAAAAGCAAGCCCAGGTTATGGATCTGTGCAAAATGCAATGCTGGCACACAGCTAATAAATATTTGGTGGTTAAAAACTTACACCCAGTGGTGTAGCTAGAGGGGGTGCAAAGCGCCAAGTTTTGCAGGGAGCCTCACCACAGCATGCAAGTGATCTCTTCCCCTCCCATTTGGAGCCATTCTGGGCAGTGGGAGCAAAACGGAGATATTTGCCACCACGAATTCGTGAATTCTGCAAATTAGTGCTTTGCACCCCCTCTAGCTATGCCACTGCTTACTCTCCACCTTTCCCAGCTAAATCACTGATAGTAACCATTAAAAAGCAAGCAATGAATTAAAAAACACCAGTATAAAAAAATGGAAAGGTGCGGACCTGCCAGAGAACCAACAGAAAGCCACCCACAGAGGGGGAGGCATTTGCCTGTTTTGCTCCCACCACCTAGAGTGGCTCTGGAGGGGGCGTGCTTGCATGCTGCAGTGAGGCTCCCTGCAAACCATAGTGCTTTGCACCTCCTCTAGCTATGCCACTGGGACAGGCTGAACTTGGCTATTCCCAGACGAAGTGCACCGTAACTCAATGCATGGGCAGGATGCGGGCTTTGCACCCATGTGGCAAGGCGAACCTGCTTCCAAGGGGGCCGTCATTTTCAACACGCCACTGAAAGAGTGAAAACAGACTGCCTTCTAGATCAGGGGTCTCCAAACTTTTTGGCCAGAGGGCCGCATCAAATATCTGGCATGGCGTGGAGAGCCGGAAAAAAATTTAAATATAAAATTTAAATAAATAGAGATGGAACTTAGATGAGTGAATAAATGAGCTCATTCATTCAACCTCTCTGGCCCTCTGAACACCCTCCAGGCACAATCAGAGCACAGTTCTGGTCATGTTCAGTTGAGTGGGCCAGAGGCTTTCAGGGGGCAAGAGGTTGGCCACGGGCCGGAAAGAGGCTTGCTGTGGGCCATATCTGGCCCCCGGGCCAGGGTTTGGAGACCCCTGTTCTAGATCATAGGGGTTGGGTTTCTTCATCCATCACACCAATAATACCATTTGAGACAACATAAGGGGGAAGCCTCATGGGGGGAAGCCAGTGCATGTGGAGAACATGACCTCCTGCTGGTCATCCTGATTTGAGGTTCTGTTTCCATTATGTTGACATGTCAGTTGGTTCTTGGAAACTTACTTTCCTGCTGTGACTTTCAGAGCAATGCAGGCGAGTGAAGGTGATTGGGAGCTTTCTTGAGATCCAAAGTCTCGTTTTCACAACAGCTCTGCCTGAGAAACAAGCTGTTCAAAGCCTGGGGCCGAAATGCTCAGGTGTCATTAGCCCTTGAATGAGACCGAATGGTGCTCCGCTGAGTAAACTGTCTGTTTGCTTTAGAGTCAATACAATGGAGGGCCAGAAGGTTGGATGAATTGTTTAATGTATGCATGAGTTACTTATTAAACCACAGTTACAGCACAGAGCACTGCTATTCCCATGCTCCTAGCCTGGAGAGGCAGCAATGAGCTATCAAGCTTCTTTCTTTCTTTCTTTCTTTCTTTCTTTCTTTCTTTCTTTCTTTCTTAATTTTGCTGGTCTTCCTCAAGACAGGGTTGCTTCTGTGGGACAAGGGGATTGGACTGCATACCAAATCTCACCCACTCCATTGAATGGAGGGTCATTGGGGCCTCATGTCTTCTGGGTGGGGCTTCCAGAAAGTATGGGGAGTATTGGATAAGACCCTCCACAGCCCTGACCTCTGAACCCCATGCCCTATAACAGCTCTGTCAGGCTCTGGGGTACTGTACTCTTGTTCAGGCAAACTCTCAGTTGTGCTTGGATTACTGGGGGGGGCGGGGCGGTCAAAGGGGTCTGGCCCACTCAGCTCCTGTTTTGGAAGGCTACTGGGGAACCATGCATTGGCTACAGTTGAAAGGGGTTTATAGATCTGCCCTCCCTCCCCCCGCATTCTCTGACTCTCAGAGAGCTGAAGAGCTTTGACTTGGGAAGTATGAGCCCCCCTATTTAAGAACAAAATACCTCTTTATTTAAACATTGAACCTGTGGCCACCCCTTGCGCTCTCCTTGCAGTGTGCCGTCCAGGGCCACCCCTTCTTGTGATCTAGAGCTGCTGGAAGACTTGTCAGGGGACCCTGTTGCGAGACAAACCTGGCTCTAAGGTTTTCGGTAGCCCAAGGTCACCTCCCCCTGGCCTTCTGTGCTCTTTGGCCCTCTCCTCCCCTCATGCTTTCTAATGAT